>NW_023494804.1:14393861-14731361 GCF_904425465.1 Colossoma macropomum | reverse complement strand
GACAAGCTGCAAAATAAAAGACTTTTATAACAAAAAGGGAATAAAGAAGAATGAAACCTGTAGTTTTCATAAACATCCTGACAATAGCTTTTTCAGGCATGATGGAGGATGTGCTCAGGCCATCCTCTAAGCACAAAATCATACCTTAGGAGGTGATGGTTGTTTTGTCCGTCATGCCTTGCATCACCGCTATTATGTGATCCCAATGTCTAACATTTCTGCGCAAGCTTTATGTACAGACCAATTTGCATCTGAACCCATGAGAATAATAGCACAAATGATGGTAGATGGTATAAGTGAAGATAACTGGCCATTGCCTATTGTTAGATGTCTCAGGTCAAATAGAGCTGCCTGTTACAATCCTAATGCTGATAGCTCCCGGATTGTTGGCTGGCAGTATACTAGAGTCAATAGTATCAAAATTTAACTATAGAGCGTGATTAGCGGGATAAATCTAGCTGGAATTATGGATTAGCAGATCCCATTCCTGTGAGGGCTTCCCCAGGTTGGGTATGTATTAACAAACCTTGTTATCCAGAGGGTGTCAACATTCTACCACCACAAATACCAACCCAAGCGGTATTTGGATGAGGGAACCACTCACTTTTGGTTTGTATTGGGTTTGTGGAAACAAGGCTTATCCATTACTCCCATCTGATTCATGGTGCGGTGCCTGTTACATGGCTGTAGTCATGCCTCCTATTACAGTCCATACTGATCCATGGATCACATTACAATCTCATGGACTTTTACTTCGTATGAAAAGAGAACTTGGCATCACCCTAACAGGTAAACAAACATGGAATGGTCACATTATGAAGGACCCCTGGTCTAGTATAGCACAGACAGTAGGGTGGGGAATATTTCCATTTGGAGGTGTTGTAGATGCCTTACAGAAGATAAATTATTTGGCTTATTCCACACAGAAACTAGCTAATGAGACTAGTGAAGCTCTCCGCTTAGTAAATGATGAACTCCATGCGTTCTGAGAAGTAGTGCTGGAGAATAGGAAGGTTTTAGACTTGCTGACCTTAGAAAAAGGAGGGGTATGTCACATTCTCAATACTTCCTGTTGTATCTATGTCCCAGATAACTATGAAAATATTGATAAATATGTAACAGATCTTCATAGACTCATTCCAAATCCAGAAGGATCTCTTGATAAGATCTTTACCTGGATTGGCAACATGTTTGGAGGTATGTTTTCTGGAATCTTACAGCAACTGCTCCGTTATGTACTTCCTTTTGTAGCACCAGTAACAGTTGCTATTGTTATTTACTTTTGCCTCAAATTACTCTGGTGCTTAATGACTAAACTCCACCGGCGTAGGCGTTCCTTATAACCAAGGAAACACTTAATTTCCCCAATTTGCCTGTATGCAGACTGAAGGGAAAGAGAGCCGTCTTTAGGACGTGAAGAAAGAGGGAAATACTGGCCATATTTCACTGGAAGAAGCAAGGATAGATCGATTAAGCTTGTGAGAACATACATTTTGTAGTATGTTCTAAGGGGGGAATGAAGGAATTTATTGTTGTGAAATGTGCTGTGTTGTGGGTGTATGTGCAGAAGTTGTATTTTAGGCTGCCTATTTTGTGTTTCTCCTTATATGGTCATGTCTGTCACACCTGTCGCTTGTCATGTATAAGCTGAGTCTAATCTTGGCATCAGTCCAGCTATAAAACTGTGACAGTCCATTGTCTTACGGGCTGGCTGGCGGTCTGGAACCTGTGCGCACAACGAATAAACTTCATTTGTCCAGACAACAGACCTAGTTCCCTGGTTCGTTGGGGTTTGGATTCTTTCAATATATATATATATATATATATATATATATATATATATATATATATATATATATATATATATACACACACACATATAAAAATGAGCTCTGGTCTGATTGGCTGTGCCTCCAAGTCTGAAACACTCCTTATAACTTCAGTGTGAGTGGCCGGGGCTAAACTGCTACAGGCTCAATCAGTGGATATATGTAAATGAGTTGTTTTTTTTTGTGACAAACAAATTTATAAAATTAGTCAAAATGTAAAACACAGCCACAACACTGGTTAAAAATCACAATTAGACATTTTCCCCAAATCACACAGCCATACATCACAGACATTTCATGGAACAGAAAGCAAAAACTTAAATAGAAAACAGATTGTGTTTACATGCACTTATCTGATCCAATTTTGTCAGTTAGGTGTTTAGCGCGTTTACAGGCATTTATTAATCCGATAAGTCAGGCCTGTGGCACAATCCTATCCGCAAAATTATTTTCATTTTCTATTAATATTAGCCCATTTTACCATGAGCTGCACTACAATCCCGAGCATGCACTTCCACGTAATGTGCGCTCCAACCCTCCTTCCCCAACAACAATCTATGGGACAGGGTTACACCACAAAAAGAAAAGATGGCAGGCGGCTATTTCAGGCAAATAGGCAGGTTTAATAGATGTGTTTTCAAGGGACATTTAAAGAGATTTAACAGATATCTGTAGCTGATGTAGTCTACTGTTTTAAATAAAATGATTTTTAAATTGTTTAAGTATTCACTGCTTATTTTGTTGTTGCAGTTTTGGCATATTTTGAATAAACAATGGCCAGTTCAGTTCATAACAAAATGTTCATTTAAAATGAAATAAAAACACAGCTGGCTTACGGATTTGTGAGATTTTTTTAATATGGCCCTTTTATTGGTTGAGTTTGACACCCCTGCTGTATCCAGAGCTCAAATCCAGCTCTCGTTATCAGATTTCTTATAAACGGGCCTAACATGATCTAAATTTAGTTTCAATGACCCCTTGAATAACTGGATAATTGCTGAAATACAATAATGATTGAATTACTGGTGTGCATATGAACAACACATCCTAACCACTGTGAGGGCAGAACAGAGTCCAGTTACAGAGAACACATGAAGAATAATCTGTATAGAGCTCAGTGTGTACTTGCCTGACAGGTTGATGTGTGTCAGCGTGTCTCTGCTGCTGGTTCCGGCAGCAGTGATGATGTTGATGCTGTGGTCAGTGATGTGGCTACAGTAGCTGAGGTCCAGCCGGGTCAGTGAGGGCAGGTGTTTGATGATGAGGCGGAGGGAGTGGTCAGTGATGTCCAGACCAGCCAGACTCAGCTCTTGCAAATTACTCAACTTACTGCTGCAGTCCAGCTGACCTGCAGACCACCAAAATGTAAGCAGATATAACTCAGTGCTTCATTCAGGAGGTGCATGGCCATAAAGACAGATTAAATAAGTGACTGACTGGTTGGGTGGTTGGTTCAGTGGAGATCAGGTTCAGCCACATACAAAATCTGAATCAGAATTGATTACAGTGATGGTGATAGGAACCGGACGTCCATCTCTAAAAGCTCCCTCACAGAAAGTTATTAAGTGAAATGGTTATAAATACACTGTCTGATGTCTGAGACATTGTTTAATGACAGTTTTGAGAAGATTTTGGCCTTATACCCCATTCACGGTGGAGGGACACATAGTATGCAGGGTGCTGTGAGGCAAAATAGTCCCCAAAGAAAAAAACATTCCATATAAAACTCAGAAGACATGTGTAGGATGACTGGTGGTTTTGGATAGTAAATAAAATGTCTATATTTGTGTTGTAGTCAAGGCAACCCCTGGTTCCTATCACCACCACTGTAAAGAAATCTGAACCATTTCACCCTAAACCACTCAATCACTCTGTTTGCATCTCACACAATGAATTATGGGGGAATGTTGAAAAATTGTTGTAATTGCTAACCCTTTTTCAGTTGTTGAAAGCTCAGGTATAAACCAGTTCCTCCACAAGAGGGCAGTGTTTAGCTACTTAGGGATTCGACAATAAATATAAAGAAATAGAATCTGACAAGATCAAAAACTTTAAACAGTTGGAGCTGAAAAAGATTCATCCAATAGTTAGAGGGAGAGGAGAGAGAAATACACAGACAAACAGACAGAGGAAGAATATGTGTACAGTATATAAATATAACCTGGTCTGTAGTCTGATGGTGGTGACAGTAGGTCAGTAATCTGTTGGTCCTTCAGCCCCTCCACCCACTGCAGGTCCAGCATCCGCAGAGGAGGGCAGGAGGAGGAGCAGAGGGTAGAAACAGCAGCCCAGGAACAACCAGCTAACTGCAGCTTCCGCAAACCTACAATACACACAGTTACTGCCCTACACCATCACACACTGTTCAGTTTTTTTCTGGTTCAGATTGCTTCATCCTTATGGGAGTTACAACAGAATATTTGGGGTTTCCTTCGAGTGAATCTCCCTGTAGTATAGTGAGTGGTGTTATAGTGTAGTGCAGAACAGTGAATGGTGTCATAGTATAGAGAGTGGTGTTATAGTATAGTGCAGTACAATGCAGTACAGCATAATGAATGGTGTTAAAGGTAAAGTGCAATATATGTGCTAATTATATTGTACCCACCTGGAAGCCGGTTAATGAGCCAGCTGAGCTGTTTCTTGGAGATGTTGGTCCAGCTGAGGTCAAGAGAGAGCGGCTGCCTGCGGATTATACCACTAAGCATGAGGGGGGTAATGGACTTACAGCGGTTCAGGTCAATCCTGCTCCACAGCCTTTTATCACAGCACCTGAGAGAGAGAGACAGGAAGGGAAAGACAGAGACAGGGAGGGAAAGAGAGAGAGACAGAGAGAGAGACAGGAAGAGATAGAGAGAGAGAGAGCAGACTGAAAATTAGTGCTCTGTCATTAATATTTCAGCTTGTGTATCAGAATCTGAACAGGTCACGTCCTATTGGAATTCAATGTATTTAAATCGACCGTTAACATTAGGTGGGTAGTGCCACTTAAAACAAACAGTCCAGTGAAAATTAAAATTACACAATTCAACCTCCCACCCCAAATGTACGGTCAGCCGAGACGTGTTTCATATCTGAAGTTTGCTTCTTTAGTTTTAACACTGGAGCTAATTTAGCTAACAAGTAATAGGAGCTTATACCCTACCAATTAGCATAATGCTAACTGCTTGACTACTGCCATTTTTTTCATTCACGTGGAGTTGATCAGTAGTCTCTAATAGACCTTTACAGACAAAATTCATGGCCACTACTGTTCTTTAGTCCATGTTTATAGACAAAGACAGCAGCATATTTCAAACAATCACGTTTGTCTGGAAAGCTCTGAAGTGTTGGGAGAATCTGGGGGAATTAGATTTTTCTCTGAACTATCGCTTTAATGTTATTGTTGACTCACCACCGGTTCCAGGTCTTGCAGACGCGCATGCACACACACAGCTCGCTGTGCTGCAGGTGACTGAATACACCCATCCACTCCTCCCTGCCAATCGTGTGGCTCCGCCCATCATTTAGCGGTAGGCGGTCCGGTGGGGGACTGATGGGCGGCGGTCTGATGACGTGCCGTTCCACTTGCGCACATTTGGGCGGGTGTTGGGCAGCAGCTGAAGGCGAAGTCTTGCTCGCCGGAGGCTCCTCCTTCTCCAGTTCCTCCCGGGTTCCTAACCAGTCGCCTAGGCAACCGCCTCCATCATCATGGCTTTCAGCCTCGGAGGGCAGCGCTCCGTTCTGATTGGCCCGTCTCCCCTCAGCCTTCAGAGTCTTCTGCTTCAGCCGTTGGCTCCTGAGCTGTTTTGCTTGGCTCTTTACCTGTTTGTCACCGCCTGTCGTTCCACATGATTGGCCATTTTCATGCGAAGCTGACGTCCTGTTTGGGGGAGTGGACGTTTGACTTACTGGCTTTTCATCCTCTCCGTCCTCCTCTTTAACCCTCCGCTCATCTTCATCACCCTCGTCCTCGCTCTCTCTCTTCACGGCGTGCAGCATTTCAGGGTTCAGAACGTTCGAGATCTTCTGAGGGATCACAGACAGCACAAATTCAGCTCTATTAAAATCCTTATAGCATGCTAATGTTCCTGAGTGACCGGTCCAACATTATCTACTGAAACAGAGTGAACATGAGTTTGTGAGTGTTTTGGAGTAAATGAATCGGTCAGCAGACCTTCTTTCTGCTGGGCTCCGGCTCTGAGTCCTTAGAGCACTTCCTCTTCCTGTGCACAGGCTCCTCCTCTGCTTTGGGCTTCAGTGCAGGTGCCGCACCCAGAAGGGGGAGGGGCTTCTCTGTGGCATCCTCAGGCTTGCTGATGGGCATGTCTTCTGGCTCAGTTTTCTGATTCAAGGATGACGGGTCCACGGATGGCGGTTCCACGGTTTTGTCTGCGTCCAGTTTGTCCGGTGGGTCCGTGGGGGGGCGTGGCTTGTGCAGAGAACCCGGAAGGGTGGGGGCAAATTTAAACCCCGGACCCCTCTTCTGCTTCAGGGAGATTATTACAACACATTAGCTAACTGTTATTATGCCCATTATCAAGCACAAGATTGATTATGATATAATACAAAAATAAAGGTGCTGCAAAATGCTTTATTCAGCCTTGTTACTGCTTAATGAAACAGTAATAAGCAGACAGTTAATCAGCAGTTACTGCCTTGAGGTTTAATTGAGGCTAAAAGTACAGAATGCTTGTTATCTAACGGACTCAGAGTTTAGATTAAAATGCAGAGTCAGAATGCGTAAGTTAATAACAGCAAATGTTGTGAGGATCTGCAGTCAGTTCTGTGGTAAGGACTGTAATCAGGACTATGGTCAGTTCTACGGTCAGTTTTGTTGTCAGCTCTGCAGTCAGCTTTGCGGTCAGGACTGTGGTTAGTTCTGCGGTCAGTTCTGCAGACAGGACTGTGGTCAGTTATGAAGTCAGGAATGTGATCAGTTCTGTGGTCAGCTCTGCGGTCAGTTCCATGGTCAGCTCTGTGGTCAGGGCTGTGGTCTGTTCTGCGTTCAGTTCTGTGAACAGGACTATGGTCAGTTATGCAGCCAGGACTGTGGTCAGTTCTGTGGTCAGCTCTGCGTTCAGGACTGTGGTAAGTCATGTAGTCAGGGCTGTGGTCAGGGCTGTGGTCATCTTTGCATTCAGGACTGTGGTAAGTCATGTAGTCAGGGCTGTGGTCAGGTCTGTGGTTAGGACTGTGGTCAGGTCTGAGGTTAGGACTGTGACCTGTTCTGTGGTCAGCTCTGTGGTCAGTTTCATGTTCAGTTCTGCAGTCAGGAATGTGGTCAGGTCTGTGGTTAGGACTGTGATCTGTTCTGTGGTCAGCTCTGCAGTCAGTTCCATGGTCAGTTCTGCAGTCAGGACTGCAGTCAGTTTTGTGGTAAATTCTGCAGTCAATTTCTGTGGTCAGGACTGTAGTCAGTTCTGTGGTCAGGTCTGTGATTAGTCCTGCGGTCAGTTCTGCGTTTAGTTCTGTGGTTAAGACTATAGTCCGGACTGGTCAGGACTGTGTTTGGTTCAGTGATTAGGTCTGTGGTCAGGTCTGTGATCAGTCCTGTGGTTAGTTCTGTGGTTAAGACATTAGCCCGGACTGGTCAGAACTGTAGTTATTCTGTGGTCAGGTCTGTGATCAGTCCTGTAGGTCAGTTCTGTGGTTAGTTCTGTGGTTAAGACTGTAGCCCGGACTGGTCAGGACTGTGGTCATTCTTTGGTCAGGTCTGTGATCAGTCCTACGGTCAGTTCTGTGGCTAGTTCTATGGTTAAGACTGTAGTCCGGACTGGTCAGGACTGTGGTCGTTTCTGTGGCCAGGTCTGTGATCAGTTCTGCAGCTAGTTTTGGGGTTAAGACTGTAGTCCGGACTGGTCAGGACTGTGGTCAGTTCTGCGGTCAGGACAGTGGTCAGGACTGTGGCCAGTTTTGCTCTGCTTACTTTCCCAGCCTTTCCAGCCTGGCTGCATTTAGGACACTCCCAACAGTTGGGCAGTTCCTCATTCACCACCCCGCCCACTTCCTGCACACAACACAGAGAAACTCAGAAACAAACAAAACTGCAACAAAACACAGCACACTCGTCCACTGCAGCGTCCATTCCTGTTTGTTCTGCCCATTTAACAGAAATCTGTTCTTTATTTCAGCTGTTAGTCACTTTCACTCATCTGTACTGAGTTTAAAGTTCAGTTCAGTATTATGTGTGATGTGATCTGACCTTCAGGCATCCTGGGTGAATGATTTCATTACAGATGGAGCACTCCATCAGCATCAGCCTAAACTGATCCTCCTGCTCCTCCTCCACCGTGTCCTCCTTCCCTGCCTCCCCACACACCGCACACACCGCCGTGTGAGGCAGCACAGGCTGTAACACACACATACATACACAGTGAAGTGAACAGGTAAAGGTGTTTCTGCTCTCCAACTTCATCTGTTTTTATGGAACACTAAGTTGTCTTGTATATCTGGTACTTGGCGAATAAAGGTTCTGATTCTATGTTAGCCTTTAAGACTAAAAAAGCAAAACATGTCTTGGCTGATCAACCACATTTGGGGTTAAGTGGGTACATTTTTGCTGGACTGGCACTGGGAGTTGTTGATCAGTAGGAATGAGTATCACTGCTCTGGTGGATGACCAATCAGAACAGAGTTAGCGAGCTGACCAATTAGAGCACGTTGGTCCCATCAGGAGGCGGGGCTTAAAGACACAGGAGCTCTAACAGAGCATTTCAGACAGAGGGTGAATAGAGATGTACAGTATGAGGAAAGTAATGTGTTTTTTTTTTTAACATTAAAGCTGTAAATGTATTTTAGCAGACCAAAAATAACATTATGAACACTGAAAATGAGTGTAATAGGTTCCCTTTAAAAGGAGGCATCATTCAGGAATCAGCACTGAAATAAATACGTAATGGTGCTGGTGTCAGTGCAGGAATATGCTGAACAGTATTTGTGTTGGGGCGGGGCAGTGTTGTATACTCACAGCGATGCACTGTCTCAGGATGCAAGTCTGCTTCATGCGGCCCGGACCGCCGAACTTCCTCATGTCCTTACAGAAGTGGCACTGACCGCACTCCGTCCGCACACACGCCTCGCACCGCCTGCATCGTGTTCGCCTGCGCCGTGCAGATGAGCTCCGAGCCCCGCACTGCGCCACGCGCGCTCTGGGACGAGCTGGAGTTCGCGGCTGCACACAAACACAGAAAACAGGAACATTAAAAGAGGACAATGTTATTTAAATGCAAACACACATATAAGGACTAATTTAGTCTGAAAAATCAGTATCAGAGGTTTGTTTAAATAGATCAGTACTGGCCATTTTAATCCAGATCAAATCCTGATCTCTTAAAGCTACTTTAAAGTCACTGAAATGTCTGCACTGTGGAATCATTTCATCATTATTTCACAAATATTGTACCTAAACTGGATTTCTGAGCTGTATTATCTATGAAAATACAAATACTGGCTTGGATTTGGTATAAATTAATCAAATAATTGTCAGTATATAAGTTCCCTGGATGAATAAAGCAAAAAAAGAAAAGGTGGATGATTTAACGTGCTGCATAACTTTAAGTGTTACCTTGACGGATTTCTTTGGCCAACAAACAACAGGCCTCCCTGTAATGGCCAGCTTGGGGTCATCATCTGCGTGTTCCTTTAGGAGCACCTACTCACACACAAACACACAGGGAGCTATATGACTTCTATTGTTTCATTTAAAAATTGCTCTGTAATGTTTATATGACCCACACAGTCATTCTGACAGACTGTAATACACTACAGGAAGTGTAGGGGGCGATATGACTTCTAATGCTTCACCATAACAGAAGAAATCAGAACTTTGAATGATGGTTGTGGTAAAGGGAGAGGAAATAAAGCAGAATAGTTTGATCAGTCAACTGACAAACTAATAGTTAATATTTATATTGATTAATTTATGATATAATTCATCTTTTATTTCCAGTACTGATTGATATGCAAAACTATGCTGTGCTAAGCTTGTTGAACATCTATTCTGGTTCAGCTCTATTACAGAGTGGACAATCAGACAGACACATCAGTGGTACCTTCATGTGTTGGAGCAGAGCCTGGGGGTCTTCTATCCCGTCTGGAATGCAGCGTTTACCTGCAGGCAGCGACTCCAGCTTCTCCACCAGCACCCGCAGACCGCTCAGCTCAAACTCCGTCAGGTGCGTCCAGCCGGCTGGTGCAGCGTCAACTGTGCGTTTAGGGTCCACCACAGGTTTGGGGTCCAAAATAGGTTTAGAGTCCACCACAGGTTTGGGGTCAGACACCGGCTTGGCATCCGACACAGGTTTAGGGTCAGGTAGCATAGACGCACTGCTGTCCTCAGAGTCACTGACCGGTTTGAGAGTGTGGGTGGTGTGGACCCTAGGATCTGACTGAACTAACTGCTCAGTGTCCGCCTGCGTCTCAGTGGACTCATCCATTTCCCCCCGCGGGTCAGAGATGGGACCTGAAACGGAGACTGAAGCTTTAGCCCTGATAGAACTACATTACCCACAATGCAACTCACACAGTTCCAGCCTCAAGTTTGGACCCACCTGATTAATTATAAATTGTAATACACAGGTTAAATCTACAGGTTTATAGTTAAATACTAGAAATGTGACAAACACAAATACAAATAGTGAAGGTGATGCCTCTGAATGGATTTATTTACTAAAGTTATTAAACAGATTGGACCCACCTGAGGATGAAAGCAAAACCTTACAAACTCACTATTTCACTTCCTTCCCCACACATTCATTTATTTACTCCCTCATTAGTTCTCTCACTGTTTCACCCCCTCCCTGCTCTGGTCTCTCTGTCTCTCACCAGTCAGGCTGGCCTCTCTCTGGAAGTCCTCGCTGAGGTAGGAGCGTTTGGTCAGGCACTGCACGTATCTCTCCAGCACGTACCAACACATCTCATAGAAGAATGGATAGCGGAACTTAGAGTGAACCTGAGAGGCACAAACAGAACCTTCAGCACCAGTTCAGTGAAATCACATTTACAGCCTTTTTTCACCCAGACATTATCTATCTTTAATGTACTCTGTTTATTACTATTATACTTCTCTGTCTATTATTTCTATCACCATCATCACTATCGCATAACCATTACCTCCTCCATCATCACCACCAACACCACATTACCATTATCACCACCATCCCCATTATCACCACATTACCATTACCACCACCCCATTACTACTATCACCACCACTACCCCATTATCATCGCCAGCAGCATCACCGCCACAAATACCATCATCGCCAGCACCATCACCACCCTCACCATTATCACCATCACCACCATTACCATCATTATCACCACTATCACATTACCGCCATCACCACATAACCATCATCATCATATCTACAGCACTTCTATCACCACAATCACCACTGTCATATTCCCATCATTATCTTCACCATCATTACAATAAACATCACCATCACTGTTATGACCTCCATCACAGAGAGGTGATGTTTTGAAAGGTAAAAGCTGAAAGCTGCTCACTTTAGTCCTGTTCTCAATGTCGTATACACGAAGCTGCATGGGGATGTTGAAGCTGTGGAGCAGATTCCCCCCAAACACCAGAGAGTCCTCCGGAGTGTAGACGGCATGGATCCACCCTGCACACACAAACACACACGCACGCACGCACGCACACACACACGCACGCACACTTGCTTGTGTTACCTGTTTTAAACCTGTTTGTGTCATATTGTTTTCTGATTTAACACATCCTGTGTGGTCTCCACCTTTACACACTGGTGTGTCTAGTTAAAGACCGAATGTGTTGTTTTTTAATACATCTGTTTTACGAGTGTAATGTGTTGTAATGTGTGGTATTCAGTACTAACCTGATGGGATGAAAAAGGTGTGGCCCCGTTTGAGTGTGATCCGCTGGCAGCCCTCTGCTTGATCGCCCAGAAACACATCACTCTGCTTCCCTGACAAAACCCACTGCTCATACAGCTCCAGATTACTGGGTGACGGGGGGATCAGCCAAAACACCTGCAGAGAGAGAGAGACAGACAGAGAGAAAGAGAAAGAGAGAAAGAGAGAGAGAGAGAGAGAGAGAGAGAGAGAGAGAGAGAGACAGAGCGCAGGGGGATGTTAAAGCAACATTATGTAACAATTTCACCTTAAAATAAAAGTTTTAACAAATAACATTTTGCTGCTACACCGACTTAGAATAGTGAGAACGGCGTCATTGCTCAGTCATTGCTGGAACACCTGCTATGTAACTTTGGAGGAGCAGAACAAGAATGTGTCGCCAGAACTGCGTAATGCTTTACAGCACCATGTTGTCGCAGAAAGCGAGAAGGAGAAAAAGAGAGTGTGACCAAGCAAGAGACTCGTTGGTGAGAGCTAACAAAGACAAAAGGATGCAGGACAGTCTCACAACAACTCCGACAGCAGAGTGTTCATCCCAGCCAGTGTTATTTATGAAAGACTGCACCATCAGCTGTAACCTTATCTGTGTTGTCCCTCTCTCACAGAGTTCTGTGGTTTTTCCGGATGCTAAAAGTCATCTAACTTCAGTCCTGTTTCAGACTAGCACGCAAAAAAAATCATCTTATCCCAAAACGCTTGGTCAGTCTGTCATTCTTACGTCAAATACGCCTTGAAAGTTTGTAACAAAATCCTGTAATGTTACTCTACCTTGCAAGTCCACATGGTTCTTTCTCTTCTGATGTCGTTTGCTGGTGTTGTGCTGAATTCCGACTCCCTGGCAGAATCTAATTCTACTTCACATGCACTCACCTTACACAGGCACATGGACGCTACAGATTACAAATCACAATTTACACATAGAAACAACTAAAATCGTGAGTGTAATCTGTAGCATCCATACGCCTGTGTGATGCGCGTGCACGTGAAGGGGAACTGGACTGCACGTTGCGACCCCGACTGTAACTGTAGCTGTCCATGAGGGGGCAATCAAAGCGCGATTTGTATTTACGACAGTGGTGTAAAAGTGAAATATATTCTGATACTGTAGGGGGAGCCCAAGAGCAAAAATATACCAATTCTCGCATAATGCTGCTTTAACTGATTACAACATTACAGCATTTATAGCAGAATGTCTCAAATGGCAGGATGTTCCACACTCACCTTCTCTCCTTTAAAAACGTGGTACCACACTGAGGTTCCACCGAAGTCGATGTGAAAATCAGTATAACATCCTTTGACACTCATCAGACAATACCTAGAGAGAGAGAGAGAGAGAGGGAGAGAGAGAGAGAGAGAGAGAGAGGGAGAGAGAGAGAGAGAGCAAATGAGAAAAGCAGAATTAAAGTAAAATCTGGTGCTGCGTCCTGCTGCAGGACATACCTCTGGACTTTGGGGTACTTCATCTCGGAGATGACATTGGTGGCTTCAGTTTGTCTCTGTTTCAGATGGAGTGGCCACATGTTGTCCACCCAGTCCACCAGGTCCACCTGAAAACATACATCACACCCCTCAAATCCACTGTGTTTACAGCAAAACCACTGCTAAAATCCAAAACAACCTGCGCAGGACACAATTAGAGCGATGCAGAACCTAGAACCCTTTCAGGGTTGCAGGGAACACAAGAGTAAATGATTAAAAATGTTACTATGACACTAAACTTCAGTGTTCTATTAAACATCCAGGAAAGCTTGAAAGAAAAATTTAAGATATTAATATGAAAAAAAAACGCTGATCAGACCTAACTAAGACCTGTGTGGGCGTGGGCCAGAGACACAGCCTTGCGATTGGTCAGGGGAATGCTTATGGAGGTGTTACCCAAGTTTACCACGAGAGGAGAGAAATATGGTGAAACATACTGGTCATTCATTAGACTCTGGTAAGGGTTTTATAACGAAACACTTTGTCCGTGTATATTTTGGGCCCAGACGAGGAAGATTAACTTAATTAGAAGGAAAACTCAGATTTAGGTTCCCTGGAGCTTTAACACAGGATATATCAGAACGTGTTCACTAAAAGTAGCAGAATGGCGTTTGTGTACCACAGCAGGTCTCTGGATGAGGCTCTCCAGTTTGGTGTGGCTGAACTCCAGACTGATCACATTGAACAGTTTCTCTCTCTCCTCCTCCGGAGTCTCGTAATAACGAACAAACTGGGCCATGCTCATCTCCGAGCCCTTCTGAGTGCTGACGTCCATCACATCCACCGTCCGCCGGCTTCCTGCACACAGACACAAAAAATGTCCTTATTATTACAACGTCACAAATGAAGATTTAGAATGTGTTTGAGACTGGCTGCACTTTTTCTGTCTCACCACTAGAGGGCAGAGTCACAAAGGAAAGGCTCTCTAGAGTTAAAACTGCCATCACTCTGACCAAGATAAGGAAACGTAGCCATCACTACACCTGCTGTAAACGTGCTAACATCTCCTCCTACAGGTGAGTGAGATTTTCCTCTTTAAACGACTAATCTACCTCATCAGGATGTATCATGAAGATGGGAGTCCAAGTGACTTTTCTCTGTGGGAAAAAGGATCTCGAATTAAAATGTTCCAAATCTGATACGTTTCATTTGTGTTCGTTTGACTGTTGATTGGATCCTCTCAGTTACGACACTGTTACAGACTTAAAATACAAACAGTGGACTCGCGCATCAGACTCAACTCGGACTTCAGAGACTCGACTGGCACCTCAGAGACTCGACTCTTTACACAGTGATTCGCGCATCAGATACTCTCGAGAGTCCACTCTGACTCGCACCCCAGAGACTCGACTCGGACCTCACACTCTCACACTTCAGACTAAACTCTGACTTGCTCCTCGGAGTCTCTATCCACTCAAATCTCAGAGACTCTCCAGTTGACTCGTACCTCAAAGACTCCAAACCTGATTCAAACCTCAGAGACTCGAGACTCTGACTCACACCTAAGAGACTCAAGACTGACTTACAACTCAGACTCAACTCTGACTCTCAACTCAGAAGCTCAGCTCTTACCTCAGAGACTTGAGGCTCAGATTCTGACATACACCTTAAAGACTCTCAACTTAATTCGCACTTCAGAGACTCTCGACTTGACTTTGACTCGCACTTCAGAGACTTTACTTCGACTCGTTCCTCAGAGACTCTTGACTCAACTCTGACTCGTGTTTCGGAGACTCTTGACTCAGCCCTGACTCGCGCTTCGGAGACTCTCGGCTCTGACCACCGGCTCTGACTCACACTTCTGAAACTCTCGGCTCTGATTCGCGCTTCAGAGACTCTCAACTCAACTTTGACTCACACCTCAGAGACTCTCGACTTTGACTTGCACCTCAGAGACTCTCGATTCAACTCTGACTCACATCTCAGAGACTCGAGACTTTGACTTGCTCTTCAAAGACTCGATACTCTGACTCAAACTCTATACGAGGTCTGATTAGGTGGAGTCAGAGCAGTGAGCGCTGAACATGCTGCTGTAAATGAACTGAGATTTCTTTGCTGATGTGTTTTCAACACATCCGTACATTCTCTCACTAATGACCAAAAACTAACTACAAACTAAAATTAGAAACATTAAAACACGAATTATGACAGAGCCATTAACTGAAAATGTGGAAAAATCAAAATAATAAAATAACTCTAATCTCAGTAAAAGCACAGAACTTAGCTGGGTTCATCATCACATTATCTCTCCCTCTGGGATCAGAGCTGAGAGCAGCTAGAATGAGATAAACCATGAAACCAGACAGAAATGTTCTCAGCAGCCTCCAGCAGCTCTGAGCAGCCAGGACAGAGTCAGACTCATTTAGCTTAAACAGTACACAGAGCTGAGTGTGAACACTGATGATAGTTTCGCATCAGATTTACTGATATTAAATATTAGATATTTTCACATGCATATCTGCCTATGTACAAACACTATGTATAGTGACTCATATCAGGAGTGTCATTACAGAGACCTGTAACATGTATTTGTGTTATAAATACAGCAAAATTAATACAATGCAGATGTTTCAGTTCAGAAACTCAGTCACCTAAATTCTCTGCTCTCCTGCAGTTCAATACACACATCACACATCTGAAACATTAGACAAATATAAACTCTAATACTGATCATTTTTAAAGCAATTCTCTGCAGATATCAAAGTGCATCCTTAATATGTTGCCGTGGTGACCATAGTGAAAATGATGAGATCAGAGTTCAGTCTGCGTGTGAAATACCAGCCTGGTTTAAATTCACTGTAAACACTGAGATATGAGCAGTATCTGGATGCAGAAGGTTCAGTGAAGAGTCTGCCGTTCTTATCCATTCCTGACACATAAAGCTGGTGTTAAACTGGTCAGCTCTAATCAGTCGGAGAGAGAGTCGAGTTGTGTGTGAGGGTGTCGCAGGCTCAGATTTTGGCCTCCTGATCGAGTTTCAAACCAGTCTGAGCTTAACAAACGTGTGATTTTTTTGACCCAACTCTGGATGTAATCTAGTGTAAACTGGTCAACGACTCCATCTGAACGGATTCCTCCAAAAGCCAATGAAAACTGAGAGCACAAAAGAAGAAAATACAGCATGTAAACAAAGAAAAATGGCAAAAGGTCACTCGTGTGTGGAGTAAAGCTTTTTAATGAGCTGAGTTTAAGGCAGAAGCGAGTTTATGATGAAGTGTGAGTTCTGTGAATTTGGTTCAGTTCAGCGACTATTTAAAAGTTGAGCGGTGTGTGATCCCCAAATAAAAGGCACGCATATGAGGTCACACTCACTGAGTGTCAGCATTAATGAAATGTGGATCTGCAGCTGACATTTGGTCTCAGCTTTGCTAGATTTTGATATATATATCATATATTTAGCATCTTCATTCTCATCTGTATTTAATGTATCTGTAAAGTTTTTGTTGGCATTTATTAAAACACATCCATGATGATGAGCCTTGTGTTTTAAAAACAAAGAGGAGATGTTTAGACGGTGTTAGCTCCCCAAAACACACCCAGTTTTCCTTATAAGGAGGCAACATTACTCCACAAGGCATGTTTAGACACTTAGCCAGATAACTTTGTAGATTTGGAAGTTCTACTCAGAACAGAGAAACATTAAAAATCATGATGACCACAAGAATTTATATTTCACTCTCGAGTCCAGTTGCCTTTAATTTAAGCAGATAATCACTTGTTTCACTCCCAGCTTTGTTGTTTACTCTAATAAACACAGCCAGGTTGCAGAATGTTTTGTCACTCAGCCCGACAGAGGGGGTGTATTCCAGTGGGAAAGTGAAGTTAATGCACATCTCTATATTTCATTCACCTAAAAAATCTGCAGAGAATCTGTCTGACAGTGTGATATGCCCAAACTTTTATAATCTGTTGGGACTTTAAAAGTTGTGGATCCAAGGCTTCACCAAAACCTTCTTAGCCCTAGTCCCATTTCACCCCTCACCCCTACCACTCTGCCCTTCCCCTCCATTTTGCGTGTTCTTGTCTAGGTGTAGGGTGTCCTGATTCTTGTTGAGACAGAGGAGTAGGGTGAAGTATTAGGGCTACATGGCCCTCCAAACAGAGGTTTTTCAGAGACACACTCCAAACAGAGTGTTATGAGAAAAAAAGAAAAAAAAAAAACGGCAAGATGGCTGCACAAGTGACCAAAGAAATTTTACTGTTAAACAATTATGATAACTACTGTATTATCTTAGTATAATGTAGTTTCAGTGTATTATGGTCCTTTTCTTCATAATGGGCATTAATCACTAGTATGCTGATGTCTCGGTAGCTAGCCAACTAAATTTCCCATTCCACCTTAAATAAAACTATTTAAGGTGGAATGAACGAGAAGCTGGCGAATAGCTGAATTCAGCTTCATATCACTGAAGAATTAGTGGTGGGTGATAACAAATAATTGCCCCTCTTTGAAGGCATATGATGTCCTAAATGTAACTTAAGCCCAGCAGCGATGTTTGCTACCCTCCTCTGCTATCACTGCAGACTGGTAGGTTCGCCTACAGAACGCCACTAGTAGCCTGTTAATGAAGTAATGCTCTTTTTTATTTGAGGGTCCCATTTCTTAGGGAAGATTTCAATCACTACCCTGTAACTCAGTTCCAAGGGGCAAGGTGACACTCAAAAACAAGGGGTAGGGGTAAAAATAAGAAATGGGACTGGGCCTCAACTACGGGTCATATTCACGGTCAATGGCATATCAAGAACCTCCAGAAGAACTAGAGTGATGGTTTTGGTTCCAATCATTGTAAATCAAAAGTGTGAGTGGTTCACTCCCTAATGATGTTAGTAGTTAATCTAACATGCAATACCCTAAGTGCAGCTTTTGAAGTACTGACCAATGAGAGAGCAGCTTGACTGTGCACATAGATACTGCAGAGAGAACAATCCTGATTGGATTATTTTCTGTTGGGCATTGCCAGATTTTAGGCCCTTTGCTTCCAACAAAAACTAACCAGTGAAATAAGAGTTTTACTACAACACTTACAGAGTTTAAATACAACTGGACTGATGATTCTATTACAGATGAGACGAACTAAACATTACAACCCTGAAGGTTCCCCACTGCATATTTCATATTTTCACTGTATAGTCCTTGCGTAGTTATCAAGGGGATGTCTGAAGTGAACTACAAGATAACAAACAAAAAGAAATCAGCACACTTACCCACCAGTCCTTTAATTTCACTCACAGTAAACTCTGGCTCAGGCATCCTGAAATAAAGCAACACCACAGTCAGTCTGAGAGGCGTTTTCGGTCTTCAGTGTGTGGAGTTCTGCTCAGGTGTTGAGGTGGTTACCTGATCCCCAGCCCCTCTTTGGACTTAAACACCAGGGGCATGCGCAGGGCTTCTCTCTGGACGTACTCGTAGGTAAAATCTACAGATAAATCACAGTGTCAGTGGGTTTTATTTTAAAGAGTGTTGCAAAGATGTGTTAAGAGGAGTTCTACAGCCTCCTCACGCTGACAGAACAGACGTGTCTTTAAACCTGCAGGGAACTCTTACCTTTGCCTTCCATAAAGTGCACGAAGCTGCTGTTGTAGCGATCACTCTGCAGTTTGTCCTCCAGGTCAAATCCTCGAATGTTCACAATGTCTTCCACATCAGATAAGTCTTCATTTTCATCATACATTCTCCTGCAGACGGAGCGCTGTGTGCATAGACACGCATACATAAAAACAGAGACAGGTAAGAGCAGATTAGAAGCAGTGCAGTGCAATCTAAAGGGGAATTTGACCGATGTTTCAAAATTCCTGCATAAATCAGTGGTTTGGTGTAAAATGGTTGATTGTAGAGACTCTGATTTCTTTACAGCGGTGGTGATCGAGCTGGACAATATTTATCATGATCGTGATCAGTTACATCACAATGTGCTTTTCTGCGTATATTGCATTGATAGTCAGTACTCAAAAACTTTCCAACTGCTCATTTGTTCAAAAAGAGAGCCTAATTAGTCCTGTTTAATTAATACAAACAGACAGACTCATAGTTACTGACAGTACTTTTTAAAAGTTGCACTACTTTGTGTGTTCCAACTTATCAGAAGTCAGAAAAAATAAATTTTGTGACATCATGAAACATTTCTGCCATACTGCCCAGCTCTAGGTGACAGGAACCAGGGGTTGCCATGACTACAGCACAAACATAGCCATTTTACTTATTTAGCCCAGATTTAAAAAAAATAAAAAAAATCAGGATCCTGCTCCAAATTCTGCAGAGAATCCTCCAGCTGTTCTGCATTGAATTTAAAGGGGAGGTCCATCGATTTCTCAAAATTCTCCCATAATTGAGTGCTTGAGATGTAAACAGAGTGATTGAGTGGTTTGGTGTGAAATGGTTCATATTTCTTTACAGTGGTGGTAATAGTAGAGCTGGACAATATTTATTATCATAATCATTTTGCCTCATAACACCCTGCATAGTATGTATCCCTCCATCATAAATGGATTTTGAGTTCTCAAAACTATCATAAAACAATGTCTCAGTCATCAGGCAGTGAATTCATAACCAATTTATATAATAACTTTCTGTGAGGGAGCTTTTGGAGGTGGACGCCTGGTTCCTATCACCACCACTGTGAAGTTTCTCTAGAAACCAGATAACTTTGTTTACATCTCAGCCACTTCATCATGCAGGGGTTTGGGTCAGTTTACCTTTAAAAGCCCTGCAGGGGGGGGGGGGTCTGGTACCCCCTTCTACCCCCTTAAAGCGAAACGCGTGACGCAATGTTTTGGTTCGGCTGGCCGTGACGTCACTGGCCACTACACGAAAAAAGATGGCTCCTGCTTAGCTAGTTCAGAGGGCTGTGTTTTGATTTGGCAGCAGATCGGAGAGCTGGAGAGCCGTGATGGAGGTGACGGAGGTCTTCTCGGCTCTGCGGGGCTGAAGGAGCGGAGATGGTGGTGATGATGATGATGGTGATCATGATGATGATGGAGCCGTGTGAAGAGTCCGGCCGCAGGCTGGTCTGTATCTGCAGCATGCACGCGCACTTTACACGGGAGTGGGGGGCACGAGAGAGAGTGTTAGTGTTAGTGTTGTTAATGGCCTCCATTTCACCAGGCTTAAGCTGGCTTCCTATTCGAATTTTCCCGTTCCACCTTAAATAGTGCAGCAGTTATCTTCTGGCGCCTGAGGCACCATTTAAGGTGGAACGGGAACATTCGAATAGGAAGCCAGCTCCAGCTTCGTGTCAGTGTTAGTGTTGCTAATGGCCGAGCAGTGTTTGGTGTGTTGTAGCCGCGTGTACGCTAACTAGCTCGCTCGCGCTGCTGCTGTATTCGACTCGATGTAAACAAACGAGGACAGTCAGAAATCCATCCGCCGCCGCACAAACGCACAAAGAGCCGCAGCAGCAGCAGCAGCAGCAGCGTGTCCGCGCGAGAGTGCAGCATGTTCATGCATTCAAAAGTTGCAGATCAGCTCGAGCTGTTTCTTTCCTCTGAAGTTGTTTTTAATGTCTTGTGCGCGCGGGCTGGGTTGTGCAAAAGGCACAAGGCCTGAATCAGGACCACAAACATACAGCCTGACCTCCACGTGCCTGAGCAGGGTGTAGTATTAATATCAATACTTTTATGAAAATTATTGTTTAGCTCTGTGTATTGAGCCTGGAGGGCTTTTAAAGGTAAACTGACCCAAACCCCTGCATGATGAAGTGGCTGAGATGTAAACAAAGTTATCTGGTTTCTAGAGAAACTTCACAGTGGTGGTGATAGGAACCAGGCGTCCACCTCTAAAAGCTCCCTCACAGAAAGTCATTATGAAATGGTTATGAATTCACTGCCTGATGACTGAGACTCCTTATAGCTGTTCTGAATAACTATATCAACTTTAATGGTGTTTATGCGTCTACATAAACATTATCATGTGTTTCTAATTAGTTATAATCATATCTTTAAACTCATTCCATTCATACAGTGTGTAATATGTCATGCACGCGCTGTTTTTGCGTTTCTTTTTTGCTCATTTTAATGATCATCCTGTTAAATGCACAACCTCAGAGTCGTGCTCGTGCTCGCTTCCCAGCTCATCACGAGCTGCGCTCTGAATCTCGATTATAATAATATTAACCGGGTATTAGTGCGTGCGGCTCACCTGCGTGTACCTCGAAAGGCCAAATTAGCTCGCGCAGGATTCCCCCTAAAGCTTCTGAGCGCGTGTGCACTTAACTGTACGAACGCTGGAGCGCTTTATGAATACCTGCACTGCTGAAAAAGACCGTTCAAACCATTAGGATTAGAACATGGCTTTTGCTTTCTAATGGAAATTGGGTTAAAATTAACATTAAAGTTTCCAGTAGGACACCTGTTAGACCATTACACTCCTTTACACTGTGTTATCAACTCTTCATGAACACACAGAACACCATCAATGGCTACTGAAAACCACAACGAGTAAGTTGACCCCTCTGATGGTTTCTATGAGTCAAAGTGCTGCTACATTAGCACTGATTAGTACGACACACAAGCCTGAATAACACAACAGCTGAGATTTGCACCGGCAGGGCATAGTGCACTAGTCTTGCGGTGCATTGTGGGAAATGTAGAGCCCCGCCCTCTAAAGCGCAGCAGGAGCGTTTGTGCAGATAGACGCTGATGCTGCTGGAGAGGGAGAGGAGCAGAGAGCTGAAGGTCTCACTGTATTGAACTCGAGATAAAGAGAGAGACAGACAGACAGAGAGAGAGAGGGGGATTATTTTGGCCATGACCAGTGAGCACTCCCTGCAGGCTCTAAGCTGGAGGAAACTGTACCTGAGCAGAGCGAAGCTGAAGGCTTCCAGCAGAACCTCAGCTCTGCTGTCAGGATTCGCCATGGTGAGTAAACACAGCCCTGACACTGACTGACCGTCTCATCACTCAGAGCGCAGGTTACAGAGCTGATGCTGCAGCGCTGTTCTGTGGTCTGGCTGCCTTTATAGTCTGTATGCACCAGTGCTGAGCAGCTGTGCTGATACACTGCTGCAGGAGGAGGACACTCCGTTTAGCAGAGTGAGACAGTGATGAGTGTGGGGAGTGACACTGCAGCCTGGGTTGGTGTCTCAGTGGAGACTCACTGGAGCTCAGAGTGAAAAAAGCAAACAGGATGCTGCACCAAATTCTGCACAGAATCCTGCTGCTCAGCTTTGCTTTTAAAGGGGAATTCCACTAATTTCTTAAAATTTCCTGTTTGGTGGTTTGGTGTGAAATGGTTCAGATTTCTTTATAAATAAAATATAGACATTTTATTTACTATCCAAAGCCACCAGTGAACCTGCATGTGTCTTCTGAGTTTTATATGGAATGTTGACGATGGGAAAATAGTGGTAAATCTGAAATAAAACATTTTCTTTGGGGACTATTTTGCCTCACAGTGCCCGGCATGTTATATATCCTTCCATCATAAATGGATTTTGAGGCTGAAATCTTCTCAAAACTATCATAAAACAATGTCTCAGACATCAGGCAGTGTATTCATAACCATTTCATGTAATAACCTTCTGTAAAGGAACCTTTGAGGTGGATGTCTGGTTCCTATCACCACCACTGTGAACAATTCTGTTTCAGTAAGTTTCTCTAAAGTGGAGCGTTTCACACCAAACAACTCTGAACGACTCTGTTTGCATCTTAACCAGTTAATTAAGCAGGAATTTAGAAAATCACTGGATTTCCCCTTTAAATATATAACGCAATGTTTGGCAGGCCAGGGGCACAATCCTATCGGGCCTGCAAAAACATTGTAATTTTCTATTAATATTAGATTTTATAGTGCTCTGGACTACAATCCCCAGCATGCACTGCAATGTAATGTGTGCTCCAACCCCCCAACAACAATCTATAGGACAGCAGTTACAACACACAAAGAAAAGATGCCAGGTGTGAAGTTCAAACAAATTGGCAGATTTAAAAAAGGTAAATTAATAGCCATTAATATGTACAGACACAGACCTACATGTAGTACAAGTTTATTTTAGTTCATTTTGCTGAATAACACAATAAACAATGGCCAGCTC
The DNA here is from genome assembly GCF_904425465.1 of Colossoma macropomum. NCBI lineage: Eukaryota > Metazoa > Chordata > Actinopteri > Characiformes > Serrasalmidae > Colossoma > Colossoma macropomum. Next base: position 14,708,153 of record NW_023494804.1, on the reverse strand, counting down.
AGATTATACCAAATGTTAATTAAAGGTGAAATAAGAACAGGCGTTTTCTGGCCCACAGGTTTGTTGCGATTTTTGTAAAATGGCCCTTGTAGTGATTGAGTTTGACACGCATGATCCTGTGTCTGTGTCTGTTTAGGTCGCGATGGTGGAGGTCCAGCTGGACACCAGCCATGACTACCCCCCCGGCCTGCTGATAGCCTTCAGCGCCTGCACCACCGTGCTGGTGGCTGTTCACCTTTTTGCTTTAATGATCAGCACCTGCATCCTGCCCAACATCGAAGCGGTCAGCAACGTCCACAACCTCAACTCGGTGCGCGAGTCTCCTCACGAGCGGATGCAGCGGCACATCGAGCTGGCCTGGGCCTTCTCCACGGTCATCGGCACGCTGCTCTTCCTGGCCGAGGTGGTACTGCTCTGCTGGGTGAAGTTCCTGCCTGTTCGACCGCGGCAGCAAAAGAACGGCACCATGCCCGCCGGAGTGGCGGCCGCCATCACCTCCACCTCCATCATGGTGCCCTTCGGCCTCGTCTTCATCGTCTTCGCCGTCCACTTCTACCGCTCGCTGGTCAGCCACAAAACTGACCGCCAGTTCCAGGAGCTGGAGGAGTTGGAGGATCTCCAGAACGAACTGGACCAGAGAGGAGAAGCTTCAGCCCTGCATTCTCCAATATCGCAGTGACCCTGACCGCTCCAGGCCTGAAGCTCTGCTGCAGCTGGGTTAGCTTACCTGGGCAGGTAGAACGCTGGAGCTGGGCTGATACGGTCAACGTCGTCACAGCTGTTTTTGTTCAACAGCAGAGAGAAAGTAAAGAAAAGGAAGCCAGAACGTTCATTCCAATATTCCAAATATTATTTAAATATTTTTTAATATTTCTTCCGCCCAAAAAAAGTAGTTCCAGCACAATTCCAATAGTTCCGGCATTGCTGTTGTTGCTTAGCAACTGATGGTCAGTGAAATGATGTGAAACAACCACACTGCTATTACATATAACAATTCAGGTAGAACATTTTTCAGCCAATCAGACTGTCTGGACGGAACTATCATTGTTTAGATTGTGGGCTGATATCTATCAATCATGTTTACTCATGTATTCACAACTGCAGTAAAATGAATAAAATGCACATATTTTAGGTAGAAACTCAGCATCACCCAAACATTCAGCTCTTCTGGGCCCGTATTACTGAAACATCTTACCTCTGAAATCTGATGTGTTTAGTCTCTATGAAGTTGAATTTAGGACAGTAGCTATTAAAGAATAGCAGTTCCTAACTTCATAATCTTATCATTAACTCCAGAAAAGAAACCAGTATTACACAAACATCTTAACTAATCTCCTAAATACTGTCCTAACTTTAGGATAAACCCCAACAGTGTCCTAACTTCTGTTCAACCATCCCTTTCAACTGTAAGCTGTTCTAATGAAAAGAGAACATTTATTGTTTTTAGGCAGCTGTGACAGCCGTAAGTTTACTGGCTTTAAACAGTGTATTTATTCAGATTACAGAAACTTTGTGGTTCAGAAAACCCCAGACAGACACGTTCAGTCTGCTTCACTCTCGTTATGTCTACATCTGTTAAAGTCAGTGAAAAGGTATTTTTTTATGTGTGTATGGTCGGTTGCTAGGTAACAGACATAACAATCGATTAGTGATCTCCATCGAGTAGGTTACGATTTCCTAACTGGAGATAAAATGCTGTAAGATAAAATTCCTAAATTAAGATCGAATTTGCTTCTGTAGTACAAACTACTGTAAAATCTTCACCGGTCAGATCTTAACATTAAATTTTGGACGTTTCTGTAATACGGCTCCTGGAGTTTATCAATAATTGATTTGAAATATCAGTGAAATCTACACATTTATCTAATAATGATATTTTTTATCATCCTCGTTCTCCAACATCTTCATTAGTTTGTTCTTAAATGTGGTCTTGAGAAAGGTCCTAAGAAAAAGTCTACATCATGTTCTTAAAGCGCAGAACTGTTCTTTGTGCTCTTGAGTGTGTAGATTCTGTTCTTACCTAAGAACAAACCCGAGTAAACTTTGGTGAATGTCAGGATCTACGTCAGAAAAGCATAAGTGGGTTTAAGAAATTTCTTCTTAAGAGCGATTGGTAAATGAGGCCCAGTGAGCTTAACTAGACTTTCTATGTAAATTTGGAGTGACACAGATTTTATCCCGAACCAATCAGCCCATCAGATCCCCACATTACGTCAGACGAGCTCCTGTGGGAAACTAATCCAGCTGCACTAGTGCAGATGTGAGCCTGTTTTTATAGCTGTACTGTGTCTGTCTAATTCTGCATGTGGATATTCAAACACAATCATTCTGTGCTGTGTTTGTGTTTGTTTTTGTGAGTGTGTGTGTGTGTGTGTGAGTGTGTTGGAGTCTGAGGCTGCGTTCATGTTCCAGGCCTCATTGCTCAGATCCCGACATTCCATGAAGAAATTCAAAGCACAAACTTCGCTTTAATTCATGCAGCCACTCTAACCATCAAAGCTGTGCTCACATCAGGTTTTTAGTTATTCATTTTTGAAGTAAAAGTCTTAAATGTTGAGCTTAATTGCTTACAGAATGACCGAAATATTAACTAAAAATGCAGCACTAACCTTAACATTTCACTTTAAATGAGCGATTTAATATTTCATCTTTCAACATTAAAGGGGCAATTCCACTTTTCAAAATGATAATTAAGTAGATAAGATGTAAACAAAGCTTTTGGATTAAAATGTAATGTTGCAGGGATGCAGAGTATTGTGAGGCAAAAAATGTATTATTTCAGATTTTCCACTATTTTCCCCTCATCAACATTCCATATAAAATTCAGAAGACACATGTAGATTCACTGGTGTTTTTGGATAGTAAATAAAATGTCTATATTTGTGTTGTAGTCATGGCGACCCCTGGTTCCACTGTAAAGAAATCTGAACCATTTCACACCAAACCACTCTGAATCACTCTGTTCACATCTCACACACTTAATTAAGGAGGAAATTTGGAAAATTAGTGGACTTCTCCTTTAATTTACTGCACGCCCATTTTAGTCAGATTTAAAGATACACTCTGAGCTCCAACTGGCTATATGGTCATGTCTCTTTAACATAAAAGTAGTCATATTTAGTGATATATTTATTTTAAAAATTGTGCTGCTCAAGTTCTGTAATGTGAACGCAGCATTCTACACTGTTGCTGCTGCTGTTATGATGATGATGATGTTTACAGACGCAGCAGTGACTGCATGCACTAAAATGCTTTTATAACAATGAACGCGTCCATGGATGTTTTACAGTCTTCGTTTCACAGACGGACACTCTTTTATTCCGTTGTCACTCATGACAGCAACTGTAGTTGGTCATTTGCAAGGTCATTAATATAAAGCAAGCTCTATTTTTAAAGATTATGCTTCTGTATTATTTTGTACATGGATCACTGAATAGTACAAGAGTTCATAGAGCAGAATGAAGCTGTTAGAAAGAAATTTGTAATGTTTTTAGTTTATATTTTGTTCCTGATTGCTCTTCACATCAGTTATGCTTTCATGGACGTCATCTGAGCCCCTCAGTATTCTACTGTTACAGATATCAGTGCCAAAATGTTCTTAACTCAGATTTTTTACTTTACTGTCATACATTTGTATTGAATTTTGATAGAAAAGCGTTTGATCTGGTGAGCACTTTATGGTAAATGAATGTTTACATTATCTTTGATAATGTGTTAAAGACTCTTATTTTGAAAAACAGACCTCACAGGGCTTGAAATGAAGCAGTGCAGGATTTCTCAGTTAGCCTGATGAGCTAAAGGTGAAGAAATAGCTTTACCTCAGATGTTCTGGCTTTAGTTGTTTGGTTTAAATGATCTGTCTAACTGAAGACACTTCTCTGTGTGTGAGAGTAGAATCTGACTCTTTATTATTTCATTTTTACTTCAGTGTTTTAGAGTAGATGTGCTGTCCGTCTGAGTTAGTGGCATTAGCGCTGTTCTGAAGCGCTGTGCTAATTTGAAAACATCACGATTAGGAAAGCGGCCTTGCCGGTTTACACAATTTAGTCATTTGTATGACCAAATATAATTAGACACAAATATTATCAGAATGTTTACATGAGCAGTGTTTTTGAGCCACTTTTGTACGGATTTATTCTGTATCTGTGCAGAGCGTTGTACTGGATTAACAGCTTTTTCATACACTTATCATGAACTTCAGAATTTTTGATCAAATAAAACTGAATCTCATACAGAGCTGTGTGTGACTGAGCGGTCTTTACTTTCTGAGAGGGCCCTGAAGAGTATCTGAGATTTGAGTTATCAGTTTTATTGATATACTACAGTACAAACCCCAGTGATAATCATACTGTTTCATATTTTAATCATTCTGATTATGATATATGATTATCATCTTTTTATAAAGAGTTGGTGGAAATTAACAGCATGTATGAAAAGTGGAAAAATAGTTTTTCTAATATTACAGGCACTTTTACACAGTCATAGAGGTTCCATGTAAACTTCATGCCAACATATATATGCTCCATATCACCACAAAATATATTCATTTACTATTAAAAAACATAGATACTTTAATTTCAAAGAAAAGGAAGTTAAAAAGCCAGTGTTTTGCTTTTATTCAACATGTTGTTGTATTCTGCATCCTTTAGAAGGTCTGTCACACAAAATAGACAGAGAGAAGAGATTTTTAATGATTTTTGCAATATTTTCAGAAAAATCATGTAACTCACTGCTTAAGGCTGATGCTAGAAGGTTTAAGGTGGAGAACAGAGAGTATGGCAGCCAGTTCAGCCTGTTAAGTTCAGTGTGGTGGGCTGTTCTCAGCATTAACTGACACAAAACGTGATTACTTAAAAAAGATGGTTCTTCAGGAGTTATTGAGCACAGACAATGGTTCCATATAGAACCATGAATACTGAAAAACCACTAGCATGCTTAAATTGCTCTTTGCATCGTGATTCCTCAGAATGATGGAGAATGTGCTGTAGATGTATATCCTACTTCTGATTATACAGATCACTGCTGATGCAAAGCCTTTGCAAATGTCTACAGTGGAAACGTCAAGTGTGTGCCAAGGAAAAACGTTAACAAACCACAGACCTATCAAAAGATAGCTGCTTTACTGACACAGCTATCCAGCTGTGGTTTGGGGCATGTATTTAATACAGTTTGCAATGGGTTACGTCTTATCCCCACATTTAACATCAGTAGTCAAAATTACAGTTTAAATGCATAATTAAGCGGTGGTTTTGGGCAGTTCGGTTATGTTAAATTGTATCTACTTAACTAGCTAACCTAGCTAACAGATGGTTTTCACCTCTAACTTCCAGCACTCTGCTGTTTTTCTCCAAATTGTTTACTGGAAAAGTCTTAGAGATCCCTCTCATCTCCACTTCGTGGAAGACTTTCTTCTCATTCTTTTAAAGGTGGAATTAAAGAGTGTAAAAACAGAAATGGGGCGTCCATCAAAAAAGGCACACTGGATCGTTCCACATGATGCTTTGCCTCTGCTGGTCTAGACAGCTTCACCAATTATAATGTAAGTCTTTTGGTTTTGTGTTTTCGCTCACATCACTTGCTGTCAGGACATGGTGTTAACAGTTAACAGTTAACAGTCAAAACAGCTGTTTAGATTTTATCATAAGTGCTTACGGGGCCCCCTGGTGGCTTGGGCTCCTGGACACCCATAAAACCCACTGGATGATCTGGGCCTGGCTGACAAGTATTGCTTTTTAAACATGTTATTCGGTGCTTATGCCCGTGTTAAAAAGTTCACAGTGTGCCGTCTGTAGATCAGAGTTCTCCTCCTTCCTGCTGGAGCTGTGGTTTTACTCTCAGAGGGTTTAGGTGTGTGTTTTCTGAGTGTGAGTGTTAATGCTGTGTGTTTTGGAGTCTTTTTAAACAGGCAGTATGAAGCAATCTGGTCTCAATGGTTTTACTGTTTGTCCTCTCTGATATGAGAGCAGTCAGCCAGTCCCTCCATCAGAACAAACTCTGCGTCCTTCAGTTGCACCTGAGGACACAACACAGCAACCTGGATTATTCAAGTTCTCCAACCTGCTCACGTTATTAACCTGCACTGTTCTCTTTCCTCTACAAACAGAACCACCGTTAAAGACCTCCTGCACTCAAAACATTTTTAAATGATTAACTCTTATTTGGCTTATTATGGTTATACAGCTTGGTAATTGTGTGAAATCTGTCTTAAGACACATCTGTCAAATATGCTGTTCTAGTAGCAGGTAGCATTAGCTTAGCATGCTACAACTTTAAACATCAAAGTACAGGTTCGATTCACTCACTGAAGCTCCACTGACACTAATTTAGAAGATGAAGAATTAGATCTGAGGGTGATAACCTGTTTTTTTGTGTTAACCTGTTAGCTAAGCTACTCTCACTCCACTGTCTTAATTAGCACTAGAAGCTAGTGTTAGGTTAGCGAGCAGGTTAAAACAGATTCACACACCAGTGTATAAGTGTAAATATGGAGTTTTCTGACCATGTGCAACACGGTGTCCCTCAAGGCTCTGTTTTAGGGCCTTTACTGTTTATTTTTACAGTAAGTATGTACTGTCTGTATTTACTTACAGTCCTTCGGACACATAATCCATAAACATAATGTTGTTTTTCACTTTTATGCTGATGACACTCAGTTATTTGTTTCAGCTCAGCCAGATTCAGGCACAGTAACACATAATGGAACATTGTTTTAAAGATATGAAAGCCTGGATTAGCAGGACTTGCCTCCTGCTAAATTATGATAAAACACAAGTGTTGCTGTTGGGCCGCAAGTCTGCACGACTAAACTGTCACTAACCTGCTGTAGGCTGAATGGGTGGGGCTAAATTGCCGTGGGCTGGATGGGTGGGGCTAAACTGCTGTAGGCTGAATAGGTGGGGCTAAACTGCTGTAGGCTGAATGCAGTTCACACTGGACTGATGTTAAAGATAAAGGCAAGGCTACCTGGGGGAGGGGATAAGTGGTTGGTGCTGCTGCTCGATCTCTTCCAAAATCACACACCGTCCCGCACTTCGCAACGTCATCAACCCAGAATCCCTCGTACAGCTGCCCTCTGTCCAGGTAGAAGAAGCGTCCATGTCCGTTTTTCTTTCCGTCCTTCCAGCTACCCTCGTACTTGTTCTTGTTGGCTTTAACACACAGACAGAGTAAGTGTGAGTGGATCTACAGCAGAGCCAGAACCTCATACACACCTTCTGACCAGGTAACCTGCTGATGACTTCCATCAGGTGTGTCAGCGCAAAAAAATAACCACCCAGTGCTGGGCTTGTTTATGCGGTTACCACTGTGGAACCCTCTGGGCCTTCTAGGCTATGAAGGTCAGTGAAGGCCTAATCATTTCTGTAAACTAAAGAATACATGTGTGTAATTTTTAGATGCTTTTTATTTAATAGAATCATTATTCTAGTTGTATTTGAACTCGGTAAGTATTGTAGTAAGACTTATCTCATTGATAAGGTTTTGGTTTAAAACAAAATGGTTCAAGTCTTGGATTGTTCTCTCTGTGGTATCTACGTAGATTCAGCTGAGTTGCTCTCCCATTGGTCAGGACTTCAGGAGCTGGACTGAAGGCCTTACACATTAGATTAACAACCAACATAATTAGGAAGTGAATCAACCAGTCAAACTTTACAATGAGACCAATTCAGACAGAAAAAACATCACTTTTGGAGGTTCTAGATAAATCACTTACATCTTTACTGAAAGAGTCTGTCACGAATGTCACGAGCGAAGCGGAGGAAATGGACTCGATCTCCCAGAATCCTCTGGGAGATCACATGACTTTGATGCTGCCTACAAACCCCAATACACTCACGGACTCCATCCCCCAGAATACACAGGGAGATCAGCTGACCGCTGATCTCCCCACACGCTCCTATCAGCGTTCTCGATCGCCCGAATTCTGATGTGTTTCACCTGTGAGTTTTGATCATGTGACTTTCTCAGTTAGCTTATAAGACCAGTCTTTAGCGTGAGTTATTTGCGAGGTATTGTTTCATTTGGTAAACTACTGAGCGTTATATCTATGATCTTGATTTTGTGTATGACCTGTAGCACCCGTTCTGGGAAACCGTTACAGAGTCACTATAACACTGATACATACAAGCTCAGATATTTGATAATGTCTGTTACAAATGTCTGTGTTTAATTTAGAAGGGCCCAAAATAATTCACATGCACCAGCGTTAGCATAGCACTTACATGCTATTAGAAATCATAGTGATGGATTTGCTCTTGTTTATGACCTGAAGTTTTGACATTCATAGTCATTTTTAGCTACTTTAGCCTTGCATCTCCAGTTCTAAAACTACAGAAGCAAACTTCAGATACCAAATACGTCTCATTTGGAGGAGGGGTGAGGGGTGGGGCAGCAGTGGGGAAATCAGATTTTTGGTTGGAGTATCACTTTGATTGTGTCTCTGACTGTGGTTAATACCGAGCGTCAGTATGCCCTGTCCGTGCGGTTTGTCCTTCAGCCACTCTCCTTCATAAATGTCTCCGTTGGGGTAGTACATTCTGCCCGAGCCGCTCCGCTGGTGCCCCGCCCACTGACCCTCATACCAAGAGGTGGCACTGTAGAACTGTGTCCCAAAACCCTAAACATGCAAAAAAACACACAGTTATTCACACAGAAAGGACAAAACTGAAAAAACAAACGTTCCTCACTTTTTTAAACAAGATAGTTTGGTGTAGCATGTAAACATTGTTCTTGTGATGTCATAAAAAAACAACATATTTACATATATCCACCTATTTAGCCCCACCCTTTCAGCCTACAGCAGTTTTGCCCCACCCCACTCATCCTACAGCAGTTTAGCCCCACCTATCCAGCCTACAGCAGTTTAGCCCCACCCATTCAGCTATAAAGTAGTTTAGCCCCACCTATTCAGCCTACAGCAGTTTAGCCCCACCCATTCAGCTATAAAGTAGTTTAGTCCCACCTATTCAGCCTACAGCAGTTTAGCCCCACCCATTCAGCCTACACCAGTTTAGCCCCACCCATTCAGCCTGCAGTAGTTTAGCCCCACCTATTCAGCCTACAGCAGTTTAGCCCCACTCATTCAGCTATACAGTAGTTTAGCCCCATCCATTCATCCTACAGCAGTTTAGGAGAATGTGGAATATGGGCTCTTTAAATGGAGGAAATCCTGCATGTCCAGCAGCTTGTAAACACATGCTACACATTGAAGGATCCTCACCTCCTTCTTGTCGTTCCTCCACTCTCCTGAGTACGCCCTCACATACTCATTAGACAGAGGCAGACGTCTGCTCAGTGTGCCGAAACCATCACGCTTTCCAAATTTCCAGTCTCCATCATACACGACTCCAGCTCTCTTCCACATCTGAGTTCCTTTACCTGGACAGTGGAGAGGTTCTTACAGTACTGTCAGCATGATGAGGACACCAACTGCACAGTTAGACTCTCCTGTAGGAGCTGCAGAACACAACTACACAATCACAATACTTACTTTTAGAGTCAGTTATTCATTCAACCTAACGAGAAACTGTAGAACAGACTCAGTTTATATCACAATACCTACATTTAGAGTCAGTTATTCATTCAACCTAATAAGAAACTGTAGAACAGACTCAGTTTATATCACAATACCTACATTTAGAGTCAGTTATTCATTCAACCTAATGAGAAACTGTAGAACAGACTCAGTTTATATCACAATACCTACATTTAGAGTCAGTTATTCATTCAACCTAATGAGAAACTGTAGAACAGACTCAGTTTATATCACAATACCTACATTTAGAGCCGGTTATTCATTCAACCTAATGAGAAACATCTGTAAAACATTTAAGAAAAATCACTGTAGTTGTAGGTTATTATTATTATTATTATTATTATTATTATTATTATTATAGTGTTGTTTATATGTGGCACTACAGGTTCTATTTTGTCTGTTCCGACTTACTAAATCTCAGAAAGACTAAATATCATGATGCATATTGTGAATCGTGAAAATGTCTTGAAGTATCGTGATATATTTGCCATATCGCCCAGCTCTAGTAAGTCATAATTATACGGAAGTTTCTCTTTATGATGACATACTGTATGGTCTTTTTTAAGTAGCAGACAGCCTTTCATTTATTATTAATTATTTCATAAATATGAGATTGTGAGTCATAATTATGATATAAAGATGTTATTATTATGAAATAGCAAGTCATAAGCATGAGATAGAAAGTCAAGATTATGAGAAACATCCCCGGTATTATGTAATCTCATCATTATATGATAGCAGACTCTAAGTCATAAGTATCAGACATGATCTAGTTATTATACAATATAAAGTCATAATTACGAGATACTAAGTCAGTTATGTAACATAAATCAGAATTATGACATAGTATCTCATTATTATAAGATTATAAGACATAACTATGAGATACCAAACCATAATTATGAGAATCTTATTCTTGTTATTATTAGTCAGAATTATGTCATAATTATGAGATTTTAAGTCATAATTACGGTTACTTTCTCATTATTATGATTTACCAATCTGCTATATATTTTTTTCTCAGTGTTGGAAACGAGCTTCCGCACTCATTAGGTTTTAAGGGTGCAGTACAGTAGTACTCTGTGTAATAAGTGACCCTCATTATAACTCGGATTGAGTGGTGTACGGAGATCGTACCGTGCTTCTTGTTGTCCAGCCATTCCCCTGTGTACTGATCTCCGCTCACTGAGTACACTGTGCGGTGAACTCCGCTCTTCTGAGCCTTTTTATCGCTCAGTTTAGCTAGAGATTCCGTTTTCTGAGGGTTCTTCAGGCGAGGCATTCTTACAGCAGAACCGCCGAGAGTGAGAACCTCTCTGAGCGCTCAGACCCACCCGAACTCCAGCAGAACTGCTCACAGAACCGCCCGAGCCGGCTTCGGGTCAGTGGAGAGGAGTCAGTCTGAGGTCAGTTATCTGAGCTCAGCGCGGTCAGTCTCTGTGTGTGTTACGTATCTTAGCAACGAGCCTCGGAAACATTCCGGCTGTGTTCCAATTCGCTCCCTACCGGAGAATTAGTGCACTACGTAGTTCACAACGTATCTGCAGACTGTAGTGTACAAAGCAGTTTTCTAGTGAACACAGTGACAATCAAAAGTGTCTTAAAATAAAGGATCTGATATTTATCAGGAAGTCTGAAGATCATAATCTGGTATAGAAATCTGTGTAGCCAAATTAAAACAATTCTGCAAAGAAGAGGAAACCAAAATTCCTCCACAGTGATGTAAAAGACTCATCGCAAGTTACCGCAAACGTTTGATTTCAGTTGTAACCGCCGAGGGCAGCACAAGGTTTAGGGGGCGATTACTTCTTCACATGGGTGATTTAGGTTTTGAATAAATCTTTGTCTTCAATAAGATTATTTAAAAGCTGTATTTTGTGTTTACCCATGTTGTCTTTATCATATATTAAAATGAAACATGTAAATGTGACAAATTAGCAAAAGTAGAAAAAGTGAGGAACAAATACTTTTTCACAGCACTGTATATCAGATTTTGGTTTGGGACGTTGGTTTTGGTTCGTCCAGAAAGAGAACACCAACACACACATCAGCACACATCAACCACAACAATCATGAGACTAATAAAACATGCTTCCCTACATAGTGAACCACGTAGATTCTTCTAGGTAAGACGCATAGAGCGAGTGAATCACCACTGTAGTCATGCGTCAGACTGTATAGACCACTGTAGTCGCGGTCTTCGTTATGCTCTTATGCCCATATTAGGAACTCCGGGTCTAAGCCCCATTTCTCTATGGGTTAGGATGAATGGAATGGGTTTGTCGAAAAATCGCCTGTATCGCCCCCTGTATTAAATAAAAATTTCCGGTACGTTTTGTCCTGTGTACATTTTTCTCCCGAATACCACTGGATCCTCTGAATTACGAGGTCGTTAAAGAGCCTTAATAATAATATTGCTACATGGCGAGCTAAAGCTACTGCGCATCAATTTGATGTAACTAAGCTACACGAAACTAAGGCGGGCTGTGCCGGTGCTCTGACGAGCTGCGCTACCTTATCAAAATGTTTTACCGTAGCGCATAATTACAGGTATACCTGTAAATACAACGTCTAGGTAGGATATTTTGATAGACTAAAACTCCTTATCAAAAATACTACCCGTGTTAAAACTATGAGGCTGAATTTGGCTTCTTTTTTCGCAGCTTCTTGTTTGAATATTCCCGTTCCACCCGTTCCACCTATGGTGCAGCAGCTGTGACTAGCTCTCACAAACATTAGCAAACAAGACAAAATACTCACCTGTCAGTTCTCTGAAACAGCAAAAATAAGTTAAGGTTACTACTGTTAATCGGAAATAGATAAACCTGCTCATATCATGCCTTTCAACCCTCTATGAAGCTGAAGTCAGCTTCTTTTTCGCCGGCTGCTTGTTCGAATTTTCCCATTCCACCTTAAATGGCGCAGCAGTTCAGAATGAGCTTTTTAAGTCAAGCTGAACAGAACGGAAAGATCTATCGTGTTTCAGTGAGCATCAGATGAAGAACAGAGAACTGCAGGGAAACCAGTTTATTTTGTTCTGACTTCTTTTCATCTGCCCTCAGTCTGTAAATGGAAAGACTCTACTACACTGGCAAAGCGTGCTTAAGGAGGCTGCCAGTCAAATTACGTCAATTCAGTGCGCAGTAGCTTTAGCTCACATGTAACAATATTCATATTTCAACTCTTTAACGACCTCGTAATTCAGAGGATCCAGTGGTATTCGGGAGAAAAATGTTCACAGGACAAAACGAATCTGGTTTTGAACATTTTTATTTAACACAGGGGGCGATAGAGACGATTTTTCGACAAACCCATTCATTCTGGCCATAGAGAAATGGGGCTTAGACCCGGAGTTCCTAATATGGGCATAAGAGCATAACGAAGACCGCGACTACAGTGGTCTATACAGTCTATAGAGCCACCCCGTTCTCGGAGCCTCCGCTCGGTAGGTGGCGTTGATGCGGCGCGGCGCTGTGCGAAGAGCAAGCGGCTACTAGCGCACAGTTGTGGCGGGCCGCGTCCCAATATGCGCACTCGCCCTCTAGAGCTTCTTGGTTAGCGAGTAGAACTCTGGCCGCCATTCACAAACCAACATGCGAGTTTGTGTCCTGGAACATCGGATGTGCTACCAGCTAAGGGGTTGTAGAACACAAGCGCTCCAGAACGCGAGAGCACTGTGCACAACACAAGAGCGCTTTGTAGGGCAGAAGGGCACATATTGGGACACGGCCTCAGTCAGCCAGGCAGACAGCGTGTGGACGCGGCTACAATGTCGCTGGAGCGATGTCAGACTGAATGGAGCGAAATAGACCGAGAATATCAGCAGCTGCAGGTTTGGTGGCGAGAATAGATCGCCTGGAATCTGTTTTTTCATTTGACACGAATAAGCGAGCTAATAAACTTCTGTAAAGCTGACTTAAATCCCTCTCACCTTGGCTAAGTGAGGTTAGCCTGCCTGCTAGCACGCTTACCAGATTTAAACAGCCATTGATGAGCACTTAAACCGGCTGTTTACTTATTTATTTGTTTATTTGGTTGGTGTTAAGACCTCAATTCGTAACGAAGAGTTTACATATGTATTAACAAAGCACGAGGCTGAAGTTGTCTTCCTATTCGCCAACGTCTTGTTCGAATTTTCCCGTTCCACCTTAAATGGTGCAGCAGTTACATTCTGGTGCCTCAGGCATCTGCTGTAACTGCTGCACCATTTAAGGTGGAACGGGAGAGTTCGAAAAAGACTGACTTCAGCTTCGTCTCCAGCTGTAGTTTGACATTCTTGTGGTGAAGCTTATTTCAGATTCTGACATTTGTCTTTTATCTCACCTTCTTTATATCCTTTTATTGTTTGTGGACGCACCAAATTTCATTTAAGAGTGTTTCCAGGCTGTTGAGGTCACAGTCCGATAAGAAATTGTAAAAGAGCTCATTAACACCGAGATTAATAACTGATTACATTGGTTTATCAGTCTACTCAGGCTTTAGCAGAGCTCAGTAACACTGAGATTAATAACTGATAACATTGCTTTATCACTCCACTCAGGCTTCTAAAATAATTAATAAACAAGCATTAGTGGTAGATTATGTGTATTTTTATTGAGTGGGTAAGAATTCTAATGAAGAAACACTGTCACTATGGTTGCCAGAAGTTGGAAACAACTTGACTGCACTTTATTATTATTATTATTATTATTATTATTATTATTATCAAATAAGTATTCTAAAAGTATATTCCTAAAATATAAACAGTATTAGACCGTTGAGCTCAGTGCACACTTTTACAAAACATCTGAAAAAATGTGTCTTTTTAATTCTGCGCTTCATTAAAACTCTACGACTTCTTTGTGTTTATCTTTTTAATCTGATCTGTATTATTGTCTTATGATTTAAAATTAATATTTATAGTTTCTTATCTTACTGTTTAGCTTTATCAGCCCGATTTTGTTGTGGTCGACTAATTTCCAGCATCTGCCCGAATATGAGCGTCAGGAATGATGAACTGGCCGTGTAGTGCCATAATCAAAGTACAGCGATGTGACGTCTGTGACACCACAACCAAACTAGCATGTCAGATTTTTTTTGTTATTAGTCTGATGTCTCCTACAACACGCTCCTTGATGTTAACCAATAGGCCGACAGAGTGCTGTGTGGAACGCATCTGTACACACAGTTAAGAGAGAGCGATGCTGCTGCTGCAAATTTAAGGTGGTAACAGAGGAAAGGTTCTCTGAGGTGTGGCAGCAGAACCCCTGCCTTTCTGACGTTTCCTTGAGGGAGAAAAGTGAGGGTTCAAAAAGATAAATGTTGTAGAGAAGCAGCGTTTATAGTGTCTGTTTACACACAGTGAACCTGGTAACTACATTTAATTAATGGTCTCTATGTTCACACATTCGTTACCTCAAGTACTCTTTGAAGGACAGACAGTCCACGCTGTTCTCTACTGACACCCAGGAACAGCTCCACAATCGCTGTTTCTTTCTTTTTCTTTTCCTTTCCAGAACATAAAACCGCCAGCATCACACAAACCACTTTTGATTGACAGTTTTTTGACCTTCACACTTAAAAATCATTCTCTGCATGGTGAGATGGTTCTTCAAATTGGTGGAGAATGTGCTGTAGATGGTTCTGTATAGAACTTTTTTGAAAAGAGTTCTGTATAGTTCCAATAAGGGTACTTCTACAGTGACAGCTTGACATCGTAACAGTAGAATAGCCCTTTTTAAACTTATGTAGAACGTTTTTCAAAAAGGTCTATATAGAACCATCTACAGCACATTCTCCATCAATCTGAAGAACGATTTTACCATGCAGAGAACTGTTTAAGCAGGCAGAGTTCTTTGAATAGGTTCTACGTAAAATCATTTTCTTTAACCCTTAAAGAACCATAATTTTTAAGAGTGCTCCTCTCCGATGACCTGAGAACTCGCGCAAGAATGTGAGTGATGATTGGTTGATGTTAGACTTGTAGCATTGTCAGATTCCTGACCAAGACACGATATGAATTAATGGCACTAGGATCGTCTAATCTGACATAGTACCCATCATGAAAGACAGAAATATCATGTAATCTGATCCCAGCATAAAGCACTTTGAGCTGCCACTACTATAAAAAGTGCTCTGTAAATAAAATTATTATTATTTTTTATTATTATTATTATTATTATTATTATTAAAAGGTGACTGTGTTCTGAATATAGTCTTTACAGAATGTAAGTTGGACTAGACACAAATGCTTAATTTCTGTTTTCTGAATACATATTCCCGATACCTGTAATCCGTCTTATCCCGATCCTGGTGCTAAATGTGCTCCCTTCTTTTCTAGGAGACTCACAAAGTGTACAGACAGAAGCTGGAGGAGCTCACTAGTCTCCAGGCTCTGTGCAGCACCGCCATCTGCAAACAGAGGAAAGGCCTGAAGGAGCTCCGACATACGCTCCATAAGTACGCTATGCAGAGGTCAGTGGGATGGGTCACTTTAAATGGTGAGTTCACTATGACTGACGGTGTCTCTCTTGTTAACAGGTGTGCAAAAGCGTGCGATGAAAAAGACTCTGCAGTTATAAATAACCTGCAGGCACAGATTAAAGAGAAGCAGAATGTATTCTTTGATATGGAAGCGTATTTGCCAAAGAAGAACGGGTGAGTTCGGGTTTTCTACCATTCGGTTTTCATTTTACATTACCACTTTTTCTTTTTCAGACTCCCAGAGGTACTCCAGTTTTACAATGTTTTGATCACACCTGGCATTAACATGGCTGGGGGGGGTAGTAGTGAGAGAGAGGTTTATAGGTTTGTGTTATTTCTCTCTGCTACACATTATAACGTTAGCGACAAGCATAGAGCAGCTCAGTTAACTCTAACCTGGAGAGAAAGTTCCTCTGATGCTCGTCTACAGCCAGTGTTCAGTATTTGCTGTACAGATTAAGTGTCCCGGCATTTAGATAAATTATAAACATGCTGCTGCAATGACGTTATGGAAGGCGCTTGGACACAGCTTTGGAAATCACTTGAAGTTGGAAGTTTCTTCAGCAGATAACTGAAATTGCTGCAAATCTGCACCAGAAGAAGCTCATGAACACGTGTTTGCAGTGAAGTTTATTATAATAACAGTATAGTATATTTAATATGTTTTATTAAAGGTTCTAATTACAGCTGTCTATAGTAAATAAACTGTACTGTGTATATTTTTATGGGTGGGGGACAGGGGATAATCACAATTTTAAAGTAAAAATGATCACAACGGTGGAGAGATTTCTGAGAGGCTCATTTTTTTTACTTCAGCTTGGAGTTCCGTTTTCAACACAAACACGAAAAGTGGAATTAACAAGAGCTTTAAAGGAAAATGTAAACAATTGCTAATGCGATATCAGCATAAACCAGGTCAGATTAAGTGTATGCGTTTTTATCCTTGTTTCTCAAACATATTGGGTCTTCAGGAAAGACCTTGAGGGCCCTAACCATTCACCACTAACAAATTGTCTTCTCTCTAACGTCATGCATTCTCTTATTCAAGAACCCTGAGCTGTCTGAACTCTGTCCTTCTCCAGAGGATAGACGGTCAGATCACTGAGATGGATGTTAATGTCAGGCCGTAGAGATTCAGACAGACATTATATGGTCCTCTGTATGATGTACGTTATTCCTGCAGTGCTGTTTGAGTGTCTCAGCTGCAGCCCTGAACTGCTGTTTGTTTTGCTTTTGTTCACCTTCTGCAGGTTGTACTTAAATCTGGTCCTTGGAAATGTGAATGTAACACTACTTAGTAATCAAGCAAAGTAAGTCCATCAGAATCACCTGCAGTCTTTAGAATTTAACTAATTTAATAGACTATTTAATCTAACTTCTCTCCATGTTCACTCACAGGTTTGCATACAAAGATGAGTATGAAAAGTTCAAGCTTTATATGACAATAATCCTGATGCTCGGTGCCATAACCTGCCTGTTTTTGCTGAACTACCGGTGAGCTGGACTCCTTTTATCACTTAAAGATTATCACTTAAATCAATTAAAGAGGCTGTTTGTGTTACTGTGCCTTTAAGGCTGATATATGTAAATGAGCTCTGCTTTCGTTGGCTTAATCGAAAAGCAGCCCAAGCGGAAACACTTTTTATAACTTCTTTATGAATGGGTGGGGCTAAACTGCTGTAGGCTGAATGTGTGGGGTTATCTGCTGTAGGCTGAATGGGCAGGGCTAAACAGCTGTAGGCTGAATGAGCATGGCTAATCTGCTGTAGGCTGAATGGGCAAGGCACATACAGTAGTGCTATAATAGCAAAAATCTAAATAACATCTTATTGATTCATTTATATGTTGCAGTGTTACTGATGAAATCTTCAATTTTTTACTGGTGTGGTACTACTGCACACTGACCATACGGGAGAGTATACTGATGAGTAACGGCTCCAGGTGAGATCAGACTGTTAGATCATTTTCATTTTTATTAATTTTTTTTTACTCCTACTGTAAATAAAATCTCATCTGTAATACTCCTCTGTTTACTGTTTGTGAAATAAGGTTAATCAAGTACTGAGTAACTGTATTATATTGCAAAATGTGCAAATTTGCCTGCTTTTATTGTTTGTACTCTTCACAAACAGTGTTTCTGTAAGTTAAATCTTTAATTAGTAGTAGTGAGTCATCAGTGTTGTATTTCTTGTTTACCTCAGGATTAAAGGCTGGTGGGTTTCACATCATTACGTGTCAACGTTCCTGTCAGGTGTCATGCTCACATGGTAAGATTCAGACCAACTGACTTCATATTATGCATTATAGCGCATTATAGAGCACTTTAGAATAGAAGCAATAGAAGTCATATCGCCCCCTACACTTCCTGTAGTGTATTACAGTCTGTCATATGATGGATCATATGAACGTTATAGAGTGCTTTTTGTGAACTTTTTTCCGTAATTGATCTTGTTAGCTAATAATTGTTCCAGCACTAATACTGAACGGTTATTCTAACTGCTCTTGTTTTCCTCTCTTAGGCCTGAAGGGCCAATATATCAGCTGTTTAGGAGTCAGTTTCTGGCCTTTTCCATCTACCAGAGTAAGTTGACCCATGGTGGCCTGTCTGCTCAGAGGTTAATCTCCATCACTGTGAGCTGTGTGTGTTGTGTGTTTGACATGTGTTTGGTTGTTGTAGGTTTTGTGCAATTTTTGCAGTATTATTATCAGAGTGGCTGTCTGTACCGGCTCCGTGCTCTGGGGGAGAGAAACCAGCTGGACCTGACTGTGGGTAAGCTCATCTTCAGCACACAGCAACACCAGATAATTTAGCTGTTCTTTCGCTGCATATTATGACTCAACTCAACTTGATTTTGGTGACAGCTATTTCGTGTTCCACTGCAGATATAGTGCCCCCTCTGTGTAGCTGGTCATCATAGCAAAGCCATGTGAAACTGTCAAGACAAATTTTGTTCAGATGAGGTTGATGGCAGCGAGACTAAAGACTGCTGAAAAAAACAAGAGAGCTTGGGAAAACTACGGCAAATGGCTGTAAATATGAGTTAAATCTCTCCATCTTTCTCGTTTTGATTCAGCCCCTAATCACGGTAGCCTAAAATTTCTTAGAATGAATGTTGTGGATGGAAACATTACTTAATTTGCATACTTTCCTGACAAAATTTCATAAATGCACATATCATTTTTGGAATGTTTAAATGGAAACGGCTACAGAAACATAATCACACTCCCTCAGATTTGAGTTTTCATCATCTAAAGTTGTGTTAGAGGAGCTTCAGTGAGTGAACTGAACCTGTGCTGTGGTAGGGTCATTATTTACAAAGCTATGCTGCTATATTATCATAATAAGCCGTCCATGAGGAGCTGACCATTTACAAAACTCATTCTGAATGCAGGAGATCTTTAAGAGACAAACACACCCAATTTCTCGACAAAAAAACTTAATGATGATATGTTTAAACACGGCTAAAGAATGTTGTAACGCATGATGTAGATCCAGGAAAACATTGTACATGAAGGAATGGTGTTCCCTGAGCCTTGAATGTGTAGAGCCCAGCGGAGTGTTTGTCAATCAGAAATCTGACCCTGTACCATTCCTGTGTGTATCAGTCAGGACATTGTGTTCTGTGTGGGATGCCCATCCCTAAAAACGCATGAGTGCAGAGCTGCTCACACTTGAACATTCAAGAGAAAATTCATACTCATGTTGAAACACATCACACACGTTTCTGACCTGCACATAATAAAGTAAGAGAAGAAAAGCTTTTGGTTGCGCTCCAAAAACAAATAAAACAGGTTTCTGCAGGAGTGATTAACTGAAGAAATGTTGCCTTCACAAAGGAAAAAATAGATTTTGTTTAATTATAAGAAGGCAGAGCAGAGCAGACTTTAGCTTCTTGTGATTTCAACTTTTCATGAAGCAAGTTAAAGACTCCCTTCATTTAATTTCCAGCCAAAACAGCCATTAAGCACAAGTTATTGATTTTACAGGAGATATTTCTGAGAAGATAAGATATAAGATAATCCACGTGCTTAATGAAGGGGAAAGTCAAAATGAAAAAAAAATGGAGTTACATAGAAAATGTGACTCCTAACAACCACCTGGAAGACCTGTTGGACACCAAAACTGTCCCCATCAGGTAAACAGCACTTAAATCTTTCATCTTTGAGAGAGAGGAAAAAAATCAAGCTGCTTCAGATCAGAAAACATCCACAGGTGTTACTGTCCATCCTTCCACTGTGAGAAGACAGCTCAGCACTATGGGTCTGAAAGGATGTGAAGCTGTCAAGAAGCCTCACTGAGAAAAGGAGACAGGCACATCAAACAAAGAAGCTGAACAATGGATTGACCACCCCAGAGTCCAGACCTCAACATCACTGAATGTGTTTGATTACTTCAGAAAAAGATCAACCAACTACTAAGACTGAACTTTGGAGGTGTGTCTGCAGATTTCTTTGAGAAACTGAAAGAATCTCCTGAAAAGAATGGAAGTTGTATTAAAAAGAGGCTGATGAGAGAAGTGTCGGCTCGCTCTGTGGATTTTTTTGCACTTTGCTTCATGTAATTTAAAGCTTTTTGTAGACTTTGTCTCAGCTTGTTTGCGTTGTGCAGGTAACATTTCTTCAGTTAAAGGTGCAGTGCTTAAGATTTTAGGGGATCTATTGGCAGAAATGCAAGTATGCAAACCTACGTTTTCATTGGTGTATAATCAGTTGTAACTATGAGTTGTTGTGTTATCTTAGAATGAGCTGTTCATATATACACAGGAAGTGGCTCCTCTTCAAAAGAGGCCACGATGCATGTTTCTACAGTAGCCCGAAACAAACAAACCAAACATTGACTCTAGAGGGCGCCTTACGTGTTTTACATTGAAGCGGCAGCTTGAGTTTGGTGGCGCTGCAGCACCGGCTGGAAAATGAGGAAAGAAAAGGAATCCTCGTTAAAATGTTCTAGCGTAGCGCTTATTTATTGGCAGCTCTGTACATAAAACCGCAGGTATTTTTTGACAGCTTAAATCTCCTCATCAAAAATACTACAAGCATTAAAACTATGAGGCTGAAGTCAGGTTCTTATTAGCCAGCTTCTTGTTTGAATTTTCCCGTTCCACCTTTAATGGTGCAGCGATTATTATAACACCTCAGTCAAAATACAACTGCAGGACCATTTAAGGTAGAACGGGAAAATTCGTACAAGAAGCTGGGGAATATCAGACATTGTTACCATCATTAAAAGAATAATGAGAATATTCTGAGAGCCTAAATCAGCTCATCAGGGGGAAAGTAGTGATATAAAGTCTGAACTGAATTAACATTAAAAACTTTTCAATACTGTACTGATGCTCGGTAGGATAAATTATTAGAAGCTGGTGCTGAATAATGATTTTTTGTTTGGAGGTGTTCGAGAACCCACATTTTGACAAATGTAGGATCAAACTTATTTACCATAAAAAGAAGCAAGGGAGGCTGAAGCCTCACCGTTAAAGAAGCAAAAATACGTAGAAGTGAAACAAAATCACGGTGGTGGCACACCGTAGGCTTTTGGAGGGGGTGCTTCAGTTGATTGCAGTCTGCAACCTCACCGCTAGAGGCTACACACTGCTCCTTTAAACGATAAATGTAAGATTGAAACATGCGAAGTAAAATAAATACATAGATGAACTGAATTACACACTGAATAAAGTTCAATAGAAATTTAAAATGTGGCTGGATCACTTTTAGAAAAGCTACAGTTAAAATAGCCTGAAAAGTCTGAATAAATATGATTAATATATATATGTGTGTGTGTTACAGTGGTGTTGAGTGCAGGTTGTGTATACATGTTTCTTTATGCTGTATTTGCGTGTTGTTTTTTTGCAGAGGGTTTCCAGTCGTGGATGTGGAGAGGTTTAACCTTCCTGCTTCCATTTCTCTTCTTTGGACATGTGAGCACAAAAATAACTCTAAATTCACTGAAAGCCAATCTACACATTTTCATGATTTTATTCTTATCAGTATCTGTAGTTTTTGTGGTGTTTTTACTCTGAACTTTCAGAGACAGAACGCTGCTGGTCTTTTCTGTTCAGACATTTTTAAATGACTTTTTTTTCTGCTGTTTTCTTCAGTTTGATTTGAGCTGGTAGGACTAAATTTGGTGTCAGATCTGCTAAAGCCCCAATAAGAGTTATCAGTGTGTAAACGTCAGCTCCTCAGGTTCCTCTCCCTCACACACACTGACTGATCTGCTGTTCCAGCAAACAGACAAAAATACATGCAGCTTATTTAAGCTGTTCTAAATTTATGAGGGTTTATTACAGCACCGTATGTAGCTAGACGCTGTTTCCTACTTGCATTAGCCACCTGCTGGAGGATCAACTGTAAGAGATTAACTTCATTTATGAGTGTGATAGCTAACGTTATCGGTCCACCTTAACTTCAGGAATATAATGAAAGATTAACTTAGTGTTACGTTAGCTAACCTCCAACATCACGCCTCACTTTGTTTCCCACAGTTGTTCTTTACAGACGTGATGCAGAATAATATGATAATCTGACTGTGTGACTCAGTGACCTCAGATTCAGTGTTAGCTAGCTGTAGGTTGCAGATATAATGTTAGTGCTGAGTGTCAGTGCTGTCTGTGATTTGCTGTCATAAAATGAAGAGTTCTCCAATGTTATCTGTGAAACAAAATTAGATCTAAAGTGGCCGTCAGAGCAGCTCGATCTCCGTTTAGCACTTTTTAACTCTCCGTTCAGAGAGCGGCCGAGAGGAGAGAAGGGGCCTGTTTTTCTGGCCTAGGAGAAAAACGCTACCGTCAGTCATTTTGTAGTTTGACACGCCCACTCAGCTGCTCAGAGTTTTTTAAGCATTTACCTACTTTTAACCTGTATTAATTTATACATGTTTCTTGAATGTAACACTGGTAAATGCTTTTTTGGTGGCATATTTTTACTATCCACAAAAAATTTTAACATTTGAAACCATGTTGACAGGAGCTTTAATAGAAATCAGCGGCCAGATGATGTGATTTAATGTGTTTATTTTGTTAGATTTGTTTAAAATTGATTCAGAGGTTATAATGACTGTAGTGTATTCGGGTATTCTAGTGTAGGAAGGTGATTAAATTAGTACAGATTCTGTATGACTGTATGTATTAATAGTTGCGGTGTTGTGTGCAGTTCTGGCAGCTGTATAACTCAGTGACGCTGTTCCGACTGGCTTCACGCGACGACTGCAAGGAGTGGCAGGTAAAACACACACACTCTTCAGTACAACTACATTGAATTTTGTACATAAGTAATAACTATATGTAGGAAAAAAACATAGATTTTATATAAAATATAAAACAGCCTGGCAGCGCAGACCTCCTACTGCTGGACTAATGATTTATTAATTCCACGTTTTGTTGATGCACATCCTCTACAAAGAACACACTTAACAATGGCATTTTGCTGCACAAATTATTTTTATTTGCTGTTTAACAAATGGGAAAGAACTAAGTGTAAAGTGTACTTTTGCACAGGACACGTTTTCTTTTATTTTTTCCCTCAATATGTTCAATTCAGTAAATAAACAGTAATTGTGCATTAAAATGTGCAGAGGAATGTTTTCTGTAGAGGATGTGTTCACTGATTTAATGTGTAATATGTGATAAAAAAATTACTTATAATCTAATTTAACAATATATGGATATACACTGATTCAGTCTTAAACACTCTAACGGTGTGAAAACTTCCAACGCACTGATTAAAACACTGCATGTAAACAGCATTTTTAAACTGAATCATCTTGTTAATTTTATTATATTGACTTAATTTCAGTTTTTTCCTCGTGTTCTGTTTTAATTCTACATTCGGTTCTACATTATGTCCATTTTATCCTTTTGTATTTTGTTTGTATCTTAAAATTCCTGTTTGATTCCACATGTGAACTATTAATAATAACTGTTAATAATAACAATAACTGTCCTGCAGGTGTTCATGCTGGCGCTGACGTTTCTGGTGCTGTTCCTGGGGAACTTCCTGACCACGCTGAAGGTGGTTCATCAGAAGGTGCAGAAGAACCAGAGGAAGGAGAAGAAGGAGGAGGAGCATAAGAGCGAGTGACTCTCTGGCTGTGGCCACTGTGAGGCGCTGTTGAGCTCAGCGGAGTCACAGCTGTAAACACTGCAGAGACTGCGGCCCTGAGGGTCTGAGAGCAGCTCACAGACCCCCTCACATTTCCCTCTTTATTTTTCGGCTCTGTTGTCTTTGCTGTTATGAGGTTTTAACAGTAATTTTGGGGCTAGAACACTGCGCACCTCAGCGTTTTAGACACTGTAGCTTTAATACGCGAACAAACTCTGGTTTGTTTTGGGTCAGTGCATGAATGTTTACATAGAATCACAGGTCCACTTTATTTCGCATTTTTCTGGGAGGCACTCAGTGAGGGTCAAAGGGACGAGCGTGTGTGTGTGTGTGTGTGTGTGTGTGCGTGCGTGAGATTCTGCTGCTGATAATGTAACGTGATGATGATGATGATGATGATGATGAATAAAAGCTCAGTGATACTGACCGTCCCCAGACGCCAGTGAGTGTTCACGTTATTGCCTGATTAACAGTCAGTATGATTAGTTAGTGAAGCTTTTTTTGGAATTTATCCCCAAATTTCCTCCCAATTTAGTCGTATCCAGTTCCAAACACAAAGCTCTCCCCCAGTCACACAGTGCCACCAGTGGTACGAAGGTCAAGGCTGGCACTCTCTTCCTCTGGGTCATGTGAAGCACCACTGCACACTGCCGCTAACACAACGTCATTGGAGCTCAACACGCTTGGAGGAGAACACTACCTGCAGCCAGCTGACAGACACCTGCGTCGGCTACAGTGTTACAGGGAGAGAGAGAGAGGACCACTCTACCCACCCAGAGACCGAGAAAACAACTACGATCTCCTGTACTCCCACTTAAAGAGGGCTGTGGCATCACCAAGGACAAAACTTGCAATCAGCTGATGGATTCTCACGGATCTCACTAAAACCTTTACTGATTGGTTAGATATTCTCATTTGCATATTTCTGCCTTTTAAATTTATCGATATTGCAAAGGCCAAATATCATGATAACGATTAGCAAACAGTATATAAGGGCAACCCTGATCTGTGGTCAGGAATCATGAAACAGTGTTCTTTAAAGCTTTTAGAACATGCTTCTTAAATCCACCTGTGCGGTTTTGACGAAGATTCTGACATTCACCAGTGTTTTCTTATTTGGGGTTTGTTCTTGGGTAAGAACAGAATCTATACACACTCAAGAGCACAAAGGTGAGAACAGTTCTGCGCTTTAAGAACACGTCATGAATCTGATGTTGACTTTTTCTTAGGATCTTTCTCAAGAACACATTTAAGTTGCAGATTAACAGTTACAAAAGACGTCTTTGTAATAATAAGAATATAAGAAGTGTTTAATATATTCATATGTACAGTGAGTTCGTTTTGAAACAGGTAAGGAATCTGGAGCTGGGTGCACTAGTTTTACTTCAACAAGTTTAGCATGCTAGGTTTCATGCCAAGGAGCAGAATTTGAACTAAACGTGTGTTAATTTAGTAATGGATTAAACTAACCACCTCACCTGCTTTATATCATTTTCATATTGCCCTTAAGTCGTTTATTAAATATGCTTAGCTTTGCTTCCAGTTTAAATCTCTAGAGAACCTCAATTTCGCTCTTGCGGTAACATTATGCATGTTTAAATTCAGTCCCGTGACTAACTTCATGATGTATAATAAATGGCTGATTTTTCCAAATTTTTCCGCTGGGCAGTTATTACCAGCCATACAAGACCAGACTCCTCTCTGTCTGAGTGAGGAGAGACCAAAACACTCAAACCTGAAAGTTAAATTACTGTTTAAAAACAGATTTCAAATCACTAATAAAATCCATCAAAAATTTCATAACTAGTTTGTAGCACTTGTCTCAATAACGCACAAAAAACATGATTTTTTGGGGGTGTTCTGGCTGCTGTACAGATCTCTACAATGAGGGGGGCTTCAGAGAACTTGTAGAGAGGAGAATTACCATTGAAATGTCTTCCGGTTTCTCAAACGATAGAGGGCGCTCCCGAGCGAGTCCAAAATGAATGGGTTAAGATAGAGCATTTGAGCAAAATCAGTTTATAAATGCTTAAACATTTTTAATGTAAAATAATACATTAATTTCCTGAACACTGAATAGCATAAAACATTTTAACACTGCTGTCATATTTTTAAAAACTTTTAAACTCGAGTTATGGTAGTTTAAAATGATGCCTTATGTGCGTTTATGTCGTCTGCGCGAACAGCCAGTGAGCTGCTCTGCTTGCCAACCAATCAGCACTCTGTAGCAGTAATGCTAACCAATCAGCACTCACTAGCAGTAATGCCAGCGTCCTGCTACCCAAAACCCGTTTGCTGTAGAAAAAAAGGAAACATACAGATAAGTTTTCTTTGCTTTTTTTAGTGAAATACGTCCTTCTATTTTCTAAAATTACAGGAAAGTGATCAGAAACTATTTTAACTTTTCATTTTTTGTCGTTTAGCTCCATTTACCCTCATCATTGAGGACTCACAGGCGTTTTGCAGTCATGTTTTTGATACAAGGGGGGAAACAGGAAGTGGCCAGGCTCCTCATAAACCGGCTCTAGGGGCTTTCCCCATTCACAGTATAACCAGCAAGCTGATTGGCTCTTTTTCCGGAATGGCGGGACTTTCTCTGTAAACAGACACCCTTTTGAGCGTTACTAGCTTTCATATACATATTTCAACTAGCGACCGTCTCTTCCTTTATAACGTCTCTGTTACAGTTTCCGTAAGCATTTCTCTAACCAATCAGAAGGCTGATGTGATTAGCCCCGCCCACTCAGCTTTAACAGAACTGTTTTGTCGCTGTTTGAAACTTGCAGAGAGAAAGCTAACGCTAACCTCACTAACTTAACAGAGCTACAGACCACCTGTCTGTCTAATCCAGCACTAAAGTGAATAACAACCTTGTTTAAGGTTCTCCATCCAAAAGATTCAGCAGTAAAGAGAATAAAGCGGAACGATGTGTTTAGTGAGTGGACTTAGTGGGGCTGGACTGAGGGCTGTCAATCACTGCTCATTAGAATATTAGGCCATGCCCACACTTCTCAGGGCTGCGGGTGTTTTGTTACACTGCTGGAAAAAAAATCATTAAAATTTATTGTTGGTTCCTAATGATTTTTTACGGTGTTCTGTTTTCCTGACTCTAAACAGGTGACCAGTGAATGACTCCAGGCACATTTGATGGTTTGCTAATAGGATTCAAAGGTGTCCTACCAAAACACTCTGATAGTAACCATTAAGCCAATTCCTTCTATGGTTCTAATGCTCCTTAGAAGGCCGGGTACATTCCTGTTTTTCTCACTCAGGCTTTGCTGGACTCAATTTTAATCTCAAGTCATATTGATTTATTTTAGTGATGTGCTGGGGTATGAACCGAGGATGTGTTTCTGCTGTTTGTAGATCTGTTCGATGTTTTTCTCTGATGCTCTCAACTGAATGGAGAGGACATTTGTGCCAAATTGAAATGTGTCACTGTGGAAGAGTCATGCATTCATTTCATTTCATGTTTTCTTTGGCAGCAACTGCATTTCAGTTTGGCATGAATTTCTCTTCAAACAATCAAAGTAAAGAGAAAACCTGTGGAGGGTTTGTAGTGTTTATGGCTCCCTCCTCCTTACATAGTGCACTTCATAGGGAATAATCACACTGTGGCTTCTGCACCCAATAGCGTAGTAAATGTTAGACACAGTGAGAAGCTTTGGCTGAGTAGAAGTGGCTTTATATTAGAAATATAATGCACTGTTTGGGTTGTTTCATGACCTACATAGTGCACTACATAGGTATTTGAGCTTTGAGCTATTTGAGATTTAGCCCTAGAAGTGTTCTTGTAAACTTTTCTGTAAATGAAAGTGTCATTGCTTTGGTGTGGATGGTTCAGAGTTGAGTTCTCGTTCTTTTCTACTTTAGTAGTTGAGGCAACATGCAACAGCATATTTAATATGAAAATAGTATTAAAATAGTTTATTGTGCGCTGTGGTGTGGAGCTGTGAGCTGCTGCTGCTGGTTTGGTGGCTGTTTCCTGTACACAGGTAACGAGAAAACAGGTGGAGAGATCAGTGGGGGTTTGTGACCACAGAGCAGCCGCAGTCTTCCTGCACAAACTCTGTGAAAACCTTTAACACCTTCATCATCATCATCTTCAGCCTGAAACTAGCCTGACTTACTACACTGCCAAAAACGATGTCTTGCCAAGTGAAATTATTCACTCTTAAAAAAGATGTTTCTTTAAGGGTTCTTTAGTAAAGACAACGGTTCTACATAGAACCATGAACACTCAAAGGACCTTTTGCATGGTGAAACTGACAGGAAAATGTGCATGAAAGTGCTGTAGATAGTTCTATATAGAATCCTTTTGAAAATGGTTCTATGTAGCACCCAAAAGGGTTCTGCTATTGTTACAATGTCAATGTGCTGTACAGAACCAACACATTCTCCATCAATCTGAAGAACAATATCACCATGCAGAAAACCATTTAAGCATGCAAATGCTTCATTGAGAGTTCATGGTTCTATTGTCTTTACTAGAGAACCCTTAAAGAACCATATTTTCTCAGAGTGTAGTATTAACTAAGCTTATTTAACAATTATTTAACTAACAATTTTAGATGTTTTACTTGTTTATAGTGATTTTTTTTAATTGAAGATTGAAGTTATTTCACTACATTGGCAGATAATTTTGCTTGTTGTAAGAAATATTCTTGAATCTGCCAATAGAGTGAGATAATCTGACTAATTAAAATTACTTAAAATGTTAAAATGTCTAGAAATAAGTTATAATCTTATTATAAGCTTACAGCCATCTCAACAGGAGGAGTACTACATACATAGAAAACATTTTTCGCAGTGTAGAACTAACACACACACACACTCTCACACACACACACACACAGAATGCGAGTTGCTGTAAAGCAGGGGTGTCCAATCTTATTTGCAAAGGGCCAGTGTGGCTGCAGGTTTTCACCTCAAACAAGCTGAAGCACACCTGATTCTACTTGTTCAATCAGTTAGTCTCAGTCTTCAAACATTTCGTCAGGTGATCTCCCGCTTTGTTGGAGTGAAAACCAGCAGCCACACTGACCCTCTGCGGATAAGACTGGACACCCATGGTGTAAAGCATCACTGCACTGCTCTCAGCTCAGACTGAATCAGACTGAAACACTGACAGATTTAAAGAAGCAGAAGAACCGGAGAGCTGATCTCGCTTCTGTTTTAGGCGCCTCCGTTTGTTGACATAATTCTCAACATGAACACACAGCAGTAAAAAAGTAGTTTGGCTGCTTTTAGTCAGGCTCAGAACTTTCTGAGTGAAGTCACTCCAGATTACTGAATCAATTTCCTTCGAATCCCTCCATAACTGAGTGTGTGAGATGTAAACAGAGTGATTCAGAGTGGTTTGGTGTGAAATGGTTCAGATTTCTTTACAGTGGTGGTGATAGGGACCAGGAGTCGCCATGACTACAACACAAATAGACATTTTATTCACTATCTAAAACCACCAGTGAACCTACACGTGTCTTCTGAGTTTTATATGGAATGTTGATGATGGGAAAATAGTGGAAAATCTGAAATAATAAGTTTTATTTGGGGACGATTTTGCCTTAAAACTATCATATAACAGTGTCTAAGACATCAGGCAGTGAATTCATAAGCATTTCATGTAGTACCTTTCTGTGAGGGAGCTTTTAGAGGTGGACGTCTGGTTCCCATCACCACCACTATGAACAATTCTGACTCAGTAAGTTTCACTAGAACAGAGCATTTCACACCAAACCACTCTGAACAACTCTGTTTACATCTTAACCCTCCTGTTATGTTGTGGGTCAAACTCACCCAATTCAAAAGAAAAATATTTTAATTTTTATAGGATTAAACCTCTTCTGCTGGACTTATGGCTCATTTAGTGTGATTTGATTTGAAGTGGTCAGAACAGAGCTGGTTTGACCCAGAACATGTTTCGTTTGTTTTAATGAACATAATGACAGAAAATATGTCAAAAATGTTGAAAACGTGTAAACAATGATAAATAAAATAATGTGCTGAATGTCTAGTTGTAATGTCTTTTTTTTAATGAAAAACAAGTGAATTATTATAAGTAAACATGATTTGTAAGGGGTGATAAACTTGTTTACACTCAATATTGATTAAATTTATATTAATTGAGCTAAAGATAATGTTTAAAATATGTTTTTAACTACTTTTGGATGGTTAAACATGCATCAGATCAATTTGACCTGGAACAGTACTACTGTTCTTCACAGCTGAACATAACAGGAGGGTTAATAATGCAGACATTTTGAAAAGACAATGG
Organism: Colossoma macropomum; assembly: GCF_904425465.1. Taxonomy (NCBI): domain Eukaryota; kingdom Metazoa; phylum Chordata; class Actinopteri; order Characiformes; family Serrasalmidae; genus Colossoma; species Colossoma macropomum. The sequence continues at coordinate 14,677,785 of NW_023494804.1, read as the reverse complement.
AATTTACCTTCAAGTACAGAAAAATGACTGTAAGCTCTAAAATATCATAGGGCTCAGGGATGAACACTGACACTAAACTAAACACAAACTGTGAGGTTATATTCTGACATCAGTCCTTCCTCTTTTTACTACTAGAAGCAGCTTCAGCTAATGTGGAAAATCAGCGATTGCACAGCATTAACGTGTGATTACACAGGTGGAATGACGCCACAGCACTTCTCTATCACAGGAAACTGTTGGAATGTACTGTAATTGCCATCTGCAGGCTCCGCCCACCAACACGCTCTTCAACAGTGACTGTTGTGAGGTTGTAAGATTATCTCAGTCACGAGCAAAATATTACGCCACTGTGTTAAAATGACGTAAAACAAGTAAACATGCCTAGAAATCAGTTAAATAATCTAATACTCTAATCTAATACACTCTTCTAAAAGATGGTTTTAACAATAGCAGAACCCTTGTTGGTGCTATATAGAGCCCTTTTCAAAAAGGTTCTACATTGAACCATATACAACACATTCTTAATCAATCTGAAGGACCATTTCACCATGCAGACGTTCTTTAAAATGTTTATGGTTCTAAATAGAACCATTTTCTTTACGAGAACCCTTGAAGAACCATCTTTTTTGAGAGTGTACATCAATCGCAAAATGAGAAATATGACATATGTTAATTAGATTTAAGATCGTCTCACTCTAAAACATCATTTCTTGCAGTGTTGGGATTTGGCGCCCCCTCTGGCGTAAACAGAAACTGTCCTAGAAATCCAGAATATGGGGTTTTAAAAAATAAAAATATTGATATTTATCAATAACTTTGTCCCGATTTATCAATTTTCGAAAACTGCTTGTCATGCCAGCTGTAGATTCTCATCAGCGCTCAGTAAAGCTCGTTCAGCTTCACAGCAGTAGCTATGATGGAGCACATCAGTGGGCGGAGTCTGGAGAGGAGAGTTACAGTGCGAGTAAACAGTTGATGTCCAGTGGAACACTGCTGGGCCGATAGCAGCAAATATCAGCAGGTCATCTCCCACTGACCCCTGAGTGACCGCTGTATCAGTGCAAAACATTTCTGCCCTTTAGCACCTGTGGAGAACGTCGGTCAGAACCGCTGAGGGTCAGACAGGCCTGACCATTACAATGTTAATTCATATTCAAATCGGCAATTGCTATAATATTATTAATAACAATAAGTGCTTATTATAAAAACTTGTGCATTTCCCTGAGTCTTCATACATTCAGGTGTCTGAAAGTTCCTAAAAGATCCTAGATGTTCCTGAGAGTTTCTGAATATTTCCTAAAGTTCCTGAATGTTTGTGAAATGTCCTTAAGGTTCCTGAATGTTTCTGAAAGTTCCTTGAAGTTCTTGAATGTTTCTGGAGGTTTTCTGAATTTCTTGAATGGTTCTGAACATTCCTTAAAGATCCTGAATGTTTCTGGATGTTTCCAGAAGTTCCTGAAAGTTTCTAAATATTTCTGAACATTTCCTAAATTTCACTGAATGTTTCTGAATGTTTCTTAATGTTCAGAAAACTTTTTAAATACTCTCCCGTGGTTCCTTCTTCTAATCCTGGTTTTATCTGCCTCTACAGGATGGAGCAGTGTTTTCTCTTTTTTCGGGCTTTTCGTAATTTCCGTCTGGACGCCAGAGCGATTTTTGTGGCCTCTTTGAAAATGTCCTCCACGTTCTCACGGTATTTGGCTGAACACTCTAGGTAAAGCTCAGCGTTCATCTGCTTCTGTGTCTCCTCCCCCTGAAACATCAGCGAGATCAGAAGAAACATTAATTAATTCACTATCGCTCCACTGACGCTCTGTGATTACATAAAAGGTAGCACAAATTTTATTCAGACTTAATTAGTCTTTTTATTTGTGTATTTAGTTATATGTTGTATCTCTCTCTCTCACCTGTGTGTAGGTGATTGGCGCTTGCTCCATCGCTCTGAGTTTCCTCGTCTTCTCTTTGTCCTTCCTCAGGTCAGTCTTGCAGCCAATCAGGATTTTGGGGGTATCTCGGCAGAAATGATGAACCTCAGGATACCACTGCAGAGTTAAAGAGCCCATACAGGACTTAAAGAGCTCATATTCTATCTCCTTTAGCATTTTTTCTCTTTTTAACTTACAATGAGGCAGGGCAAAACTGCTGTAGGCTGAATGGGTGGGGCTAAGCTGCTGTAGGCTGAATGGGAGGGGCTAAACTGCTGTAGGCTGAATGGGTAGGGCTAAGCTGCTGTAGGCTGAATGGGTGGGGCTAAGCTGCTGTAGGCTGAATGGGAGGGGGCTAAACTGCTGTAGGCTGAATGGGTGGGGCTAAACTGCTGTAGGCTGAGCAGGTGGGGCTAAACTGCTGTAGGCTGAGTGGGCAGGGCAAAAATGCTCTAGCCTGAATGGGTGGGGCTAAACTGCTGTAGGCTGAGTGGGTGGGGCCAAACTGCTGTAGGCTGAGTGGGCAGGGCTAAACTGCTGTAGGCTGAATAGGAGGGGCTAAACTGCTGTAGGCTGTTCATTATTGAAATGTTTATTGTGTTTTTTCCAGGCTGATTATCATTTCTGTCACATACAGACAGTCATGTTCAGATTTACCTTAATTAAGACGTTCTCGTAGCTGGTGGGGTTGGTGACGTCATAGCAGACGAGGATGAGGTCTGCATTCTGATAGGACAGCGGCCTCAGACGGTCATAATCATCCTGACCTGTACACAGACACAGAGAGTAATGAGAAACTGTAGAACAGACATTTAGAGTCAGTTATTCATTCAACCTAACGAGAAAATGTAGAACAGACTCAGTTTATACCAGTTGTAACATCAGACTTAGTATATAGCATAATCCCAAATCTAGAAAGAATGGTTGTTTTTGTTTGTTTTATTATCAGTTAGTTGATTAAGCTCAGTAATTGTCTCTAAATTTGACTATTTTTTGGTCTGTTTTGGATAACTAAAATTTTTTGGATTCTGTTTTAAACAGTTTTCATTCACTGAAATGCATTTTCGTTCATTTTTGTCCATTTTGTATAAAGCAGTAACTCAAAGAAAACACAGTTCATTGATTTAATGTTGACACATTTTCCGTTTGTAAGTCCAGCGGCCCTGCAATATTTCTGAGTATGCTCTGTTGTATGTCCTCCTGCACTGAGTCAGAAAGCGTTTGGGTGACGCACGCGACGTCTCTGTTGCTGCATTATTGCGTGTTTAATGCACAATTTTGGTATTAAACCACATCCTGCACCAAACTTCCTGTTCGGCAGCTCAGATAAAAAGCAGCCACAGGAACCGTCACTCAGTTTCACAGAAACGTCTGCTACACAATAACAACCAAACCCACTAGCGTGACACCAAGCGCTGAGGACAGCGTTTAGTAAAGGACTGCTGAGGACAGAAACTCAGAATTAAGCATTAAAAAATCTAGATTACACAGATTACCCTTTACTCCAAATACAGCCCATCTGACAGGAATTGTTTGAAGTTTGCTTCTTTAGTTTTAGCACTAGAGGCTAATGTAGCTAACAAATAAGGGATTAGCATGGTGCTAACTGCATGTCTAATCCATCAAGTGCAGCTGTTCAACAATTCATAATAGATTTATCGTCTTTTATAGATAATATATTATGTGGCTTCTGACTCTGACACTTTTATTAGGGATACAATATGTACTTATGTACGCATTAGCTTTGAGGCTAACTCTTTGTCATTTTCCACCCTGCATAATTATTCACGCTACACTCTAACTAAACTCATTAGGTTGAATAAGGCCTGTAACAGTTACATATTCACTTTAATGCAATTATTTGAGCTAATAGCAATTATTTCCCACAGTCGTTAGCTTTCACAATCCTATGTTTACACTGATCATAACAACGGAATTTAATTTGGTAAGATTTTAATCATCGGTTTAAGGCAAATTTATGTATGATTAGAAAATGCATTTATTGAATCTTCCAAAAAAAAAAACAAAAGAATTACTAACTTCTGACTTGATAGCACATTTAGTGGTGAGTAATGTTTGTTTATTTGAGCTTGAGCTGTTTCTGTCATCAACTGGGAGCTAATAAGCTAATAAGTATTGACTAGGAATCAAGATAGTTAATCAGCCATTTTAACCACTTTAGGCTTTACTTTAATACAGTTTAATTACCTTTAAATAAGACAATTATAATGTTAACTGCAATCTTATGCAACACTGCACCATTTAAGGAGAAATGGAAAATTAGAAGTGTGAAGCCAGCTTTACTCGCATGTTTGCAGTGACTATGTGATGATTTTGGCATGCTGTTAGCACCATGCTAATTGGTGGGGTATAACTATCGCTTTATGTGGAGGACTCCTCTGGCAGATAGTGAAAGGTTTTACAGCGTTATCTTTAACAGAGGAGGTTTAATGGTGTGGTTTTGTGTGAGATCTCTTCAGTGTGACATGTTCTTTAGTTTAAATGACTCTTTATGATGATCTTGTGCTTTAGAAGCTGATTAGAGTGTCAGGCTGTGAAACCCGAAAACTCTCCGGATGTTTGTGGGACTGCTGTGACTTTATCGCAGATTCAGTCTGAAAGAGCTGTTTCATGTAGAGGAAGTAGAGCTGTGAAGGTGAAGAACCACTTCCTGTTATCACACAGGTGACACATTCACATTCACAAGATGGGTTAGAACAGCAAAAGTGCAAATATTATACTGCAGCAATAAATGCACTCTGTGCATTTTAGCAGCTCCTTTATATACTAGAAAACAGGATTAACAATGAAACCTTTGATGTGTATCTTATATGTGTGTTTGTGGAAATGACGTCTCTTCATGCTGTTGTTTTTTATATGTGCTGAAAATATTTCAGTTTGCCAACATGATTTACATGTCTTAACTGTTTACACATTAATAAAATATTACATCATCACAGTTCTTTACAAAAGAAAAAAACTGAAAAACATTAAAACCCAGACTAAACCAAAGCAGACTAAACCAACCCAGACTTAACCAACACAGACTAAACCAATGCAGGCTAAACCAACACAGACTAAACCAACGCAGACTAAACCAAGACTAAACCAATGCAGCCTAAACCAAACCATAACAAACCAAAGCAGACTAAACCAACAGAGAACAAACCAAAGCAGGCTAAAGGAACACAAACTAAACCAATGCAGGCTAATCCAACACAGATTAAACCAACCCAGACTAACCCAAGACAGACAATGCAGACTAAACCAACATAAGCTAAATGAACTCAGACTAAGCGCAGGCTAAACCAAAGCAGAGTAAGCCAATGCAGACCAAACCAACACAGGCTAAACCAATCCAGACTAAATCAATTTAGACTAATCCAACCCAGACTTAACCAAAGCAGGCTAAACCAACACAGGCTAAACCAACTGAGAACAAACCAAAGCAGGCTAAACCAACCTAGAACAAACAAAAGCAGGCTAAACCAACCAACACAGACTAAACCAATACAGGCTAAACCAACCCAGAATAAACCAAAGCAGGCTTAACTAATGCAGACTAAACGAACACAGGCTAAACTAACTCAGACTAAACTAACTCAGACTAAATGAACACAGGCTAAACAAACTCAGACTAAACCAACACAGGCTAAATCAACCCAGACTAAACCACCCCAGACTAATTCAACACAGACTAAACCAATGCAGACTAAACCAACCCAGACTAAATCAACGCAGGCTAAACCAACGCAGACAACAAAGACTAAATGAATGTAGACTAAACCAACACAGGCTAAACCAATGCAGACTAAACCAACACAAGCTAAACCAATGCAGACCAAACCTACCTAGACTAAACCAACGCAGACTAAACCAACCCAGACTAAACCAGCCGAGACTAACCAAATCAAACTAAACCAATCACTGATTAAACAATCAGAGTCTAATCAGTCACTGGCTGACCCACTGCGGACTAACCCAATGTAGGATAAACAATGATAGGCCAACCTTTGCAGGCTAACTAGTCATAGGCTAACTGATCACAGGCTAACCAACTAAAAATATACATATATTTTAGTCTGAAATTATTCATTTTGAATTTATATCATTTTGAAACTACTAAATCAAAGTTAAAGTGAAATCCAACTTGTAGCAGCCTGTTACAGTCTCACAGCATTTCCAGCTCAACTCTGACTCATCAGTCACTGAGAACTTATACAGACAAAACTCCTCCAAATGCACAGCCTCACGGTGAAGATCAGAGAACTGAAAGTTCACTCTCACTGTTCACTCTGTGTTCACACCCAGTGTTCACTCTTAGTGTTCACTCTCAGTGTACACTCTTAGTGTTCACTCTCAGTTTTCAGTGTGTTTACTCTGTTTACTCTTCATGTTTATGTTTATGTTCACTGTTCATGCTCAGTGTTCACTCTCAGTGTTTACTTAGTGTTCACTCTCAGTGTTCACACTCAATGTTCACTTTTAGCATTCACTCTCAGTGTTCACTGTATGTTTACTCTGTGTTTACTCTTTATGTTTATGTTCACTCTTAGTGTTCACTCTTAGTGTTCACTCTTAGTGTTCACTCTTAGTGTTCGCTCTCAGTGTTCACGTTAAGTGTTCACTCTTCAATGTTCACTCTCGATGTTCACATTCAGTGTTCACTCTCATTGTTCACATTCAGGGTTCACTCTAAGTGTTCAGTCTTAGTGTTCATTCTCAGTGTTTACTCAGCCAAGTGTCACTAAACAGACTCCGATGAAGAATGAGGGGCGTGTTAGAGGAGTGAACTCTCACCCGCCGTGTCGTACAGGTTCAGCTGAATTTGTTTCCCTCCATGAGTCACCGTGGTTACGTACTTCTCAAACACTGAGGGCGCGTACGTCTGAGGATCACAGCGTCATCACAAACAGTTACCATTAAAGCCATAGTTAAAAGAAAAGATGACAACAAATTTACCCAGTGCTCCCTGCTTACCCACACACACAGTCAGCTACCGTGTCTTTAATTTTGGCACTGAACATTAATGTAGACTATGTGGTTTCTGAAGCTGTGATCTGCTCTAATCTGTAAACACAGGCTGAAGTACGCTGATATGTGATGATGTGTTTATTGAACTCCAGAAGAGCAGAATGTTCAGGTAATGCTGTGTTTCTGCACTGAAACATCTGCATTATATTAACTTTACTGCATCTGTAATGCCACACAAATAACATATTTCTCAGTAGTGCTAATGCAGGTGGAGTTAGGCCCATTTTCAACATTTAAATGTTTGTTATCAATGTCGACACTGGTCCACAATTCCCATATCACTGCATTCCTAACTGTGTTTTATAAATGTGGACTAAAGTACAGACTAAATTCAGGCTTCTAGCTGCTGCTGCTGTTTTTAGCTACGCTAATGTACTTTAGTCCATGTTTATAGATAACAGTGAGTCATACAGTGTCAGAAACCACATCATCAAGTCTGTTAGAGAAACTGAACAGCTCCACACAGTCTGATGATTCAGTCATGCAGTTAGCACCATGCTAATTGGTGGGAGATAATCTTCCATTACTCATTATAGCATTAAAGCAAAAGAAGCAAACTCGACACCGAACACGTTTTGGCTGATCTTTTGCGTGTGGGAAAGGAGGGGTTCTGTACATCTGCTTTTTCACTGAACTACCGCTTTAATATGCTGAGGCATTATGACAGTGTAAGAACTGGCTGAGGGCGTGTAAACCATCAGGACTTATTTTGCAATTGTGTTTCCTTCCCTGAGTTCATCATTAAGAACAAAGATTTCAAAACTGCCCCCCCCCCCAAACAGTTTATGGGAACTAAAATAAGTGATAGTAAATGGACTGACATTGAGAAAGAAACATTAACAAAACTTTTTAAAACTAATTTAAGCTGTTAAACTCTGATGGTCTCATAGCACATACGAAATAATAATAGTGGATACTGAATGATTCATAGTAGATACTGAATGATTTATAGTAGATACTGAATGATTCATAGTAGATATTGAATGATTCATAGTAGATACTGAATGATTCATAGTAGATACTGAATAATTCACAGTAGTTACTGAATAATTCACAGTAGATACTGAATAATTCACAGTAGATACTGAATAATTCATAGGAGAGACTGAATAATTCACAGTAGATACTAAATAATAAAGTGGACACTGAAGAATTCATAGTAGATACTGAATATTTCATAGTAGATACTTAATAATTCATAGCAGTTACTTAAGTCATCACAAATATTGAATAATTCATAGCAGATATTAAATAATTCATAGTAAATACTGAATATTTCATAGTAGATACTGAATAATTCATAGTAGATGCTGAATACTTCATAGTCTATACTGAATAATTCATAGTATATATTGAAAAATTAATAGTAAATACTGAATAATTTATCATAGGTACTGAATAATTCATAGTCAATACTGAATAATTCATAGTAGATACTGAATAGTTCATAATAAATACTGAATAATTGATCACAGATACTGAATAATTCATAGTCGCTACTGAATAATTCATAGTAGATGCTGAATAATCAGTCGAATATACTGAATAATTCCTAGTAGCATTAATATTAATAATCTGTCCTCTGACCTCAGGAAAGTCTCCTTTAGCATAAACCATCAGCAGGGAGGTTTTCCCGCACCCTCCGTCCCCTACGATCACGATTTTGAGCTGTTCTCCGTTAAAAGTCTTCTCAGCCGCAGAACCGTTCTGCATGGTGCACGCTGTAAGCAGGCCCTGGGGTCAAAGATCAGACAGTCAGCAGAGGTGTGGGGAGCGACCTTAACCGCTCCTGCAGTGGAACTACTGACACTTTAACAAAATAATGACAAAATTTCTGTTCTTTAACACACACAGCAGCAAGAACGTGGTCAAGCTAGCTAGCCAGACGCTGTCAGTGGATCAAACTGAATCAATGATTGACAAATATTTTTGATTATTACTAATAAAGAAGTCAGATGATGAGGTAGAAACCAGTTTATTATCAAGAATAAAAAGGAATACAGGCCAACAGGCAGATGTGTGTCTGTTTTTATTGTAATTTAATATAATTAATACATTAGCATAAAGACAGGAAATAAAATAGGAATTTAAAAAGAAAATCAATACTTTCTAAACTTCCTAGTTTAGCCACCCCTTAAAAGCTACCTAAATACTGAATAACTTATAGAACTTAAGTGGAACTTCCAGCATCTACCAAATGAATTTTTCTTCTCATTACAATTTTCCGTTCTACCTTAAATGGTGTGGCTGTTACATTATGGCGCCTGGCGCCAGAATGTAACAGCCGCACCATTTAAGGTGGAACGGAAAATTAGATATAGTACACACTTTCAGCCGCATGAAACTGAGTAATAGAGTGACAATAAAAGCTCCACCATTTAAGATGGAACGGAAAATTCAAACAAGAAGCTGTATGAACTTAGGTTTCTTCTCTTTTTGGATCTTTTTGGTCTAAAATTAATGACTAAATCTCCAAACTGAAAGGGCTAATCAACAGTAGAACAGTCCAGGAGCTGAACCGACACAACAGAATTACCTTAAAGCCCAAAGAAGAGAATTAGGAGCTAAACATTAATGATTAAAATGGAACTAAGCAAAAACTACTCACGATTAAACTTAAGTAGAAACAACGTTTTTATCATCATAGTGGAAATCTGTCTATAGTAGATGTAAGTGAGTGAAAAAAACGCACCTCTGGGGGTCAGAAGGTCAGCAGATCCGGTGGTCCGGCATGGAGCAGCTCATGTGGGAGTAGCACAGGTACCTTCTCACTGCTCTCAGCTTCCCCTTCCTCTCTGAGCTTCTTCTACACCATGTGTGTGTGTGTGTGTGTGTGTATGTGTGTGAGTGAGTGTGAACCTGCATCATTAAACCGCAATGTGAGTGTTTGTCTCCTCCCACAGTAGTGTGTCCAGTGCAGTGCCGTTTTCCGCCACACGAGGGCACACTGAGCTGCACTTTCCGTTACTGCACCGGTGAAAAGAGCTGAATGCGTGTCATCTTAAAGGGCCAATTTCTTGAATATCAAAAACTGAATTATCTTTGAGTTTCCTTTAATAAAAGAGTTTGATGTCATATGTAAACATTGCCAAAGTTTCAACATGCAACACTCCCCGGTCCATACAGTTCATATATTGAATGCAATAAAGCTGATATATGTAAATGAGCTCTGTTCTGATTGCCTCAAAAAGCATTCCAGGCTGAAACGCTTCTTATAACGTCAATGTAAATGGGTGGGGCCAAACTGCTGTAAACTGAATGGGCGGGCCTATACTACTGTAGGTTGAATGGGTGGGGCTAAATCGTTGTAGGCAGAATGGGTGGGGCTAATTTGCTGTAGGCTGAATGGGTGGGTCTAAATCGCTGTATGCTGAATGGGTGGGGCTAAACTGCTGTAAGCTGAATGGGTGGGGCTTATTTGCTGTAAAATGAATGGGTGGGGCTAAACGGCTGTAGACTGAATGGGTGGGGCTAAACTGCTGTAGACTGAATGGACAGGGCAAAACTGCTTTAGGCTGAATAGACGGGGCTAAACTGCTGTAGGCTGAATGGGGGGGCTAAACTGTTGTAGGCTGAATGGTTGGGTCTAAACTGCTGTAGGCTGAATGGGTGGGGCTAAACTGCTGTAGGCTGAAAGGGGGGGCTAAACTGTTGTAGGCTGAATGGTTGGGTCTAAACTGCTGTAGGCCGAATGGGCGGGGCTAAACTGCTGTAGACTGAACACAGCAGAATCATCAGTTCATACAGAACTCATCAGATAGACACTGTGTGTGTGTGTTTACTGTAATCCTGCATGTAACATAACATACATCAGTAAATAAAAATAGAGCAATGTAATAATTCATTTTGCTTTATTTCACAGTGACAGTAAAATATCAGTAAACTGTTGTTAATGTTATGTGACACTTAAATATCACCCATATGGAGAGTAAAGAGTTCATATGAGAAAAAAATCACCTTTTACACTCTCATGTTTAAAACTCTAAAAGTTAAACCACTAACTCCTACGTCTTAACCTTTAACCCCAAACCCTAACTCCATAAATCTCTAAACCTAAAACTCTAACCCCTAAATCTTAAACTGTAACAACTAAACCCTAAAGCTTAAACTCAAACCACTAATATCTAAGTCTTAAACTCTAACCCCTAAATCCTAACTCCATAAACCTCTAAACCTTCAACTCTAACTCCTAAACCCTGAACTCTAACCCCTAAACCCTCAATTTTAAACTCTAACAACTAAACCTGACCACTAATTTCTAAGTCTTAAATTCAAACCCCTAAACCCTAACTCCATAAACTCCTAAACTTCAAACCTTAAACTGTAACCAACCCTCAAACCCTAACTCCCTAAATCTAAACCTTAAACTCTAACCCCAAATCCTAAACCCTAACTTTAAACCCTAAACCCATAACCAAAAAAAGCACCTACATCCTAAAACTTAAACTATCAAACCTCAAACCCTAAAGGTGTCCTAAAAACCCAACCCCCTAAGCCCTAAGGGGTTTTTAATACTAAAGGCCTTTAGTTTAAAATAACTAGTGTACCTTAGAGATAGGACTTAGAATTAAGGTTTAAAATCACTCTGGTGTACTTTAAGGGTAGGGTTTAGGATTAAGGTTTAAAATCACTCTAGTGTACTTTAAGGGTAGGATTTAGGGTTTAAGGTTTAAAATCACTCTAGTGTACCTTAAAGGTAGAGTTTAGGATTAAGGTTTAAAATCACTCGAGTGTACTTTAAGGGTAGGATTTAGGGTTTAAGGTTTAAAATCACTCTAGTGTACCTTAAAGGTAGGGTTTAGGATTAAGGTTTAAAATCACCCGAGTGTACTTTAAGGGTAGAGTTTAGGACTAAGGTTTAAAAATCACTCGAGTGTGCTTTAAGGGTAGGGTTTAGGACTAAGGTTTAAAATCACTCTAGTGTACTTTAAGGGTAGGGTTTGGGGATTATTGGCTCTCTGCTGTTACTCTAATCACACGTTAGACTGAGTAGGAACAGAAAGTAAAGAGATAAAGAGGAACACAGCACTGGACTGAACACTGAGACGCCTCACTGCCTGCCTGACCTCTGACCTACTAAACTAAACCCACAGCAGCCTGAGGGGTTTAGGAGGGGTTTAACTCAGCCTAAAGCAGTTAAAACTCTCAATGACTAATTTCTATTCCTAACTGTAACATTAACTCACTCATTCTTCGCTGGTTTTGTGATATTAGCGTGTGAATCAGCAGCTAATGTTAGCAGCACACTGAGATAATTAGCCTTTAGCCTGTGGAGCTGCATTCTCAGAGATCACTCCCACTGAGAGGTGGTGATTGAGAGGGTCATTTAGATCCTCGTCCACTCCAGCAGCTCCACAGAAACTCTATTCCTGCTGATCTGGCGCTCGACTCTGTTTACAGCAGCTTATCTGTGTGTACTGATTAAAGAGGACGGCTGCCTCACTGAGGCATTTCTGCATTTTAAACAGTGCAGGTCTTTTCTCCACACACACATAAAAAGGGCTGAATCTGTGACCTCATAAAGGTGCGATTATGATTCTTTAGGAAATGATTCAAAGCATTACTTTGAATTTGATTGTTTTAGAATGATTCGGTAGGTTTAAAGTCAAGTCATGTTAGTTCATGTTTCTAGTCATAAAAAATATAATTAATCATACCATATCAGGCAGGGCAAATTGATATTAACCAATAATATCATGTTTCACCTTCCCACCCACTTATCATGAAGAGAAAATCCTCAGCTTGCTCACACACCCTCCCTGATACCAAGCTTCACATCACTGTATGGAAGCAGAATCAGTTATAATTTCACACTCATGATGACTTTGAAATACACACAACACACAAAAGTGGAGAAACTAATAAAGACAAAACAGGCTGTTTTTTTGTTTGCAAATAGTCTAAGACTTTATTTTTTTTACCAAAAAAGCATGCATATATTAATAAATATTATCATTGATTATAGTGGTTGATACTATTCCTAAATGGATCACTGACACTGAACAAGCATCATGGAGCTGTTAGTTTAAAAGGGGAATTCCATTCCATTTTTCAAATTTCCTCCATAATAAAGTGGTTAAGATGTAAACAGTCAGTCAGTGTTTTGGTGTGAAACGCACCGTTCTAGAGATAGAATTGTGCATAGTGGTGGTGATAGGAACCAGCATCCACCTCTAAAAGCTCCCTTACAAAGTTATTACATGAAATGGTTATGAATACACTTTCAGCTTTTACACTATTTTCAAATAATCAATATTCCACATAAAGCTCAGAAGACACGTAAAGGTTCACTGGTTTTGGATAGTGAATAAAATGTCTGTATTAGTGTTGTAGTCATGGCGACTGGTTCCTATCACCACCACTGTAAAGAAATCTGAACCATTTAACACCAAACCACTCTGAATCACCCAGTGTCTCACACACGTATGTTATGGAGAAATTTTTTTGAAACTTAGGTGGAGGTTCCCTTTAATTAAAAAATAAATAAATAATAATAAAAAAAAAAAAAAAAAAACAACAACCACAAAAGCATCAGCCTTACCAAAAGAAGCTCAAAAGTGGAGTTTAACTAGCTCTCCACACAGAAAGACCAACAAATGTTCTCCCTCTGTGCTCCAGTGTGCACGCAGAGCTCCTGCACGGAATGTTCTGGAACAGAGACAGAGAGAGCGCGAGCGCCAACACGAGCTTGCACACTGTAACACGCGCTTTGGGCGCGTTTTGCTGTTTTGCTCAACAGAGGGGAGGTAAACAAATGTCAGCCCTGAATTTTGGTACATTCAGTGCGCTGTGTGATATCTTAGTGGTGTTTATTTAAACATGCAAACCTCCAGAATCATTTTAGTTTGATTAAAGTCTAACTCTTCGGGGGAAAAAGCACCAAGATTGCAGTTTTTATTTTTAGCACCAATGCGCACCGCTAGCTTAATGTATTGCAGCAAGCTGGGCATTCAAATGATGCACGTTTAGCGTCAATTAAAGCAAACTGCAGTTTGTTTAAGCAACCATTTTACATTTTAATCGTGTCTGATCAGATAATGGAGAGGTTTTTTTTTTCTTTCCTGCTTCCTCTCTTCCCCTTTCTCTGTCTAAAACGAAGAGCAGACGCTTGAGGAAGTAAAAGAGAAAGAGTGGGGGATGGTTTTCGCATGCAACTGCTGTGCCATTTAAGGTGGAACGGACCAATTTGAAAAAGTAGTCAAATTCAGCCTCCTGAAACTAACAATAAAATAAAAGCAGAAAATGTGTTTAAAAGCATAACTAGTCCATATTTATGATCTTTGCTTCGTGTATATGTCCATAAATATGGATTTACATTAACATTCACTGTGAATCTTCTGCGCAGGCTGTGTGTGTGAGCTCTGAGGATGTGTGTCTGGGTGTGTGTGTGTGTGGTGTTGTTCTCAGAGGGAAGGAGCCATTTTGCAGCAGCACAGCAGATCCGCCATTAAACAGCACGCACCTCAAAAATGCAAAATTCAACACTAACATTAAGAAAAAAAGAACAAAAACAGAGCACAGGCTTCACTCATCCACCACTCTCACATGGATGAACACTTAAACTGTCAGCTATGAGCTTTAAATATAACCTTTATTGGAATAAACTGCATTTTGTTTACACACTACTGCTGGTTTTGATGTAAATTTAACAATGCAAATTAAACAGATGGTGCATATTGAATATGCAAGCTCAGAAATTAGGCTCTAGTTAAATGAGCACTGTCTTTTATTGTTGTTATTATTATTACTATTATTGTTATTATTATTATTATTATTATTACCTTATAAATAAAGGCAGTCCGCAGATGGAAACCTACAGTTCTTGTCTTTCTCCTGCTGAGTAAAAATGAAGAGCGAATGCTTGAGGAAGAGGGAGAGAGAGAGACAGAGAGAGGGAGAGAGGGGGGATGGTTTGCATATTCTCTAAAACTAAATCTGCTGAAGATTTGCAGCAGTTTCACTCCTCACAGGTGCAAAGCTCTTTTAAAAAAGACCGAAAGCAGGAAAAACTGACGATGTAGTGAAGGTTTGCACTCTTGTTTGTGCTCCTCAGGAGTTAAAACTGTAAAAAAGGGGGAAAAAAGCCTTAAAGGAGTTTAAAGGATCCGGCGATGGGAATGAAAACGTCCCTCTTTCTTCTGCCTTTAGGCCTGATAAAAATATTTCAGCAAAAATGTGAAGGTAAATATTTCATATCTCCACCGATTCTGTGCTTGTTGTCCATTCTTCAAAAAAAAAGGAGAAGAAAAAAATCTATCTAAATGATGTGCTGTTGGGATAAAAAAAAGAAAAAACTACAGATATGAAAACGTGTCCTTGACACAAGGTCAACTAGGCTTACACTGCATACTTAATAATGCTCATGCTTTAGGAAGAGAACTGTACGTTTGATATAACATTTAACTGTACTTTCAGCACTAAGTCGTGGCTTATTTTGCTGTGAAATGTCCTGCTGACTGATAAATTGTGGGGTCTGGTTGATGACCCACTGTTTTCTGTGAAAGCTGAAAGGTTTTAGTACCAACAACCACCATATTAACCTACCAACTATTCCTGTGATTCAGCATTTTTGCAAAAAGGCCAATCGTCCTTTATTTTCTCTCTCTCTCTCTCTCTCTCTCTTTCTCTCTCTGGCCTGCCGTGTTTTCTGAAACGTGAGAAACAATCAATTTAAAAATGGATAAAACAGCATGCAGCTGAATGTACTGAATATAGAAAAAGCCGTCTCCCTCTCTCACACACACACAGTGCCATGGGGGACCAGATAGAATTAAATAATAATAATAGTAATACTACTAATAATAATAATACTCAGCCAATCCACATAAAAATACCAAAGTTTAATTATATATAAGACATTCAACCTTTATACATAAGCAAAGACAATAAAGATAAACTTACTCAATGGCACATTCATACTTGGCCTTGCACAGTGTAGGGCCTGCAAAAGCAGCTGATCAGTTTTCATGTGTATTTCTTTTCTCTTTTTTCTCTCTTTAAAACATTGCTAAAGCAGTTAGTTATACACTCAGCTGTTTTATTCAGTAGCATTTCACTTTAGAAACAAAATGCTGTTATATGGGTGTGCCGTGACCTAGTTTGCCAGGACAAAGATGGATTCCTGGAAAAAGACAGAGTGAGAGAGAGAGAGAGAGGTAGGAAAAAAAAAAGAACAAGTTTAAAAAATGTCAAAGGGATATGGTCCAACATTTCTTCCTTCTTCTCAAATCCTGTACACAGAGAGAAGACTGTAATGTGTGATAGTCCATAAAAAAGGTGATGAAATGAAGCTTTAGATCCCTTTTAAGAACAAAGGAAACCCATTTTGGCCATTGAGGTCCAGTGTAGTAGAAAATGGCTGCAACCCTTCTTTCTGTCTCTCTGTTGGAGAAGCTGAAGGTTGTGACTCTAATAGGAGAGGCTTACACGGTATTTCCTTTCCCACCTCTATTCCGGCAGGTCCCGCCTTCTGCCAGAGGATTGGACGGCGACGCGTGTTCACACGCGGACCGCCTATTGGGCGAGGGTGCGCCGTGGACCAATCGGAGCGCAGGCGGCTGGCCAATCGGCGCGCAGGGGAGGCGGAATGTGGTTGAGAACGGGTGCGGAAAAAAGCACAACGGGCGCCGCGTTCTGATTGGCCAGAAACGGCTCTGCTGTTTAACCAGCCAACTGCCCGAGCACACACAGTATAAAACACGATTTAACACAGACGGAGGTTTATACGTGTGCTTATGTGTGCTTGTATGTGGTTATGTGGAGTAAGGAAAGGTTAAAAAGCCACATTTTAGGCTTTTGTAAACTTACAACCCCCAACGTTTGGTTTAATGTGTTTTACGCCTTTTTATCAAACACTATCAAACGATTGTCGTTATGTTACGCCAGGATGTACATCTGAGACCCCTCGCGTTTAAAACATACATGTAAAATGTATAAAAATGTATAAAAAACAGCCTAAAGCTGAAGCCCATGTCCATCTTGTATTTGTCGTCCATGTAAATCTAGCGCGCAGATTCGACGCGGCGTTTAAAGGCGGTTTGTTTGGGCAAAAGCAAGCGCAGAGGGGGATTATATAGACGAATAATGTGCACATGTGCTTCTGTAAGTGTGCCGTATTTCTTTGCATTTCTTCACGTGAGATGAGAATGTGATGCGGATTTTGTGTCTCGTGTCGAATGTGCGGGTGAGTCCGCTGTTGGAGGCTGTGATAGTGGTGTATTGTGGGAGAGACAGAAAGCAGAAAGCAGTCTGGAGACACACAATCGCAGAAAGGAGGCAGACTCTGTAAAACCATGTAATGCAAGAAGCGAAAAAAGACGGAAAACGAGCTCACTCGCGTCTCTCAGCCTTTCACCTTCAAAACGAACTCGAAGATAATGTCCCGATCAGGAGAAAGAAGCAGGGTGAATGAGGAGCACGGCAGAAGGAGTTCCAGTAAGAGCTTTCTCTCCCTCTCTCTGTCTCTTTCTGTCTCTCTCTCGTTTCTCTCCTCTCAAATGTTCGTTTACGGTCGGTGGGGTTCGCTTTTGTCCCTCTCCGTGCCCCTCTGCTCAGTAAACTGTGTTGCAGTGTTTATAAATACGCGTTCATCTTCTTGTTTTCGCAGCTTTGCCCAACGGCATGGAGAACAGTTCAGGAGAGAAGCGCAGTCACCACTGGAGGAGTTACAAGTTGATCATTGACCCTGCTCTCCGCAAAGGATCCCACAAGCTTTACCGATACGATGGACAGCACTTTAGTTCACCGGTCAGTTTTCGGTTACGGCGTTCACGTTACGTTCTGGAGGTCCAGAAGGTCCGACAGCGGTTCGGTAGTTGTACCGGAGGTCAGAAGGGTCCAGCAGAGGTCCAGTTAAGGTTCAGTCGAGGTGCTTGAGGTCTAGAAGCTCTAAAAAAAGTTCAGTCGTGGTGCTGGAGGTCTTGAAGCTCTAGTAAAGCTTCAGTCAAGGTTCTAAAGGTTTAGAAGGTCCAGCAGAGGTCCAGTAAAGGTTTGGTCGAGGTGCTGGATGTCTGGGAGGTACAGCAGAGGTCCGGTAAGGGTTCAGTGGAAGTGCTTGAGGTCTGAAAGGTCTAAGAAAGGTTTGGTCGAGGTGTTAGAGGTCTAGACGTTCTAGTAAAGGTTCAGTTGAGGTTCTAAAGGTAGAGAAGGTCCAGTAAAGGTTCAGTGTAGGTGCTGGAGGTCTAGAAGTTCTAGTAAAGGTTCAATTGAGGTTGTAGAGATCTAGAAGGTCTAGTGAAGGTCCAGCGAAGATCAGGTAGACATCCAAAAGGTTCAGTATAGCTGCTGTAAATCTAGGAGGTCCAGTAGAGGTTCAGTAGCGGTGCTGGACATCTGGTGCTGGAGATGTAGAAGGTTCAGTGGGGGTTTGGTAAAGGTCCACTAGACATCTGCTGGACCTCTGCCTCCTGCTGAAGGCTCCCTACTCAGCTTAATATTCACATTCCTTCACTGATAAGGTCTTAGAGCAATAGAACCTGATTTTGGTGCTGGAGAATATGCACTCTGGACTTGTTAGTGTTCCCTGTCCCAGGACACCTGGTCCAGCTTGACAGTCATCTGATGAGCTGGAGCAGGTGTGCTAGAGAGGAAAAATACTGAAGTAGACACTCTCCTGACCACACTGTGGGTCAGTTTGGTGCTCAGGGCTGATCGCTGTTGACATTGGAGCAGGTTTGTGAGCGCTTGTGTTTGTTTTTGTAGAATCCCGGCATTCCCCCAGTGGACATGGTCAGAGACCCCAGGATCGGTCGCCTTTGGACGAAATATAAGGAGACAGACCTGCCGGTGCCCAAATTTAAGGTAAGCTGAGCCTGTAACTCTGCGTTTTAGTGACGTTTCTGTTAAATTAGCAGGTTGGAAACAAAGCTGAACTTTATTCGGCTTTATTTCCTGAGAGACACCTGGCTCCATGCGTTCATAATCACTATAACGGGTCGATTCCTCCGCAGATCGACGAGTGCTACATCGGCCGTGTTCCTCCAAAGGAGGTCACCTTTGCCAGGCTGAACGACAACATCAGAGAGGGCTTCCTCATGGACATGTGCAAAAAGTTTGGAGAGATTGAGGAGGTGGAGATTTTGTACAACCCCAAGAACAAGAAGCACCTGGGAATAGCCAAAGTGGTGTTCGGGTCGGTGCGGGCCGCCAAGGACGCCGTGCAAAACCTCCACAACACCTCTGTCATGGGCAACATCATCCACGTGGAGCTGGACCCTAAAGGTGAGGGAGCTTTGGTCTGCCGGGCTCGTCAGTGTTTACACAAACACACGTGTTTATTTGTTTAGCTCACTTGTGATATCACGTCTGGCATGGAGATTTACATTGGTTGCCTAGTAACCGCCGTAACAGCAGGCAGAGCGCCGCACGCATCTTCATAAAAATGATGAATGGAGAGGAAAAGCAGTGACGGTTCAGTCCTGGACGTGTGCGTGTGGGATGTGAGGGACAGATCAGGAGTCTGAGCTGATCAGAAGGTCTATGTTATTGATTAGTGAAGGAGAGAGATGGTCAGCCTTATCTGTGACAGCTCAGTTCGTTTTGGAGGGAAACTGAAGAGCCATAACTCTGTACAAAGCCACAGTCTGAAGGAGTTTACAACCATACTGGCTCTTTTCGCTCTCTCCCCCTTCTCTCCCTCTCTCTCTCTCTCTCTCTCTTAAAGAGACAGTGACAGTCTAAAAGAGTCAGTCTTAGTATCTTATTATAGCTTTAACATGTGAAGTTTACTGCAGCTGTTATAATTTACAGCACAGATGGAGAATATAATTCACAAAACTTTTTACTTATAAGCAAAATCTGTTGATTCCTCAAACAAATCCCCATTAACTCAGTGTGAGAGATGTAAACAGAGTGATTCAGAGTGGTTTGGTGTGAAATGGTTCAGATTTCTTTACAGTGGTGGTGATAGGAACCAGGGGTCGCCATGACTACAACACAAATACAGACATTTTATTCACTATCTAAAACTACCAGTGAACCGACACCTGTCTTCTGAGTTTTATATGGAATGTTGATGATAGTGAAATAGTGAAGTCTGAAATAATAAGTTTTGTTTGGGGACGATTTTGCCTCAAAACACCCTGCATGTATTGAGTTTTAAGTTCTCTAAACTATCATAAAGCAATCAGACATCATGCAGTGAATTCATACCCATTTCATGTGATAACTTTCTGTGAGTGGTGGATGTCTGGTTCCTGTCGCCATCACTGTGAACAGATCTGACTCAGTTTCTCTAGGATGAAGGATTTCACACCAAACCGCTCTGAATGAACTTTGTTCACATGATGTAATTTTGCAGAATTTTTTGGCGGAATTGCCCTTTAACATTATAACTAGGGCTGTGGGTCATACTCCATTATATTGCTTTGTCACGGTTGTGGAATGTTTTGCAGTAAATTAAAACCCATAATGTTAAACATTTGCATTATTTTCACTAATAATTAAGTAATTTATTTTTGTTGAAGTATCTGATCATTCACCTTTTCAGGAGGCTCACATTACACAAAATAAAACGGAGATGATATGATATTTGGTGGCTCATTTTCACATCGAGCAGTTGAATATTGTGATGATAATAATTACTAAATGATACATCGTACAGCCCTAATTATATTCTTCCTTTCTGTTCAAATTTGTCATACATGTTGTCGTTGTCAGGACAAAACTTTGTTTTTTTTTTTTTGGAATAATTTAAATTTGTCAGCTGAACTTTACATTGTGTCACAGTTTTCTGAGTAGTGAAGATGCAGAAATCATCCAGAATTTCTTGAAATACGGTTTTAGCCTTTATTACAGGTAATAAAGCTGTTTATTTCTCCTGTAAGGTCACTTTTTTGGATAAACAGTGTTTCACTCCGACAGTGACATCATACACGAATTCACACTGTAAAATGTGTTCAGGCCTTTTTCAGGTGTATTAAACATTATATACAAAATATTTGTAATATTTGCAAATTCCATGCAACTAAAATTTCTGCAGTTTGAATCCAGTGTCTGACTGCACCTGCTGTGCGTAAGTTCAGACGTAGGCTGGTTGTAACGTGTTTACTAAGTTCAGGTTTGTCATCACTAAATCTGATCGAGCTGCACCACAAACTAGTTTAACACTGAGTTTAGTAGTTAGTAAATATTTACACCCCCTCAGCAGGTGTTCGTTTTAGAGAAACCATCAGAAACGACACAGAGAGCACAAAAAGACCAAATACAACATTTTTGTTTAACTAAGCTTAAATCTCTAAACGCTATATGCTGTGATTTTCCTCTCAGCTCTAATCATCGCCCTGGTTTAAACTCTGAGCATGAAGCTAAACACCCAAAGCTTCAGCTCAGAGAGGCTCAGCAGCTGCACAAACGGCTAAACTCAGGCTGCTGTTGTGTCGCTCAGCCAGAAACCGGCATTTAAAAAGCTGCGTATTTGGTTTCTTAGGGAAATGTTAAAGAATGATCATAGTTCATTAGTTTATTCAGCTGAACTTGTACACATTGTTCCCTTCTAGGCTGGGTGTTCAGTCAGAGCAGCTGCCGTTGCATTTCCATGACAGCGGGTTTACTGATCAGTTCTGAACATGTTATCATCATGTTAAAGTGATGTACACATTAGTTAGTTGTTACTTGTTCAGACACAACTTACGGATTTCAACCGACAGTTTAAACTAACTAGTGTAACTGAGGACTCAGTAAAGACTTCACACGCAGACTTTAGTATAAACTTATGTAAAGCCGGTGCAGCTCAGTCCAGGTGGTTCAGTCATTGATCATTGTGATCAATGAGCCATGATCATTAATCCTCAGCTGTTATTGATCTTCACACTTACCTGTGCAGGGGAGAACCGGCTGCGGTATTTCGAGCGCCTGGTTAACGGCAGCTTCACGCCGCTCACGCTGCCGGTGGGCGAGGAGCCGTGCGAGGTGTCTCCGCGCAGCCTGGCCGAAGCTCTACTGGTGAGATACGAGCAAGTGAATGTTTTTATCTGGCGTGCTGTACACTCTTAAAAAGATGGTTCTTTAGTGAATATATCTGAAAAAAAAATGTGAATGAATGTGACAGAGTTCTATATAGCACCCAAAAGGATTCTTCTGTTTTTAAAAGCTTGACATCGCAACAGTAGAAGAACCCTTTTTGGTGCTATATAGAACCCATTCAGCACATTCTCCATCTATCTGAAGAACCGTTTTACCTTGCAAAGAACCCTTTAATAATGCTTGTTCATGCTTCTATATAGAACCGGTTTCTTTACTAAAGAACCCTCGAAGAACCATCCTTTTAAGAATGTCGAACAGGTGCTCTGCCTGCAGTGCAGGTTAAACTGTTAGCACTTGTTCACTGGCAGAGTTTGATGTAAGTGTTTGTGAAGAGCAGAAAAAGCACCATCAGAGACTACATGATTCCACGTTTCCTCTCCTGATGGCGATGCTGGAACCTCAAGTACTACCTGATATTTATTTTTATTTACTTATTCATTTTTAAACTACTACTGTTCATTTTTAAGGTGAAGTTTTCTATGAGTGACGCCATAGAAGAACCACTATTGCTTCCCTTAAAAACCAAAGACCCTTCACTAAAACTTTCTTTCCAGTTGAAGTCCTCTTCCTAGAACTTTTAGAGGTTCGAAGTAAGAAATGTAGAAATATGGACCTTCTAAGGAGAACCACTGCCAAAGAACCATCCTCTGAAAGGTTTTTTAGGCAGCCAGTTGCCCAAAGAACCTAGTTTTAGCACCTTTATTTTATGGAGAGTGATTTTAATTGTTTAATTGAAATCAGTTTGAACGTGTTCCTCCCTGCTCCACAGGACGAACTGCATGGCCGTCACAGATCAGACGAATCTGACGGTCCTGCAGATGTTTTTGAAGAGTTCAGAGATGCTTCTGCTCTTCAGCGCATGCATTACACTGTCGTTCTGCGTCTCTCCTCTGTTAGTGTTCACTGTCCACTCAGATCACCCTAATCTAACCTTGACTCATACACGTGCGACAGCTGTGATCCTGTAACGTAAACAAACGTTTAACAACTTGTTAAACTTTTGGTGCTGGATTGCAGCAAACAAGGCATGCCCTCTCTAACAAGGCCATGCCCCTCTAAACCCCGCCCCCAAATTCCTAGTGTTTGTTATTTAACATCCAGAGTGCAATCAATGATGATAATTCTTAAATCCTTACACTGACTACCGGTCTGTTCCAGAACAGACTTTAAGGTGCTGTTACTGCTCTATAAATGTCTTAATGGTGCAGGAGCAGCGTATTTATCTGATCTGCTACAGCGATATGAGCCGAGCAGAACTCTCAGATCATTAGGAACTAGTCAGTTAGTCCTGCTGAAGGTGAAGACTAAACATGGAGAAGCAGCGTTTAGCTGCTATGCTGCTCTTAAATGGACTCAGAGAGCATTAGAAGAGCCCAACAAAGGACACTTTTAAATCAGCCTGAAAATGTTCCTTTTAGAGCAGCTTTCAGCTCAGTTTAAACACTGTTAGCTCTACTGCACTTCTCTCTTCTAACAACACTCTATTATCCTCATTTCAGCTTTAATCTGATTTTTAATTTAATGATTCATTTCTTATTATTTTAAATCTGTTGTTTGAATTATTTGTAAAGCACTTTGAATGACAGCAGTGTATAAAAGGTGCTAGATAAATAAACTTGCCTTGCTTAATAATAATACTAACAGTACTGCTACTAATAATAATGCATGAAACTAATATAGCGCTTTTGAAGAGCCCAAACAATTACAATACACTCTTGAAATATATGTGTTAAAAACCAACACATTCTATCTCTAACAAACATGTCGGCGTGTTCAGGTGGAGACTACACGTTTTGTGTTACTTTTAATATTTAAAACAATATAACGCAAAGTGTTAATGAGTAACACACTTACTTGTGTTGTTATTTAACACATCACTTTTTACGGTGTAGTAATAGAACACAGAACACTAGAAGCCGACAGCAGAGAAGAACGCAGGGTCCGGTTATAGTGGTTATGGCTCGGTGGTGAGCTGTAATCTGCCTTTTTGAGATTTATCTTAAATGTGGAGAGAAAATTAGACAATAACACAAACCCAACAAGCTAGCTATCGTAGCTAACAGAGCTGTTTATCTGTACTGTGTGTAATGTGTTCTACGGGCAGCTTTTTAGCCGTGCTAACTTACACCGCGTCCATGTGCTAAAGACAGGCTAGTTATCCGTCAGGCAATGT
Organism: Colossoma macropomum; assembly: GCF_904425465.1. Classification (NCBI taxonomy): domain Eukaryota; kingdom Metazoa; phylum Chordata; class Actinopteri; order Characiformes; family Serrasalmidae; genus Colossoma; species Colossoma macropomum. The sequence continues at coordinate 14,653,632 of NW_023494804.1, read as the reverse complement.
TAACAAGCGCACTGGCGCCCCTTCTGTGAGCTCTGCCTTTGGGGTGTTGGATGGGTTTATAAACTTCACTCTTCTTCTTCTTCTTTCCCACCCTTGGAAGTCTAGAGCTGCTTTTCCACTGCAGGGTATCATCTCGACTCATTACTTCTTCATTAGACAAATCTGGTACCTGGTACTATAGTTGGTATCACATCTGTCGAGGTTCCAAGCGAGCTGAGCTGATAAAAAAGGGGACATAAAACGCAGAGTGCTGATTGGTCGGAGAGAATTGCTAAACACATATGCTAACGCTAGCTACCAGGTTAGCGTAGCCTCTTGCATCATTTTTGAGCACCAGAATCGTTTCTGGTGTCTGAAGTCTGATGTTGTTTTTTTTCTCCAAACTCTCATGTTTTTCTCGACAGTCTTTTGTCTCGCTGCCTCTTCTGAACAGAATTTGTCTCCTTCACGTTTCATGTGACCAGCTACATTGAGGGGTCGCTATATCTGCAGTTGAAAACGGATTAGCTGGTAGCAGAGTGGGAGCTGTACCATGTGATGGAAAAGCAACTCAAGTTCTCCACATTTAGCCCAACATTTTGATGAACGTTGTTAAAAACACTGCACACTAACAGAGGAGAAAATGAAAGGACACTGTGATTAGGGCAATATGGCGATATTTATCATTACTGTGATAAGGTGTCACAGTGTGTTTTATCTCAGTACATCATTTACATCATCAGTTCTTTAAGAACACAAAGTAACAGGAGCACTTGATTAATTCAGAGAATTATTGATTAGATAAAGCAGGTTTTGGATAGGTAGAAATAATAGGTGGCTTTCTAAGGGAGAATGACATAAAATCACTACTTATTCAATATTATTTGTATTTATTCCATTATTGGTGCTTTTCTAAGCCAGTAAACTGTTCTTGCCCAGATAAACAGCTTTTTGATATTATTTTTATAGCATGTATATGTGTGTGTGTGTGTGTGTGTGTAGGCGTGTGAGCCCTTGCGGAGGCTCTCTGAGGGCAGTTCCTCGGCGGTGGGGGGACCCGTAACGCCGGGCAGCACCAGCACGCCCCTGAGTCTGGACACAGCGTACTCCAGCCTGAGGCAGGACACACCCCAGTCTCAGGGAACACCCCACACCCCGCGCCCCGCTGGAACACCGTTCTCTCAGGACTCCACCTACTCCAGCAGGTACCACAGCGGGTCGCTCTGCTCACTCTCTGATCACTCTGACACACTGTAGGATCACAGCTGGTGATCACACTGTGAAACTAGATGTTTAAAGCTGCACTGTGTAAGATTTAGTTGTTAAAACTGAAAGAAGTGTTGTTACTGAGTGAGGAAAATAAAAACACGCTAAGATATGGTGAGTGTGCGCTGCTGTGCTTCGCCCACGTCGTACATCTTTACATATTAACGTCACACACACAGACTCAAAAAGAAGACATGATGACAGTAGTGGATAATTCACTTACATCCTCAGAAGACGCATCCTTCAAGTTTAGACTGAGTTCTCTTTAAATTTTCTTTAAATTATCAGATTCATCCGCTCGGGAAAGAAACACAACTCACTACAAATGTTGTTGCAGTTACACATTTCCACCAGAGAGAGCTATAAATGCAGCTTTAACTAGTAGTGGGTTGAAATGTATGGGACGCACAGATCAGACAAATGGCTCGAGAAATTAGATGAAACTGAAGTTGCAGGGTCTAAAATTTTATTTGGGGGAATATGTGTATATTGGGGGGAAAAAAATGTTCTTGTTAAAAAGAAAAGTGACACCCTAGAGTACTACCACATCGTTAACCTACAAAAATAAGTTAACGAATTTACTTAAATATCTAAAATGGATATATATATTTATATGTATGTTACATATATATTTTGTTCAAATTGCCCAATTTTAAATTAATTGATTACCTTAACAGAATGTTTTAAGCATACAGCAAGAACAGATGTCTATGGGTGGGCGCACACTGTCTATGGGTGGGCGATATGGCAGTATGTTTTTATTATCATGATAAATTTAACCACAAAATACATTATATTTATGACTGATTTAGATTCAAGTTTGGAGCAGCCAGTGTGTAAGTAACGGCATAAACTGCAGACTAAGACGAAGCTGATTGGATGGCAGCCCATCAAATTTTATTACATTATTTTATTCCTTTTGCAGGTTTTCACAGGCTTTTTAAAGTGTAGTGTTGCGGTTTTGCTGGTGTGTTTTGTCTGTTCCAGCTTTTTCACAAGCCTCAGAAAAACTTTGTATCGTATTTCACATCGAATATCCTGAATATTCCTTTGAGTATTGAGTTGTTATGTTGCTGCTGTATCGTCCACTTTAATACTGTCCCGTCCTCCTGGCAGGCAGGGCACTCCAGCGTTCCAGCCAAACCGCGCCGAGGGGTCAGGGGGGTACAAGTCCAGACGGCACGAGACCAAATTTCAGGACGCTTATAACCGCAGACCGGAGAGGCACTACGTTCACGGAGTGGGTGGGGCTTATCGCGGCAATGCGGAGCAGCAAAGCAGCTTTAAACAGCACCAGCCACCTGAACCGCCTTCACCTGCATTTTCTAACACACCCCCTCCACCAGTCACGCCAAGCTTCAAACCCGCCACCTTCCAGCCCTACCAGCCCCCCTTACCCCCAGTGTACCCCCACACAGAACCCCCCGTATACCCCCCTCAGCCCCCACAGAGAGAGCTGGACTACAGGCGGCCGCCGCAGGCTCCGTTACCCACACCCCCTGACTACATGACGGTCAGGGAGCGCCCCGAGACCCCGCCCATACCCGAGCCGCCCCCGGAGCCAACCACACCGCCCTCCGCCTGCACCCCGCCCGCAGGCACGCCTGAAACGTGCCCCTCCCCCGCCCCGGAGGCAGAGCGGAACAGCCTGGACTCCAGAATTGAGATGCTGCTGAAGGAGAAGCGGACAAAGCTGCCGTTTCCTGAGCGATCGCGGCGATTCGGACGGAGAGGTGCGGATGGAAGGAAGCCCCATCTCCTCCTCCTCGTCTCAGCTTTCCCCTATTCCCCCCTGCCCGCCCCAGCGTCCCTCACGGCCACCCAGCACTGGCTTGGAGGACATCAGCCCCACCCCGCTGCCCGACTCTGACGATGACGAGCCCATTGCCGGCACCGCCAAGCTGATGCTCCACCCCCAGAGCACATCACCGCAAAACGCACATGGCCAGAGCATGACAGGGGGGCCACGGACCCCCACTGAAAAACCAGACTCGGTAAGTGCCTCTGATCTTCCACCTAAAGAACAAACTAAGAGTAAAATTTCTAAACCAGTTCAACACCTCATGAAGGCAGAGCTCACAGTAGGGGGTACCAGTGCGCTCGTTAACATTGTATGACGGACAACAAGCCTGTCGTTAGTATGTGGCGTAAGTTAGCACAACTGAAAAGTTGCCTGTAGATCACATTACATACAGTAACAATAAATAGCTCTGTTAGCTAACAGTAGTGTTTCGCTAGCTAGTTTTGTGTGTTATTGATTACACTATGATTGATTTCACTAAAGAGTCAGACTGGAGGAGTTTGAGGGCGGTGTCAGGTTGTTCCCAGATGTGTATTCTTGTTTTGAGATCACACTTGAACTGCAAGACTATGTTGTTTGATACGTGATGTTAGTTGGTGGGGTATATGCTTCCATTATTTGTTAGCTGTGGTAGCCTATTAGTTGCAGTGCTAACTAAAAACTAAAAAGCCTCAAACACCAAACATGTCTTGACTGCATTTGGGGGTGGGGGGTGAATTAGGGGAATGTTATGTTGAACTGAGTTCTTGCTGGTACTAGTGTGGCCAGAATAACAGAAACAGCGTTACTTTGTAGAGTTTCTCTAACAGGTTCCTTTTTTCTGAAAACGTAGATGATAGACAACACAGAGGAGCATGTGTAGGGGGGATGGGGTGGGGGGGTGCGGTGAGTTTGGATCTGACCACACGTGTTCAGTGCAGAGCGCTAAGCGAGGGGCCCCTGCGTTGGTTCAGCCGGCGCTGCAGGAAGTTGTGAAATCTGCTGTTAGAAATATTCCAGTTTTAAAACCTTCTACAAACTCTCTGATCACTGATCTCTCATCACAGACAGCTCACAGCACCGCTGACTTTAATATTAGCAACATCACTGCTCTGTTCTTAGAGACACAGCATTCATATTTGATAATACACTCACTTTCAATTGTTTATTATTATTATTATTATTATTATTATTTAATTTCTTTTTATGCACGAAGTATTTAACATGTTTAGGGACTGAAAGTGTGAAAACATTTTTTTTATACAAAACATTCTATGATGTTAAAACGATGACAGCACACTGTCAGATCTTAAATCTGCTTAATGTACCATCACAGTTGGAATAAAACCCTATATCTCTAAAACGGTAACTTTACATGAGAAGGAAAACATTCTGTACTAAAAGAGATTAAAAGAAGAAGAAAAATGATAGAACTGCGGACCCAAGGTTTTGTTCCAGCAGCAAGTAAAAAAGTTGTCGCAGTGAAACCTCCAAAAATTGTAACTATACAGGAAAAGGAAAAAAAATCTACACTTATAGTTAATATTTTGGACCCTTCTTGAATATTTTGGACCATTTTCATGATTTTTGAACACAATGTAAAGAGTTTTTTCAGTGCAAAAAAAGCAGAAATGACTGTGTGTGTGTGTGTGTGTGTGTATATGTGTATATATATATATATATATATATATATATATATATATATATATATATATACACAGCTCTCCAGACATCACATGGCTTTATGGATTTGCTAGATTCAATCAGCAGCTCCTGATTTAACATAATGAACTGTTCATTAGATAAAGTAATCATTTTTATGATAAGTACAATTATTATTGGAGCAGGGCAGGAAGCAAACACAGTGACACAGAAATTCACTATTTACTGTATGAATGTTATTAAACACTTACTGTAGCTGTGCTGTAGTGTTATTATAGATGTGTAGCTGTGCTGTAGTGTTATTGCAGGTCTGTAGCTGTGCTGTAGTGTTATTATAGGTCTGTAGCTGTGCTGTAGGGGTATTATAGATGTGTAGCTGTGCTGTAGTGTTATTATAGGTCTGTAGCTGTGCTGTCGGGGTATTATAGATGTGTAGCTGTGCTGTAGTGTTATTAATGGTCTGTAGTTGTGCTGTAGTGTTATAGGTCTGTAGCTATGCTGTAGTATTATTATAAGTCTGTAGCTGTGCTGTAGTGTTGTTACAGGTCTGTAGTTGTGCTGTAGTGTTATTGCAGGTCTGTAGCTGTGCTGTAGTGTTATTATAGATGTGTAGCTGTGCTGTAGTGTTATTATAGGTCTGTAGCTGTGCTGTAATGTTATTATAGGTCTGTTGCTGTGCTGTTGTGTTATTGTTACTGGCCTGTTGCTGTGCAATAGTGGTGAATTTCTGTGTTTCCTCATTTAAATCACACGCTCTTCAGTGTTGAATGAAATGAAAACAGAAGCTGAAGTGCTGAGGTTTTCCTCCTTTCCCCAGAGACACACATCTCCACACCACATGCCCTCCACTCACTACAGTCAGAGTTTATTCATCCACCAGCACACTGTAAAGTTCATATTTACTGATGCTAGTTTAAAGGGGAATTCTACTCATTATCCAAAATTTCTACAAAATTAGATACAACCCGAAAATGTAAATAAAAACAAAATGCAATGATGTCCCAATCATTTTAACCCTATATTTAATTGAAAATAGTACATATCATATGTTAAAACTGAGAAATTGTATTGTTTTTTGAAAGATAGATGCTCATTTTGAATTTGATACCAACAACACATTCCAAAAAAGTTGGGACAGTGGAAAGAAAAGGCTGGTAAAGTTGTGTAATGCTTAAAAAAAACACCTGTTGGTTAATTGGCAACAGGTCAGTAAATTGATATAAAAAGAGCATCCCAGAAAGACTGAGTCTTTCAGAAGTAAAGATGAGGAGGAGCTCACCACTCTGTGAAAGCCTGTACGAGCGAATAGTGCAACAATTCAAGAATAACATTTCTCAACATAAAATAGCAAAGAACTTTTGCTTTTCATCTTCTACGGTACATAATAACAAAAGAGAATCTGGAGAAAACTGAAGACAAGGCCAAAGACCAGTATTTGCTGGCCATGATCTTTGGGGCCTCAGGTGGCACTGCATTAAAAACAGATATGGTTCTGAAGTGGAAATCACTGCAAGGGCTCAGTAACACTTCTGAAAGACACTGTCTGTGAACAGTTCGTCGCTGCATCAATAAATGCAAGTTAAAACTCTAAAACGCAAAGAAGAAACTGTATATAAACAGGATCCAGAAATGCTGCCACCTTCTCTGGGCCCAAGCTCATTTAAAATGGACTGAGTGGAAGTGGAAAAGTGTCCTGTGGTCCGACGAAACAAAATTTGAAAGTCTTTTTGGAAATTATGGACACTGTGTCCTCTGGGCTGAAGACCACTCAGCTTGTTATCAGCATACAGTTCAAAAGCCAGTATTCCTGATGGTATGAAGTTGCATTAGTGCACATGGCATAAGTGGCATGCACATCTGTGAAGGCACCATTAATGCTGAACGATATTTACATGTTTTGGCAACATATGCTGCCATACTGATGACTTTATCAGGGAAGGCCTTGCTTATTTCAGCAAGACAATGCTAAACCACTTTCTGCGTGTATTACAGCAGCATTGCTCCATATTAACAGTCCGGGTGCTAAACTGGCCTGAAAGCATTTTGCGCATTATGAAATGAAAAATACGACAAATGAGCCCCCAAACTGTTGAGCAGCTGAAATCCTATATCAAACAAGAATGGGAAAACATTTCACTTTTTCAAAATTACAGCAGTCGGTCTCCACAGTTCCTAAACGCTTACAGTGTTGTTAGAAGAAGAGGTGATGAAACACAGTGGTAAACATGCCACCGTCCCAACTTTTTTGGAACATGTCGTTGGCATCAAATTCAAAATGGGCATATATTTTCAAAACCCATAAAATTTCTCAATATCAACATTTGATATAATGTCTTTGTAGTATTTTCCTTTAAAAATATGGTTTACATGATTTGCATATCATTGCAGTGTATTTTTATTTACATTCTGCACAGCGTCCCAAATTTTTTGGAAATGGGGTTGTAGTTGTTTTTTAATTGGAGTAGTTGTTATGTACTGGTTAATGAAGGCTAGGCTGTACTGGAGTAATTACAGGTCTGTAGCTGTGCTGTGTTATTACAGGTCTGTATCTGTGCTGTGTTATTACAGGTCTGTAGCTGTGCTGTAGTATTACATGTCTGTAGCTGTGCTGTAGGGTTATTACAGGTCTGTAGCTGTGCTGTAGGGTTATTACAGGTCTGTTGCTGTGCTGCAAGGTTATTACAGGTCTGTTGCTGTGCTGCAAGGTTATTACAGGTCTGTAGCTATGCTGACGTGTTAATATAGGTCTGTAACTGTTGTAATGTTATTATAGGTCTGTAACTGGGTTGTAATGTTATTATAGGTCTGTAACTGGGTTGTAATGTTATTATAGGTCTGTAGCTGTGCTGTAGGGTTATTATAGGTCTGCTCTTCAGTGCTGAATGAATTGAAAACAAGCTGAAGTGCTGAGGTTTTCCTCCTCTCCCCAGAGACACACACCTCCACACCACATGCCCTCCACTCACTACAGTCAGAGTTTATTCATCCACCAGCACACTGTAAAGTTCATATTTACTGATTCTTGTTTAAAGGGGAATTCTACTCATTATCCAAAATTTCTACATAATTAAATAGTTAAGATGTAAACAGAGTAGTTCAAAGTACTTTGGTGTGAAATGCTTCATTCTAAAGAAACTTACCGAGTCAGATTTGTTCACAGTGGTGGTGAAAGGACCAGACATCCACCTCTAAAAGCTCCCTCACAGAAAGTTATTACATGAAATGGTTATGAATTCACTGCCTGATGTCTGAGACACTGTTTTGTGATAGTTTAGAGAACATAAAATCCATAAATGGTGGAGGGATTCATGCGGGGTGCTGTGAGGCAAAATAGTCCCCAAAGAAAACTTACTATTTCAGATTTTCCGCTTTTTTCCATCAACATTTAATATTTAAATTCTCCTGTAATATTTACCTCTTGGTGTATTGGTTTGTCTCATAACAGAAAAACAAGATACAGCAGGAAACACATTAACAGTTGCTACAGTCAAAATAATAAAACACAGGTGCACCTAAAGGGCAATTCAAGCAAAGTCTTAAAATTCCTCCATAATTCAGTGTATGAGATGTAAACAGAGTGTGGTGTGAAATCGTTCAGATTTCTTTACAGTGGTGCTGATAGGAACCAGGAGTCGCCATGACTACAACACAAATATAGACATTTTATCTACTATCCAAAACCACCAGTGAACCTAAACATGTCTTCTGAGTTTTATATGGAATGTTAACGATGAGAAAATACTGGAAAATTGTAAAATAGTGTCTCAGACATCAGGCAGTGAATTCATAACCATTTTATGTGATAACTTTCTGTAAGGGAGCTTTTAGAGGTGGATGCCTGGATCCTATCACCACCACTGTGAACAATTCTGACTCAGTGAGTTTCTCTAGAACAGAGCATTTCACATCAAACCACTCTGAACGACTCTGTTTACATCATTTAATTATTTAACTTTAAAAGGTTTGGTGGAGTTCTCCTTTAAAGTGGCAGTATAATCAGTACAGTCTGTTTGTAACTGAACTGCACGTGAGCTGCATTCTGATTGGCTAACCTCTGAAAACTTTCACTTCCTCTTTCGCGCTTCGCAACAGAAAACAATGAAAAGTTGGCAGACCGAGACCTTAACGCCTCACTTCCTGCTTCTGCACAGCCGGACTGGCCGCATTTCACCTCCCACTGACCAAACCTGCACCTATAAGCCTGTGCAAAAGTTTGTGCACCCCCAGTCAGATTGCTCTGAGTGAAAGTTGGCACCACATTTGCAGAGGACAAACAGATGAGTGGCACATTTCTGCAGACTTTAATGTGCAGTTATGGTTTATTTACTGAATCAAACACTTTGGGAGAAAAATTAAACATAAAAAGTAGAATCTGCATTCATTTTGGCACCCTTCCAGTCAGTGCCTCCCAATGTTTATTGTGGTCAGTCAGCGGTCTTTCTGTTATTGTTTTGGGATTCACAGTTATTACATAGTCACCTAATCGCAATTATTTGAGATGATTGCCGTTATTTAAGCTGACTTGCAATCATTGGGTGCGTTTGGTTAAGGCAAAAAATGTAAATAATAGTAAATATTCCAATAAACACAAGTAAATGCATTAATTGAGACATCATGATAGACAAATGTTTGCTCCACACCTGCTCCTCAATATACTCCACATCTGCGCCTCAATATACTCCACACTTGCTCCTAAATTTACTCCTTACCTGCTGTTCAATTTACTCCTTACCTGCTCCTCAATTTACTCCATGCCTGCTTTTTAATATAGTACACATCTGCTTCTAAATTTACTCCACACCTGCTCTTAAATATACTCCACACCTGCTCCCTAAGTTCCTGCTCATAACTTTACTCCACACCTGCTCCTCAATATACTCCACACCTGCTTCAATGTTTACTAACCTTCACTCATGTTTACACTTTCTTTCAGGGCGGCCAGTCATCGGGGGAGGATATGGAAATCTCTGATGATGAGATGCCAGGCACCCCGATCTCCGGCAGCGACTGTGCGAAGGGCATCGTGGTGAACTCTGCCGTGTCCCCATTGGCTCCGCAGGCCATGGGCATCCCGCCCCCTGGGTTCCCCCCTCTGCCCCACCACCCTCAGGCTGGGTACGCCCTGCCCCCCCACCATTTACCCCCCCACTCCACCGTCCCAGCTCCGCCCCCTCCTCACCTGACGGCCCACCCGCTGCTGCACCCGCTCCACCCTTATCCGCCAGGCATGGTGCACATGGTGCCGGTGGACCTGATGAGCTGCCTGCCACAGTGGGGCAGCGTCCACATGTCTTTCCAGATGCAGACGCAGATGCTGAGCCGGATGGCGCAGAGCCAGCGCCCGTACCCGTACCCCCACTACCTGAGCAGTGCCACCGCTGCAGGCGCCACCGCCGGGGCCATGCAGTTTGGGGGTCCGTACCCGCATCTATCTCTGGTGGGTGCCCCCTCGGGCACGGTGGGGCATGGCCAGCACTGGCCTTTACCAAGCATGCCCAAGTTTAACCCTACTGTGCCCCCGCCCGGGTACGAGACGCAGAAGGAGGACCCCCATAAAGCCACGGTGGATGGGGTCCTGATGGTAATTGTCAAAGAGCTGAAGGCCATCATGAAGCGAGACCTCAACCGCAAGATGGTGGAGGTGGTGGCCTTCAGGGCTTTTGATGAATGGTGGGAGAAGAAGGAACGTTCGGCTAAGGTGAGGATGTTTTGTTTGGAAATAAACATTTTTTACATATATGAACTCATTTTTTGCCTTGAATTTTAAAAGGCAATTAAAATGCTTTTTGCTTTAAAACTGTTGTAGAAATAAAGTAGGTGTTTCCAATAAAGAGGCCTGTAAGTGGAAGCATAAGGTAGATGTTTCTAGGTGGGGGAAGTTAAGGCTAAAATATGCACTATATGACCAAAAGTATGTAGACACCTGACACACCTGTATGAGCTTGTTGGACATTGGGAGTTGGTTGGTGTGTGTGTTTGTGGAATTTGTGCCCATTCAGTCAACAGAGCATTTGTGAGGTCAGACCCTGATGTTGTATGAAAAGCTCCAATTCATTCCAAAGGTGTTCAGTGGGGTTGAGGTCAGGGCTCTGTGCGGGCCACTGGAGTTTATCCACACCAAACTGGTCAACCATGTCTTTATGGAGCTGCTTTGTGCACAGGGGCTCAGTCATGCTGGAACGGGAAAGGGTCTTCCCCAGATTGCTGACACAAAGCTGGAAGCATATAACTGTGTAAAATGTCTTTGTGTGCTGTAGCATTAACATCACCCTTCACTGGAACTAAGGAGCCCAAACCTTAAAAACAGCCCCAGCCCTTCATCCCTCCTCCACCAAACTTTACTGTTGGCACTATTCATTCTGGTAGGTAGTGTTCTACTGGCATCCACCAAACCCAGATTTATCTATCTGACTGACAGATGGTGAAGCGTGATTCATCACTCCAAAGAACAGTCCCATGGTGGCGTGCTTTACACCACTCCAGCCAGTGCTTGGCATTGCACATAGTGATCTTAGGTTTGTGTGCAGCTGCTCGACTATGGAAACCATTTCATGAAGCTCCTGATGCACAGTTCTTGTGCTTGTGCTGATGCTGCTTCTGTAGTGAGTGAGTCGGCGGTCCCACTCTTTTTTTTTTTAATTTTTACCCGATTTTCTCCCCAATTTAGTCGTCTCCAATTCCACCTGCTAGTTAGGACTCCCCCAATCACATGATGCTATCAACGCTAGGAGGGTGAAGGCTAACACAGGCTTCCTCCGAGAACTGTGAAGCCAACCACCGTTTCTTTTCGAACTGCCGCTCATGCAACGTCATTGGACAGCCAAACGTGCTCGGAGGAAAGCGCCAACCGCCAGATCTGTTACGTCAGCTAACAGACGCCTGCGCTGACTAGCATCGCGCTGAGTCCCACTCTGTGAGTTTGTGTGGTCTGGTGCTTCGTGGCTAAGCTGTTGTTGCTCCCAGAAACCTCTATTTTATAATAATAGCACTTAGTTGGCTGGGGCAGATTTAGCAGGAAATAAAATTTACAAACTGACTTGTGGCAAAGGATCCATCCTATGACATTTCCATGTTTAAAGTCACTGAGCTCTTCAGTGCAACCCATTCTACTGCCAGTGTTTGTCTATGGAGACTGCAAGGCTTTGCTTGATTTTATACACCTGTTAGCAATGGATGTGGCTGAAACACCTGAACTCCATAATTAGGACTTTTGACCATATAGTGTAAATTTCAAAAGAAAAACTGTATGAATTTTGAATGACATAGTAAAGTAACAATGTAAATTTGATCACCAGGCTACCTCCACCCCTGTGAAGCCCGGCGAGGGTAAAGAGGAGGAGAAGGAGCGAGCGAAGCCGAAGGAGACGTTATCGTCCAGTCTGCTGGAGAACTGGAGTAAAGGCGAAGGTCTGGGCTACGAGGGCATGGGCCTGGGCATCGGGCTGCGCGGCGCCATCCGCCTGCCTTCCTTCAAGGTACCAGCCTTCAGCTCTGAGTCTGAGTCACTGTGTGCTTTACAGATAAATAACTGATGATGATGATGATGATAATGATGATGTTGTTTTCAGGTGAAGCGGAAAGAGCCTCCTGACCCCACCTCCACTGCAGAGAACAAACGAGCACGACCATCCACTCCTGTAGATGATGAGCTGGAAGATGAAGGTCAGATTGAGCCTCTTCATCATCTTCCTGTTAGAAGTCTTTATAACTTTGTTCAGACTGAACATGACCGACACCAGCAGATTTTGCATAAGCATATTCAGTGTTTGCTCTGTATATATTCTGCAGTGGTGGCCCAGGACTTAAAGATTATTGCCGCCGCTGCTTCAGAATTTTTTGATGTGTTATAAAGTCTAGGGTTAGAATTATAAAACGCTGCAGAAGGCTTTTAATTTAAAATGGACGGATTCAGGAAGTCTTGCTATGGAGCTCTGTGTCTGTGCACCCTTAGAGAGGGAAAGAGCGATAAAGCAGGGATTGCACTACACGACTATTTCCCTGTTTTGTCTTGATTCTCAGTATGAGTCTGAGCTGGTCGGCTCTAGTCTGCTGATCTTTCCAGAGCTGAGTTTCAGGCACAGTCAGGTTTATGATCATTTAAAACTCCCACATTGATCACATCTTTACCTCCATGAAACATTTACCTGCTGCTTCTTTACTGTGTCAGTGCAAACCGCAGCAGCAGCTCCACGTCTGTTCATCTGCATCTCCTACTGATGAGAGATCACACGAGTTCCGTTCAACAACTTAAAGGTTGAGTAGTGTATAAACCCCAGTATTATAATCGCCCAAAACATCTGCAGTGAGCAGTCAGACTGTGTGAGACACCCAGACTGTTATAGTCTGTTAGAACTTTAAAAGCCTATAGTCAATCCGAGGCTTAAAGACAGAGAGAGAGAGACAGAGAGAGAGAGAGAAAGAGAGAGAAGTAGAACATTCGCAGTGTAACATTATTCTTACAACTTATTATTATTATTATGTTGTGAAATCATGGTCTAGCTAAGCTAACATTAGTGATTTTAGTGAATCGTTGTACTGGAACTTTAATAAAGTGAAATATTTGCCAGCAGTGTTTATATTGGGAAGGTTACAAATAAGCTTCATTTGTTGATATGTTGGTCAGAGAAACAGGCTTGGTTCTTCTGCAGTTCCAGAATTTATTTTGTTGTTAGTGTTTTTATGAACAAATAAAATACATACAGTCCAGATACAGTTTTCATTCACCTGTCGAGATAAATTAGCTTCAATAAAATAACGGCTAGCAGTATTAAATAAGCGTAGATGCTTACAACACCCTCATACTGAGATGTGAAATATTTTTATTAGATTTTGCAGACCAAGAGATCAAATATTCATTATTTTTTTTTGATCAGATGTTTATTAGTATTTATTTTTCTGAGCAAATAAACAGCTTTAAGTATGACTCATGTGTGCTAAGATTTTTTCACACTGGTATAGATCTTGTAGACTGTGGTTTAGACCTTCTCTGAGCCTGTAGTTACACTGAGTCTGTGTATTTTCAGAGTCGGAACGAACTGAGCTGCCAGCAGATGGCACCAGACTGGATGCTGAAAACTCCTCTGCGAAGCGCCGGCACGCCAGACCGGTGGAGCTGGACAGCGAAGGAGAGGAAGAAGAGGAGGAGGAGGAGGAGGAGGAGACGTCTGGCAGGGAAGAGTCGTCTCTGTCCGATCGAGAGGAACCTGATGCAGAAACATCAGAGAGGCTTTCGTCAGGCAAGGTGAGAGAGCACACCACCTGCAACTGGTAGTGAAGGAGCGATGAACAGAGCTCCGCTGCACCGTATCGGTACCGTATCAGCACAGCGCTGTGGTTCTGCTGATTCACACTGAGATTTCCTTTGAAATACATTAAAACTCATTAGTTAATTAGTAATATTCAAAGACTGACCTGCTTTATTTTAACCAGAATGATTCCTTTTGTTGCTGTACATGAAAAAGTCCGGCAGAGAAAAGTGGTTGAAAATGGTTCTACACAGCACCAAAAAGGGTTCCTCTGCTTGACATCATATAAATAGCAGAACACTTGTTGGTGCTATATAGAACCATTTACACCACATTCTCCATCGAATCTGAAGAACCATTTCAGCATTCAGCGAACCATTTAAGCATGCAGAGGGTTCTTTGAGTGTTCAAGGTTCTATATAGAGAAGAGTCTTTTTTAAGAGTGTAGATAGTTTATCTTAAGTAGAAAATGGATAGAAATCTTTTATTCTGATGGCCTTGTAATGTATTGTTTAGGTTTAGGATGATTTCACTGACCAGGAGATCAAGAGGCTGTTTATTAGATGTTTATTTGGATTTATTTCAAAGTTAGCATTTGTTCAGAGCATAAACACTTAAACACTTTCTGCCCAGATAAACAGATTTAAGTGTAATTCAGGTGTGCTAAGACTTTTTCACAGTGCTTTAGGTCTTTTAGACTATGAGTTAGAAGAGAGTCGAGGTCTGTAGAGTTAAACAGAGTCTGTGTTTATAGCAGAGCGGCCAGCAGAGGGCGCCAGACTGGAGTGAGTCAAGTCAAATTTATTTATGTAGCGCCTTTTACAACAGATGTTGTCACAAAGCAGCTTTACAGAGAATCCGGGTCCACGCCCCCAGTGAGCAAGCCTTGGCGACAGTGGCAAGGAAAAACTCCCTCAACAGGAGGAAGAAACCTCGAGAGGAACCAGACTCAAAAGGGGAACCCATCCTCCTCTGGTCGACACCGGATAGCAGCACAGAGACAAAACAGTATTAGTGGATACAGTTGTACACTTCTGTGCAGTGCGCCGGCCGCATCAGTCACGTCAGACCCTCTTAGGACGGGCAGCCGCTCAGCTCAAGGAAAGAGAGGGGGATAAGGGGGACAGATAGTTCAGCACCAACATTCCCAGATTACCATGGGACTTTCTGTCTCAGATCTGCGCCTTATTCTAACAGGAAAACTAATTAACCAAAGGCTTGACTAAACAGGTAAGTTTTTAGCCTAGACTTAAAGATGGTGGCTGTGTCTGAGTCCCAAACACAGACTGGTAGGTTATTCCAAAGCTGGGGGGCGTTGTATGAAAAGGCTCTTCCCCCTGACATAACTGAGGTACTGAAGAGCAAGGCCATTCAAAGCTTTATACGTCAGTAGAAGAATTTTGTAGCGAGTGAAAAACATTAGAGAATATAAACAAGCAAGCAGTATTAATAATAATAAATATATAATAATAAATAATAAGTAATCTCATTACGTGTTATTAGCATGTAAACAGTGTGGAGCTCATAGTCGTTAAGCTGCGTCTGGTTTCTGTTTGGCCTTTTTCAGGAGGCAGGCGATGATGACGATGATGAAGAGGACAGTGAGTCTGAGGCCAGTTCTTCTTCTGACTCGTCTGATGACGGTAATAACTGAGAGCATTAATGTGGGTTTAATTATGCCTCTGCTCAGTGTAATAACAGTGTAATAACAGCATCTATTTCTGCTGTCTGCTCAGAGCCGGGCAGTTCTTCCTCCTCTGAATCCGACTCTGACTCGTCTGCGTCTGAGAGCTCCTCCGAGTACGACTCTAGCTCGGAGGAGGAGCGCGAGGAGGAGGAGGAAGAGGAAGAGGAGGTTGCCATGGAGATGGTTGAAGAGGCGGAAGCGCGGACGTCCTCGTCTTCCTCATCTTCGCCCTCATCATCGTCCAATGAGGAGGAGGAGTCTGAGCTGAAAGCCCCAGGAACCCCACCGGCGCCCCCGCTAGAGGAGGAGTGCGAGTCCGGCCGGCTGGAGGCGGAGGAGGCTGCGCGATCGGTTAGAGCGGCTATGGATGACCTTCGACCTCCGTCGCCGAAAGGACTGCCAGGTAATTAAAGCTGGTTTACATTATATAATTATATACTCAAATTTATATCAGTACTGTTTATGTTCTCACACTGTAAACATTCACAATACCGCTGTTCAAATTCACGATCAGTTCACATGTTAATGTTTATTACAGAATGTAGATTTAGACACTTAATTCTCTACTTTTTTGGGAACGATTAGAAATTAAGATGAATAATACACTGTAATTATCTTCTTATAGTAGTTTGTCAAGTTTCCTGCCTGAGATTTGATCACTTTTAAAATAATAAGGTGTTCTGGATATTTTTTAGAACTTCATTCTGTATATTAATTTATTAGAACTTCTTTTTGGATATTTATTAGAACTTCATTCTGTATGTTAATTTTATTAAAGTTTCATTCTGGATGTTAATTTTATTAGAACTTCTTTTTGGATATTAATTTTACTACAATTTAATTCTGGAAATTAATTTATTAGAATTTCATTCTGGATATAAGTTTATTAGAACTTTATTTTGGATATTTATTAGAACTTTGTATATTAATTTATTAGAGCTTCTTTTTGGATATTTATTAGAACTTCATTCTGGATGTTAATTTTATTAGAACTTCATTTTGGATATTAATTTTATTAGAACTTAATTTTGGATATTAATTTTATTTGCATTTCATTGTAGACGTTAATTTTATTAAAACTTCATTCTGGATATTAATTTTATTAGAACTTAATTCTGGATATGAATTCTGTTAGAACTTAATTCGTCCTTTACTTGTCCAAGTTGTGCTAACAGCGTTCTGTCTTGGTCTCAGTAGAGGAACCGGATATAGACTTGGACGTTCCGAAGGTGGAGGCGTCTCTGGAGGATGTGGGCGTTCTGCGGCCCCCCACCCCGACAGGTTCTCTGGCCGACAGTGACTTAGATGTCCGGCCGAAGAGCCAATCTGAAGAGGAGGTCCCACGGACCCCCGGGCGTGATGGCCCCGCCCCCTCAGAGCTGGACACCAGCAGCCAGATCTCCTCCTCAGGTCAGTCTGTCCACCTCGCTTTGCCCCCTGGTCACGCCCTCCTGCCCCCGCCTCCCGACTCTTGCAGCCGACAGCGGCTGCAGACGGACGAGGAGGTCCCGCGCACGCCGGGCCGCGACCTGCGGAAGACTCAAAGCACCGAGACGGCCCCCTGAAACGCCCGGTGGCGACGCCCCCCTCACAGGTAACAGCTTGGCTCTCAGCTTGGCACTCAGCTCCCCCCACGTCCCCGGCAGCCCCTTCTCTTACCCTGCCCAGTCCCCCGTCCTCAGTGCTGGCATCCCACGGACGCCGGGCAGGGACCTGACCTTCGCCCCCGTGTTCCCTGACCCTGCTGTCCCCGCCGGCCCCCCACACAGGAAGGCATCATCTGAGAGTCTAGAGGAGAAACCTGTGTTCAAAGAGCCGGTGTTTAAAGAGCCGCCGCTCAGCACTAACCTACCTAGCACTGCTGCTTCACCCCCGCTCCCCGCCGCTGCTACTGCCGCTGCTGCTGCCTCCCAGGAGCTTCCCGCAGCCCCCCAAACCTCGCCGGCCCCCTCTATAGAAGGCTCTGCCCCTACCGTGCCCCCCGATCTTCCTGTCCCACTCATAGAGCTTCCTGTGCCCCTAGATGTCACTCCAAGCAAGAAGAAACAGGCACGGGCCAAAGCTAAAAAGCCCTCAGCAGCTCTCAGTCCAGAAGATACTCCTCTAGAGCCACCTCCAGTGACCCCCACGCTGCCCTCGCTGCCTCCAGAGCCTGCAGTGAGGGACCTGTTTCCTGATCGGCCCAGTGATGCCACTGGGAGACAGGACGCAGAGTCCCGGCCGCCAGAGCCGGAGGACGATGATCTGGATGACGTAGGTCAGACGGTTCTGCTGTCCAGCCCAGGAGTCCACGACGACCTGCTGTTTGAGGAACCGGTGCAGAAGACCCGACGTCAGCGGCGTAGCTGGGAGGAGCTCCTGCTCTCCATGCACTCCCCTGCCGCCTCACCGCCACGGCCCAGCTACCTGCCCCGCACTGAATTTGAGGAAATGACCATCCTCTACGACATCTGGAACGAGGGCATCGATGAGGAGGACATCCGCTACCTAAAAATCACCTACGACAAACTGCTGCAGCAGGACAACGGCAACGACTGGCTCAACGACACGCTGTGGGTCCATCACCCTCATATCCTTCACTGCTGCCGTCCACAGCTACAAATAACTAATAATTATACTGCTACAAATAATGATTGTCTCTATGACTGATTTGCTGATCAGTCATGCTTCTCTTACTGCAGTGTTTTATAATTATAGGTTTTTTTTCTTGGGACCAGAGAGGGGTGCATATGCAGTGTTTTATTTTTTTTTGATCTTTTTTAATTTTTCAACTCATCTTCTTTAGTTAAATGTTTATTCATTGACTTAATTTGTTTATATCTGCGCTCCTTTTAACAATGTTCTTAAGTGTTTTTGGCTTGGGGGTTAGGGCTGGGCGACATGGCCAAAAATGTTATCGCGGTAAAAAATTCTGTATCAGTGAATATTGAGATAATTGTCACGATAAATGTCAAATTATTACTTCTTTCAAGTTCAATTCTTTACTCCTGAGTGGTTAATTGTCGTTTTAAACCATCATTTATGGTCAGAACATGACAAACACTTGCCAAACAGTGGAACATTTCACAAATCTGTCATGGCATAGTGGGAGAAAGTTAGCTGTTTTTACCAGCTAGCACAGCAGGGCCACAAATTTTATATTTATATAATAACATTCATTCACGATTTAAAAAGAAATCAGATTGTTTTTAGCTTTCTGGTGTTGAGTGCTAGGCTACCTGGTTACAAGTGCTAAACTATTTAGTTTCTCAACAACACCAGCAAACATTAGCTGGCTCGGTTCATCAGTGATGGATCGTAGTATTCAAACACAAGCTAGCAGACATTTGGATTTCTCTATGCTCTCGCAGTAAGTTAGTTTTAGGGGTGAAAGAACCACAATATATCTGACGCTCGCTGTGTAAAAGCTTGAACTGCAGTGTGATTTTCCCACGCTAAACAACGTCTTCCTTTTAGGTACGTTTGAACTGTTATCAGTGCTTTTTTTTGGCTTGTTTGTTCTACAGTAACATCAATTCGCCGTGCTGTGCGAGTGACGGAGCGCTGCTTCAAGTTAGCCAGTTGCTAAAAAACAGCTAGCCTGGGAAACTAGCATTCTCCCACTCTCCAATGCCACACAGCATCCTCAGTCTACTTTCGTTTAAATCAGTGCTGTAATTTGAGTGAACCCACTTCTTTCTTTCACCTTTGTTGTTTCAGAATGCACTATTACTAAAATATGACTGTATGAGCACTGTAACAGCGCTGTGTTTCGCTCTAGCACAGTACAGTTATGCAATTTATCTCGTTGCTCACACTTGGTCACAGGAGAACAGATCGCCAATCGCTCGCCAAACGTTTCAGACATCGCCAAAGTGTATTTGGTGACCCATTTTACTCGTCACCCCTCCCTCTAATCATGTTGAAAAACTCAGAAGTGCGCCCTCTTGTGGCGACAGCAGGGTAGTGTCACAGTACACCAGGGCTGTCGCTAGAATGTGAAAGTGTGAGAATGCTCTATTATATCAAACATTTAGCCAACATTTCTTATATTTCTCTCGAGGAAAGTTATATCGTGATAATTATCGTTATCGTTTCATCGCCCAGCCCTACTTGGGGTCATATAAAATCAAGGACTGGAATCTGGATTCAGAGTGTGGATTTGAAGATCTCTATTCTAGAACTTTCTTCTTTACTAAGGAATCATTGAAAACCATCTTTTTTAAGAGTGTACTAACACAGGCTGGATGATGTTCCAAGTGGACAGAATGTTTCAGGAAGCTTTATATTTTGGGCGAAATGCAGATGTTTTGGTGCACCAGTTGAATTCCTTGTTGTTGTTGTTGTTGTTGTTGTTGTTTATTGTCTAAGTGAAAAAATGTTTTCACACCCTCTACAGTGAACACAGTTTAATGCACAGGTGAGCTGATGAGTTGGTCATGTGAATTAGTGCAGGTCAGCAGGTCTGGAGAAGGAAACGCTGCTTTAGTCCTCATATTTAGTGTAGAATGTACACACTGTGTATTTCCCTTAACTCCCCCCCACCCACCAGCGGAGGCAGTCTGCCCGGCATGAAGAAGAAGCGGCGTGAGGACGGCATGCGGGATCATGTGACTGGCTGTGCCCGCAGCGAGGGCTACTACAAAATCGACAAGAAGGACAAAGTGAAGTATCTGAACAGCACGCGGCTGCAGTTCGACGAGCCCGACAAGGACACACAGGTACAGCAGACCAGTATGACCCCATCAGCACCACCGCACTGCTGTGATTTCTGAGGCTGTATGACAGACTGTTTATCTGTCAGACTGAATTATAGACGAGTGTGTCAGTAATTGATGATCAATAACAGTGTAGGTCTCTAGCTAAAGAGTTAATGAATGACAGTGAGAGCTGTTCAGTGTTTGACTGAACAGTGTGTCTGTGTGTGTTTGGTTAAAGGGGAGGAGCATTCCTGCCCAGCCGCACGCCTCCACCAGAGCCGGATCAGAGAGACGGTCAGAACAGCGCCGCTTGCTGTCCTCCTTCAGCTGCGACAGCGACCTGCTCAAATTCAACCAGCTTAAAGTGAGAGTGCACTCACACACACTGAGAATTGCTAACGGCTAATGCTATCACCGCCGTCATCACCGTATTTTTGTTTATTAATTTATTTCACCTTTATTTATCCAGGGTAATCATATTAAGATTAAAAATCTCTTTTACAAGTGAGCCCTGAACAAGACAGCAGCACACAAAACAAATAAAGAACTCAAATATGTATTTGAAAACAAGAACAAACAGATTAGTTTTCCTTAACAGTTATCTTTAAATCACTCAAGGAAAGAAGCTGCTCCAATTTGAAATGTTTCTGCTGATCATTTCACGCAGTTGGAGCGCTATGACTAAAAGTGATGATAATAATATTAATGATAATCTGTTTATACAGCACTTTTCATTAATTTACAAAAGAGCGCTGCACACACAACAGCTATTACTGTGTAAATGAAAAAGTTGGATGAATGAAGTAGCAGCACAGCTACAGAGTAAAGAAGAAAAACTAAAATACAAATGTGTAAAATACAATTCACCCCGAATTCACCACGTCTGATTCATTCACTCTCTTACTGCTTAACAAGCATCTGCAGTTTAGATTTAGTTTGGGATCAGTAATATTAAAGCTGGTTTGCAGACCAGAGTATAAATGATTGTAAAAGCTGAAGAACACGAAAGTTCTAGTAACATCATATTTCACATGTGGAGATCAAAGTTCAAATATGTAAATATATGCATTATATACAGTGTAATATTTATTCTGTTCACGTCTTGGGCACAGAATGTTTTGAAATATTGAAAAAAGCACCCAAAATATGCTTTAGTGAATAATCATTTTTAAATCCACAGTTATTGTTGTGTTTAAAATAAAGAGTGGTTTTAATCTTTGGAACAGTGGTGTGTATCTTTGCTTAAGAACCTTGTAAATGTCTGTCGCAGTTTATATTGTAAGAATAATGTAATAATATAGTATCTGTAATCCTCTCAGAGACTCTACTCTGTAGAGCTCATTATATTGTGTGTAAATGTGCTGTTGCTGTTGTAACTGCAGTCTCCTTCAGAGTTAACACGTCTGTTTGTTTATTTGATTGTTTATTTGTTTGTTTATCTCTGTAGTTCCGTAAGAAGAAGATCCGCTTCTGTAAGAGTCACATCCATGACTGGGGTCTGTTCGCCATGGAGCCCATCGCTGCTGATGAGATGGTTATTGAATACGTGGGTCAGAATATCAGACAGGTAACGACCTCACCTGAGCACATTGTTTAAATTGCTTTATTGTTTAATCTTAGCTATAAGTTTGTGCTTGTTAAAATCACCATCTGTCAGTAGAATAAGTACAAATAAACACCAATTCAGTAAAAAGTAAGAAGAACCTCCTGGTAACGTTTACAGCATTTAGCAGACACTCTTTTCCAGAGTGACTTACAAAAAGTGCTTTGTTGTCTATTCAGAGAAAGTATCTTTGCTAATTACAAATAGGTTAGAAAGAAAGTTAGTCCTCAGCTCACATACTGCTAGAAAACAAAAGCCCATGTTGGTACTTAGAGACAAAATGAAAAATAATGCAATACAATACATTTCCATAAGTGCAGTGCAGTACAGTACATTTCAATAAGCACCTGGGATACCATTGCAACCACCTAGTAACCACATGGGATACTATGACAACCACCTAGCAACCACTTGGAATACTATAGCAACCACCTAGCAACCACTTGGGACACCATAGTAACCACATAGCAACCATCTGGAAATTACATAATTTCACTTTATTAATGTACTTATTCTAATATTAGCTCTTTCTAAGCAAATAAACACTTGCTGCCCAGATAAACAGTTTTGAATCAATAAAATGTGTTACTGGAGTTTTTAAACACTGTGTCCACTCACTGTCCACTCTATTAGACGCTCCTACCTTGTTGGTCCAACTTGTAGATGTAAAGTCAGAGACAGTAGCTCATCTGCTGCTGTACAGTTTGTGTTGGTCATCCTCTAGTCCTTCATCAGTGGTCACAGGACGCTGCCCACAGGACGCTGTTGGCTGGATGTTTTTGGTTCTCAGCGATACTGAGGTGTTCAAAAACTCCAGCAGCGCTGCTGTGTCTTATCCACTCGCACCAGGGCAACACACACTAACACACTACCACCGTGTCAGTGTCACTGCAGTGCTGAGAATGACCCACCACCCTGTTCTGTGGGGGTCCATTGGGGTCCTGACCGCTGAGGAAGGGGCTGAACACTCTCTGCTCTGAGCTGTGAGGTAAATGTGTGTTTGTGTGTGTTGGTGTTGTGCAGGTGATCGCTGATATGAGAGAGAAGCGATACGAGGAGGAGGGAATCGGGAGCAGCTACATGTTCCGTGTGGATCACGACACCATCATCGACGCCACCAAGTGTGGAAACTTCGCTCGATTCATCAACCACAGCTGCAACGTAAGAATTCAGCACACAAACACTTTCAAACACAGATTGAAAGCCTGGTCACCTCACAGGACACACCTCACTACAGACTGACAAAACAGAACCATTGAGGAGTGTTTCACTCTCATTCAGGAGATCACACTGTATAATCGGCACAGAATAGAATCCATGTAAACACCTCAGTCGGAATAGACTAATCCAGTTGAGGCCATTCGGAATACAATTTCTATGCGATTGAACGAGATGGGTAATCCTGTAAATAATCTGTTAAATAGAAGAATAATATCTGTGTAAACACCTGTATCTGATAACATTCCCAACCGGAAGGTTTAAGTACATTCTGCACATGTGCGTTCATGTCAGTGAAAGTTTATAACGTTCAACATGGCGGGAGCAGAAACTGGTCTGCAGAGGAGACAAAGTTTATATTTTAAACTTTAAATGGTGGTGGGACGGGCGTCCAGCTTATGTATCTCAGAACATGACATCTTCCTCTCAGCCTTCTTAAACAAGTACAACCCAATTTTCAAAAAAGTTGGGACGCTGTGCAAAATATAAATAAAAACAAAATGCAATGATGTGCGAATCATTTAAACCCTATATTTCATTGAAAATAGTACAAAGACAACATATCAAATGTTGAAACCGAGAAATTTTATTGGTTTTGAAAAACAGATGCCCATTTTGAATGCAGTTGGGACGGGGGCAACAAAAGGCTGGTACAGTTGTGTAATGCTAAAAATTGGTTAATTGGGAACAGGTCAGTAACATCACTGGGTGCAAAAAGAGCATCTCAGAGAGGCTGAGTCTTCAGAGGTGAAGATGAGGAGGGGCTCACCACTCTGTGAAAGACTGCACGATCAAATAGTGCAACAATTCAAGAATAAAGTTTGGGCCCTCAGGCGGCACTGCATTAGAAACATTGATTCTGTAGTGGAAATTCAGTGGTCAGTATTCATGATGGTGTAGAGGTGCATTAGTGCACATGGTGACACATCTGTGAAGGCACCATTAATGCGGAATGATATACATGTTTTGGCAACATATGCTGCCATCCAGACGACGTCTTTTTCAGAGAAGGCCTTGCTTATTTCAGCAAGATGATGCCAAACCACATTCTGCATGCATTACAGCAGCATTGCTCCATATTAAAAGAGTCTGGGTGCTAAACTGGCCTGCCTGCAGTCCAGACCTGTCACCACTGAAAACATTTGGCACATTATGAAACGAAAAATACGAGCAAGGAGAACAGCTGAAATCCTATATCGACAAGAATGGGAAAACATTTCACTTTCAAACTGCAGCAATTGGTCTCCTCAGTTCACAAACACTTGTTGTTGTTAAAAGAAGAGGTGATGAAACACAGTGGTAAACATGCCCCTGTCCCAACATTTTTGGAATGTGTTGTTGGCATCGAATTCAAAATGAGCATATATTTTTCAAAAAAACAGTAAAATTTCTCAGAGTCAACATTTGAAATGTAGTTGTACATGTAAAGTAGGTTTTCCTGAGTGACATCATTTTAAAGAAATTAAAAACACAAGGACTACTTACTGCTGCTCGTTTCACTCTAACTGGACTCACGTGATGCTGGTTGTCATGTTACGTCTGCACTAAGAGGTTCTCCATGCATGCGTGTAATTTTGGATCTGATTACTTGTAGTGTGCATGTAAACGGAGATTTTCATCAGATTGTTGAGTAGAGTGAGCACATAAACACCTCAGTCTTAATCTGTAATCTGAATGTATTTAATGAGATTGGCAAAAATGTTTGCATGTAAACACAGCCCGCAGTGGTTGGAGTGAGTCCATGTTGTGTGTGAAAAGTGGCAGAGAGTGATTAGAACTGCCTTTTTTTAATTTTTATTTATTTGTTAATTTTAACCCAGTCATGAGTGAGGTGTCGCACGTGTTGGAATAGATTTAATCACCAGTATATTTTCCAGTTTAATCATTCATCACGTCTGTTTGTGTTTCCCTCAGCCGAACTGCTACGCCAAGGTCATCACTGTGGAGTCGCAGAAGAAGATCGTCATCTACTCCCGACAGCCGATTAATGTGAACGAGGAGATCACGTACGATTACAAATTCCCAATCGAGGACGAGAAGATTCCGTGTCTGTGCGGAGCGGAGAACTGCCGGGGAACATTGAACTAGCCTGGAGGAACAGCGGCGCGGTCAGAGTGCCCAGACAGGCGGGCAAACTGCAGAAACTGCTGCCCTGAGGAGCAGCCACCCCCCTACCTTCCCACCCCCCACTCCCTTACCTGCCGGAGTGCTGAGGGCTCTTTAATAAACACGTCTGATGATTGTTTACGATTTACAGGTGCTCTTTCAACCACGTTAGGATGAATTTTTCTACCACTCTTCCATTCAGCTTTGTATGGAGAAAGAAAAAGACTGTAGCCCCGCCCCCTGCCACCCCCCACTGTAGCATCTAGGTTACTGGACACCCCCAGTTTTCTCCACTAAACCCCCGTCCCATTTCTCTATGTCCAAGCGCACAAAAGGCCTCTGCTGCACACCCGCACAGGGAGAACCAGGGCTTCACAGTAATAATCCAGCTCACTTCCTCTTCATTAAGTGTTCGGTGGGTTTGTTTCACCGCTCGGCCCACTTTTCCCTCTAATTACGGTTTTATTTTCATGCTGTTTGTCTGAAAGGACTCTCTTTTACACCGAGAGCTTAAATCTCATCATATGTGTAAAAATATTATTGTGCAGTCCACCTGTGTGGCAACTAAACAGAGGTTCAGGTAAATTTGCTCTTCTGCTCGTGGTCACACCTCACTGCTGTTTCTACCGCTGACTGCTTGTTGGAGTGAGTTCGCTGCCCCCTGCGGGCCGTACACTGTAACTGCAGCCTTCAGGATAGCAGTACAGCCCTGAAAGGGGAACTCAACCATTTTTTTTTTCACATTTTTGCATATGTGAAATGGTTGATTGTAGAGACTCAGTGTTCTTTCCAGTGGTGGTGATGGGAACCAGGGGTCACCATGGCTACAACACAAATACAGACATTTTATTTACTATCCAAAACCGCCAGTGAACCTACAAGTCTCTACTGGAATGTTGATGATGGTAAAATAGTGGAAAATAATACGTTTTTTGGGACTATTTTGCCTCAAAACGGCCTGCATATTATGTATCCCTCCACCATGAATGGATTTTAAGTTCTCAAAACGATCATAAAACAGTGTCTCAGACATCAGTCAGTGAATTCATAACATTTTCATGTAATAACTTTCTGTAAGGGAACTTTTAGAGGTGGGCATCTGGTTCCTATCACCACCACTGTGAACAGTTCTGACTCTAACCAGATGATTGAAGCCTGTGCACTAGCAGAAGAGGTGATGCCTGCTCCTGTTGAACAGTCCTTACTTTGGGCTTAAATTATCTCCTGTTGAGTCTTGAATTTGAGAAGTGGCCAAACAGCAGGTGGTGCGTTTGTGCTCTGATGTCACAGAGAGTCCAGTCTGCGTTTAATATGTTGTGTAATGACCCCACTGGTTATGATTCCTGATCCTCAGAGCTGCTCTAACACTCTTTAAGCTAAACCTTCTTCACGAAGCTGAGTATTAACACCATCTACATTCATTACTCCACTGAAAGCTTTTTTCATTACTGGTGCTGTATTAGTTATGATGGAGGGCTCACTAATGCTTCGCGGCACTGCTGTGTAGCTTCATGCTGAAGTTGTTCTGTAGTTGACGCCCATATAAGGAGCTCTGGGTCTGAGCCGTTTATCTCTATGGGGAAAAATGAATAGGGTTTTGGAAAATCGCTGCTGTCTCACCTGGTTATGGTCAAAAATGTTTCAAACCGGAGACGTTTTGTCATTCATACATTTTTTTCCCCACTGGATCCTCTGAATTATGAGGTCGTTGTCATGAGGTCTGGGTTCACATGTTGGCGGTAGGCAGATGATGGCAAACCGGATATTCCATTGTTTACAACAGGGCTGACATGGAAAAATCTGCGACAGTCTGCGGAACGTGGCAGCAGTAACATTCCGTCAAGAGTTCGGTTTTCCAAATTTTGGCGTCAGTGGCAACAGTGAAATGAACTCTATGTTGGTTTTTAAGGAGCTGTGGATGCCAAACATCTCACTGTTGAATTCCAGATGAACTTAGTATTACAGAACACAAAATAAGAGCATGGAGTCACCATGCCAACGTTTGCGTGGCTTATTGCTGCTGTTGGACGTGTGCTGCTTCAAAGCACAGAATCATATTATTATTTTTTTGTTTATTTTTACGCAAACATGTGAACGCAGCATCATGCTACAAGGACGAACTGCACACTGAAATGACTCAACACTGTTATACACCAACACCAGCTACTCAAAACTGCCAAACGCCGCTGAACTCCCACGCTGGACAGGCTGCTGGTCTGTGTGGGGGATTTTGGTGAGGTCAGTTCAGTTTCCAGCAGTGTTAGCTTACGGGTCACACTGTTCACTTTTCGGCTCCGTAATGAGCTCATTTGGTCAGAGGTGGGGCTGGACGATATATAAGATATGTCATGATAACCGTTTTTTAGCTTATAGTGGATATTGTCCGTACTCAGACATTTACGAAGAGCCGAATTAGTCCTGCTTTGCTGGATTTAGTGCAGCAGCTTGTGAAAAGCTGAATATTAATCACTGCATTCATAGTTTTTGATAGTTTTTTTTTGTTTAAATGTGCCACTGCAGAACATTTCAGTTCACCACAGACTGAAAGCAGCGATTAAACTCTGTTAATGTTCCCCATAAAGATAAACACCGCAGACTGGGACTTCCTTATATGGGCGTAACTGCTCCTCCTGCTGGTTACCTTTAGTATTGCGCTCTCTCTCCCTGCTTAACGCTGTATTTCTGAACTTGGAGAAGCTTCTGCTGCGCTTAGTGCTGAATCTCCACTAACGGGATGTTATCAGGTGAAGAGAAGAGACCAGATAATATAATCGTGCCAAACTTTTGCATTTTAAACAGCTCGAGCTGTTATTACAGAGCGAGTGTGTGTTTTGCGTTATTCTAAGCCTGTTGGTGCTTCGGCTGAAACAGCACTGTATTATTCCTCAAGTACTCAGTGTTTAAAGTGATGGTTCATTGAAAAATCTGATTTACTCCCAGTTAGAACCACTTTTTGTTCCCTAATAGACCATAAGTAAAAAAAAATAGAGCTTTCACATAATGTGAAGATTCTGCACCAGTTTAAGGGTTCTTCCTAGAACCTTTATGTTCTTTTAAGCTTTAAAAAGGTTCTTCACATGCGCACAACACTTTTTTCTGAAGAACCAGTTTTTTAGGGAACTAAAAGTTGTTCTTTTAATGGCAAAGAACCTTTTGTAGCACCTGAAGTGCATTTTTAGATCAGCCAAGATCTGGTGTAGCTAACAAATCATGGAAGCCTCGAGTTAGCGTCATGCTAATTGGTGGGGTATAGGCTTCCATTACGTGTTAGCCACATTAGCGTCATAGGTTAGCATCACCAGGCATGTCTAAGTTGATCAGCTACATGTAGAGCAGATGGAGTAAACTGGGAAAATCAGATTTGTTGCTGAACTGTGGCTTTAATAGCAGTGAGTTTCCCTCTAAAGCTGCACTCACGTTTACTCTAGCTGTGATCCTGTTCAGCCTGCATTTCTTCTTCTTCTTCTTCTTCTTCTTCTTCTTTTTGGTGGTTTAATTTGAACACTAGAGGCTTGTTGTTGTATTTTCTTCCCATCAGGCCATCCAGACCTCCCGACACCCCCCACCACTTACTCTACAGTCACACTGCAGGGGCGGAGCTTTTTCTTTCAAACGTGTTTATATTGTACAGGATCTGATCATTTGTATGGAGGAACTGGGCTTTTTATCATGATAGGGAGTTCTGAAGACGATGCATCTTTTTTAATAAGCAGAGATTGAGTATCTGATATTTTTCAGGGATCATTAAAATAAAAAAGGGTAAAATATATATATATATATATATATATATATATATATTTGAAAGTGATGCATCTTGTACATAAAAGCGATCTGTTCTCCCTTTGGAAAGATTGTTTCTTGTAGAAACGTCTTTTTTTTCCTGCCCGCTTTCCTTTGTAAACTTATGTGTAAATACGTAAACTGTGAATATATAAATATATAAATATATATTATATTTTTTGTTCCTGAGGATTTGCTACAGATTGGCAGCTCAGAGAGGTCTACAGAGCGAGTGTGAGGAGCTGAGGGCAGTATTTCAGCTTGTGTCAAGCTTTATTTTTTATTTTGTGTTGTAAATTCTATGAAAACTTGTTTGCAGTGCGTGTGGGGGGAGTTCTGATGCAGAATCGGCGAGGGGAGCCGCTGGCTTTCCCCGAGTCTATTTATTACCACAAATGTATGAAAAAACAGAAATCATGGAAAAAAATAAAGGATTTTTCTTTTCGAACAACTTTGTGATGTTATATTTCTACGTCTGTCTAATTAATCTTGCATGATGTTCTACAGGACAGAGCTACGGGTATTCAAGCGTTAGTTCAACCAAAATGTACACCGCCCCCCCCCAGCTGTAGCCAAAACTATCAGCCATGCAGTTTATTTCTTTAGCCGTAAGCTAATATAGCTAGCAGGCAAAGAGCTTATACTCCACCAGTTAGCTACAAGGCTAATGTAGCTAACAAAAAAGCTTAAGGCCTACTCTTTAGCTATGAAGTTAAAGTAGCTAACAAGTAAACAAAGTTTACAGCCAACAAGAAAGCTAGTCACCAGCTAGGAAGCTGATGTGGCTAGCTAACAGGTGAAGGAAGTTTGCAATCTGTCAGGTAGCTGTGAGAATGCTAATGTAGCCAACAAGTAATGTAAACATATACCTCACCAGTTAGCACCGCACACACGCCTCAAACTGTGTTGAGCTGATAACCAAATTTTTTGTTCCACCTTAAATGGTGCAGCAGTTACATTTTGGGGCCTGAGGTGCCAGATTTAACTGCAATACCGTTTAAGGTGGAATGGAAAATTCCACTAAGAAGTTGGTGAACAGGAAGCCAACTTCATTAACATGTTTGAGAAGTGTGTAATGAGTATTCACCATTCATAATTGGTGGGGTATGAGCTTCCTATACCTGTTAGCTTCCTATACATTAACCTTGTAGCTTCAGTGCTAAAACTAAAGAAAAAAACTTCAGACAGCAAACACGTCTCAGATGATTAACTAGATTTAGGGGGAAATTGTGTGAATTAGAAACTATTGCTTTAACTGTGTTCCCTGTACTGCTGGTGTTGTGAGTGTAAACACAGAGTTTTACAGAAACACAAGAATACTGACGCTGAACAATCCTCAGCACTTTCCCACCATCCTCACTCTCAGTCCCTCTCAGAGTGACGGAGGTGGCTGGTACTGACTCCCAGCACGTCATACGGCTCAGACGCTGCTGTTCACTCACATTCACTTTATTATCATCTACAATAAGAGATCTTGGTCTCGGGGGAGTGAAAACACGACTGTAATCTGTTTAGAGTTTTCATTACAAACAAACAGCTTCACTGTGTGTTGACAATGGTGGGTCTGCACGATGCACTGAATAGTTTCCTAAAAAATCAGAATCAAATCAAATCAAATCATCACTGCTGCTAAGAATATTTTTTTTATTTCCAGTAAGTTCAGCAAATAAACAGAAATTGTGCACTAAAAACCTCATATTTACCTGTCTGTCTAGAGAGTGTGTGAACTTGTTTACACTTAGAAAATCCACAAAACATGTTGACTGGGGTGCCCAAACCTTTGCATATCACTATATCTATATATAAATGTTACACCTCATAATATATATAATCATAATAGTAACCATCATAATTCAATAGTGTTAATGCAGTAAGTAGTGATTTTGTGTGTCTGTGATTTTGTGTTTCCTGTCTTCTGTAACTATTGATCATCCAGCACCTTTTTTATCTGATCAATACTTCATCATGTCAGATCAGGAGCTGCTGATGAAGTTTAATAAATCTTTGTTGCTGGAGGAGAAATCAGGAACCAAACTTTGTTCTTCAAACCAGCTCACAAAATATTAGCTACATTTCTGAAAATTAATACTTTACACTTTAGTGTATTTACAATAGTGATCATCTGTTTTTTAACAACAAAAACACTGATTGCCCAGATAAACAGTTTTAAACAGTTTGACTGACGCGCCTGGTTTGCTGTGCAAAAGTTTGTGTGCCCCTTGTCAAATTCCATGTTGTTGATTTACTGAGTGTGAATAAGTAGACACATCTGTACATTTTAATACACAATTTCTGTTTATTGGCTGAATTTAACACATTGGGGAGAAAATAAAATATAACATGATATGACTTTGCATATCTTAAATTTTGTCCAACATGTTAAATTTAATAAACAGTTATTGTGTATTAAAGTGTCCAGTCCTGGATTTTGTGGTCACTACTCTCAGTGGCCAATCAGTTACATGAGCGGTTCAATTAACTAGCAGTTATCACAAAACCAAGGACTGGAATCTGGATTCAAAATCTGATTTAGTCAAACCCTTTTGTTCTGTGTTCAAAAACACAGTGAAGAAAGGTGGTCAGAGCGCCCCCTGCTGTTTGACCAATTGAACTGAACTGAATGAAACCGATTGGGCGAAATGTGAGATTTTATGATTCACCGAATCGTTACCTAAACAATCACAATCTAATAAAATCTATAATCGATCATTTCCGTTGAAATGTGATCTCTGTGTATCAGGAAGTGGAGTCTGCTCTGTTTCTTCACTGGAGCTCCTGACCTTTGACCTGCTGTTTCCCTCATTCCTCCACAGGTTCTGCTGAAGGTTCCTCACTGAAGATCAGTTTTATCAGCTCAGTGCACTGAAGGCTGATCTGAGAGCAGTGAGGATGAGGAGGAGGGGGAGAGTGGCTGGGCAGGCGGTGAACAGGGGGGCACTGGAGAGCAGGCGGGCATGTTTGGAGGCGTAAACGTGGCTGTAGGTGGGGTGGATGTGTCTGAAGTTGTTCTGCAGAAGAGCTGCGGGTTCTGCTCCCTCCTCTGTGGAGTAAATCCCACTGATGAATGGCTCAAACTGAGAGAGGAACACAAGCAGAACCACAGCAGATCATCAGTGACCTCCTGAAGAAACACGCTGACTTTACAGGATTCATTTGATCACCACAGGTCAAAGACGTGGAAGTAGTCAACGATGTTTAAAATTTTAGACATATTTTACAAATTAAAGTTTATTTACCAGTAACACCGCACAACATGTTTATCACCATCTAGTTCAAACAAAGAAGTGTTTTCTGGAGGACTCCGTTATTGATTCTACCAGTTAGCTGAGAGGATAACATAGCTAACAAGTAAAGGAACCTTATGGGTAACCAGCTATGATGCTAATGTAGCTAACAGATGAAAGAAGCTTGTTGCCCACCAGTTAGCTGCCAGGCTAATGTAGCAAAAAAAGTGAAGAAAGCTGTAGCTCACATTTATCAGGCTCCAGTCCTTGCATGCCAAAACTCTGCAGGCTTCAGCACACTGCCTCATAAAACACACCTGATTCAGCTCATCAGCTAATCAGCAAGGCCTTCATGAACTGAATTCAGAGTGTTAGATGAGGGTAAAAGCTAATATCTGCAGCACATTGTCCCAGAAGTTCTCCAGTTTGACATGCCTACTGTAGCTCATTAGGTTAGCTTACAAGTAAAGGCAGCTTGTATTCTGCCAGGTAGCTGTGAGAAGGCTAATGTAGCTAACAAATATTGTAAGCATATACCTCACCGCACACACTTCAAACTGTGTTCAAATCCAATTCTCTGTTCCACCTTAAATGGTGCAGCAGTTACATTTTAGTGCCTGAGGTGGCAGTTTTAACCACTGTAGCATTTAAGGTTGAACAGAAAATTCCAGTAAGAAGCTGGTGAACAGGAAGCCAAATTAATTAACATGTTTGAAGCAATTGTGTAATGATTAGCACCATGCTAAAAATGCTAATGGGTGGGGTATAAGCTTCCATTCCTTGTTAGCTGCATTAGCCTCATCGCGCCAGTGCTAAAACTAAAGAAGTAAACTTCATGACATGAAACATCTCTGAGCTAATCACCTAGGTTTTTGGGGAAAATCTGTTTTTATGGAGCGTCCCATTAATTATTCTAGCAAATCCAGTTCTTGAATCCAGATTCCAGTCCTGGATTCTGTGATCACTGGTAGGTATGACTCATGGGGATGCCAACATTGAGCCAGTTATTACAAAATCCAGGACTGGAAACAGGATTTAACCCTTTTGGTCTGTGTTTATAAACATACAGTGACGAAAAGCAGTGCTGCCTGATGTTCACGTTTAAAACCTCGATTATGGTTGAACTGGAGGGGTGGTTCATTATAGGTTGTATATCAGTGTGCTGTGTCAACCCTACGATCACTTATATGACTTCTTTCTGTAGCGCCCCCTTGTGGCTATTTCACCAGTGGAACAGAGTCAGATATTTTAAATTAATATGATCAAATAAAATAACTATGTTAGATGATCCTGGACTCTTTTGTCTTGCTGTGTGAAATGCTGTTGAGCTGCTAGTGAGCAATGGATGGTGAAAAGGGTGAGAACCCCTGCTGTGAAGAAAAACTGACAGTAAAAGAAAGCCACGATGACACTAAACCACAGGGTTAACAGTTCAATCATATTTTAATCTTCAGTAATAAGACTCAGTATAATATTCTGCTGTGATACTTTATTTCTTGCTGTTTTGTTTTAATGGTCGCAAAATGACTGTTTAATAAAGGTTCCAGTGTTTTTTAATGTGTTAGAAAAATTCCTTACTGGAGAAACGATTGAGACTCAAAATGAACTCAGCCAGCAGAGGGCGCTATTCTGCACTTTGCCTCTACATCGCTGCCTCAGTATCTCTATCATGTTTAAAAAGAGTTTTATTTTAAAGTGTTTCAAGTGTTTAAGAGTTTTAAGGGTTTTAGGTGTTTTATGTGAGGATGGTGGTCTCTACCTGTGCCCAGGAGATGGAGATGGGCACCTCATACACGGTCCACAGCACAGCCTGTGAGCAGGGGGGTGTGGTCAGGCTGCCATGGTAGCGGTAATACTGAGACAAGTTAGCCTGCGGGCAGCAGGGTCAGCAGGGGGAATGGCCTGATGGACTTCTCCTGACCTGGAGGTGGACAGAGAACAGATCAGAACCTTCTCCTGGACACCAGCTTTTCACTGACCAGTAACGACCACTGAAAACCTCCTGACCGACCATCTCAGATCCAATAAATATTTTCAGGAAATAACATCACTGTGTCCGGTAGAGAGTGTGCAAAATTACAGGCTTGTATCTTCATTCGTTTCTGAGATACAAAGGATTTAAAAAGTGGGTGTGGCCTTAAATTTTGCCTTAAAGGGCCCAAACAATGGACGTCTGAATTTTACACACTTTCCTGAATGATAAAACACTCATGTGTACAGCAGTTTAGCCAGGCCTATTCAGCCTACCCTCTCACAATGAAGTTTAATAGTGTTTCAGCCCAGACAGCCTATTAGAACAGAGCTCATTTACATTTAATGATCTTAAAGGTACAGTTTGTTTAACTGCAAGAGAAAAGAAAGAATATGAGATGAATGCGTGGGATTTATTTCTGAAATCTGTTGAATTGAGGAGGATTTAGTAACAAACCTCTATAGGTGATGAAGGGCAGTGCGCTGGAGATTGGCTGGAAGTTCTCGTTGTCCATGTAGCTCAGCTGCAGTCAGAGACGTGAATAAATAAACTGAGCTGTAAAATCTCAGAAGAGCTCAAACTATCAAACTTTAATGTGTATTTACATCAATGAAGACGGCGAGTACAGCAAGACCGGTTGGGTCGCCCAGAGCAGCGGTCAGATTCGGGTGAGAGGATTTAATACTGACAATATGCATCTGTAAGAGAAGAGTTCAAACTAATTAAGCACAATAATACGGATAAAATGATAATGAACAATAATAACAATAACAAAAATTGGATATGATAATAAATAACAATGCATTAGTGCACATCAGAAAGCCATCAGGGGAAACATTTCAGCTAAGTCGTGTTTGGTGTCTAAAGAAGTTTGGTTCTTTAGTTCTAGCACTGGAGCTACAAGGCTAACAAGCAATGGAAGCTTATACCCAGCAAACAGCATAATGCTAACTGCATGACAATCATCACACACTATTTTGACATGATACGCTATATGATGACTGCTATCTATAAACACAGACCAAATTAAAGCTTCAAGGTGACTGTGTTCTAATGTACTTCAGTCCATGTTTATAGATAACAGTGAGTCATACAGTGTCAGAAACCACATCATCAAGTTTATTAGAGATACTGAACAACTCCACACACTTTGAGACCATTGATGATTTAGTCATGATGCTAATTGGTGGGGTATAAGCTTCCATTACTTGTTAGCAACATTTGCTTCATAGCTCCCGTGCTAAAACTAAGGAAGCAAAGTCATGGCTGATTGACTAAAGGGGAAAACAGGGTAGTAGAGAACCCTGACTTTCAGATGTCCTCAGTTTGGGCCACCTCTAACGTTCTACAACATTGTTAATTATTGCTAGCACCCCTAGCAGATTTCTAATAGCATGTTAGCTCTAAGCAAATGTTAGTGCAAAAGACTGCTAAACATGGACATATAAATATGTAAGTCCTTCAGTTCAGCTCCTGACGTCCTAACCAATGGGAGAGCAGCTTGGCTTGACTTACAGCATGTATATACAAGAAGACTAATGATTCTATTACACAGAAACTTTTATAAACTGTTTTTGTAGGTCACAGAAATCATTAAAACCTTCTCTGAACAACCTGAGAGTTCCACACTGGGTCAGGGTTAAGGTCAGGTAAGTGAAGTTTAGGGTTAGGACCGTCTCAGACCTCCATGGGGAAGCGCTGCAGGAGGAGTGTGTGTTCGGAGCCGTTGGTGGACGTGCTGCCCCAGTGGAAATGCAGCTGGACAGTCCGATACAATCCGGGAAGACCACTGCCGCTCACCGATAGCCCACCGCCCACCTCCAACACAACTACACACACACATACACGCTGTTAACATACTCAAAACACTCAAAAACATACTCAGCTTAAAAAACTGCTTAAGCACTGAGTAGCTTCATTCATCATTCATGCTCCCTTTATGCACGAAAAAGAACACGTCCGTTTCAAACAATGTGGCGGTCACTGCCCACATACTTCCAGGCGTCCTTTACGTTGGCATGGATGTTAAGCTGTACATCCACCAGAGGGCAGTGCAGAGTCAGAAGTTTCTGACAGCGACAAACATGGCAACGGTGGAGGAGGCTGCAATAAATAATGTACCAACTACAAAAGAGTACTTAAATACTTTGTGATATGTGGACGGAGAATTCTTTACACTTATATTACCAACGAGAGAAACTGGTGTCGTGTCTCGCGTGGACTATTAGCTACACTGCCCCCCCACGGCTTCCGGTGGTACTGCTCCGCTTCGTCCGTATCAGTAAGCTTTCAGAGAACGTGTACAAATATGGATGAAAAGAACGCAGAGTATGGAGAGAAGCTCTGTCTGTATCCATATTTAATGTTGAGCATAAATGAGCCCTTTAGTAGAATTTTGTGTTTCAATTTAAATGGTGCAGCTACAAAGTCCTCATAGGAAAGTCTGTTTGGCGGCCATTTATGTAACTCTGCTGGTCAGTTATTTTCTTCCATACTAGTCCAGACTCCTCTCTCTCTGAATGAGGAGAGACCAAAATACTTAAACTTGAAGGTTAAATTTCTGTTTTAAAAAAAGATTTCATATCACTGATAAAATCTGACAAAAACCTAACAAATAGTTTGTAGTGTTTGGCTCAGTAAAACCTAAAAACGTGATTTTTCAGGTTGTTCTGGCTGCTGCACTTGTGCACATCTCCACAGTGAGGGGGGAGCTTTCCCTGCTCAGGCATAACCGGCAAGCTGATTGGCTCTTTTTAATGAGGGTGGGACTTTCTCCACATACAGACGCCATGTTGAGCATTATGAGCTTTCCTGTTCAGATTTCAACAAGTGACCGTTTCCTCCTATATAATGTCTCTGGTGTTATTTTTGGCAGAAAATGCTTGAAATTAATGGCTTTACTGTGGATGTTTAAAGACAGACAGTTCATTACGTTTGATCAGAACAAAAAGGGAATAAATTAGGCGTGTATCTCAGATCAGGTTATCAGAAGCTGGTTAAATTCAACTTTTCTACAGAAACCACAAAATTTTCTTCTGTGTCAGTGTTTGAAATCGGGATTCAACATGACGGTTCACAGAATACTGCAGCTTGAAGCAATTTTCTTCACTTTAATACAGTTAGCTAGCCTCGTTAGCCTTTTGGCAAACACTGCTAGCATAGTTAGCAGTACAAAAGTTGCAAAAACAGCTAGCGTTACAGTTTTGTGCCAGTGTGAATATTCCAGTTACAGCACTGCTGCTGCAAGACACTTTCTTCATTTAAGCAAAAGAACACGAGAGGAAGTGTGTTATCGCGAAATAACATCACAGCTGTGATTTGCATGAGCCGAAGGCGAGTGCCTTAGATCATCATAGCTGTGATGTTATTCGTGACAACACACGACCTTGAGTGTTCTATTGCTTTTATACAACAGTTAAATAAATAGAGTAAGAAATAAATAAACTCAGTCGTGAACGTGGCATGTAATATATTTTAATTTTAGCGGTTCCTTCCGCCAAATTATAGTTCCCTGACAAGCAGCTTGTTGCTACGTCACAGTAACGAGCTCCGCTCACTCGCTGCACAGCCGGCAGTTCGTTCTCCAGCTCCTTACACAGACCAACTGACGTTCAAATAGCTTGAGCGTCTCCTATCAAAGTCGTTGCTTAGCAACGGCGTCTCGGCGGAATGATACAGTGTTGTGAAAAACTCGTGATGTTATGGCGAAATAACAGCATGGTTAGAACGCTTCTCAACCAATCAGCTTGCATGGCTGGAACTAACTGTTGTAAAAAAGAAAATAAATGAATAGTTATTCATTTAATTACTGGGCTAGGGTAGTTAGCCAACACTAGCGGCCTGTTTAGGGCTAGTAAGGCCTAGCTGCAGAACTTACAGGTGCTATATCTCTTTGACTAACAACTAGTTGAACTGACAGGCCTACACTTTATTTCGCAAAATATTAATTTGCACTTTCCTTAATAAAAATGTACCAAAGCCCAAAATTTGCAATTTTTTTAAAAGAGTGACAAAATATTCTTGGAAATATTATTGACAATAAATAAGAAAGGGACATCATTTAAAAAGATAATTTGGAAAAGACAATTCTTAATTTTTTACGTTGAAACGTCATAGTTTGCTCATGAATGTTAGTGTTTTTATTCAAAACTTTAGTACAAAATTAACTCTATGCCAACCTTCTCTTTTTGGATCTTTTGGTCTAAAATAAAACAATAACTGAGCTGAGTGATGAGCAGTAAAGCAGAATAGAAGCAGAATCAGCACACCCAAAATAGAGAATCAGGAGCTGAACATTAAAACAACTAAAATGAGGAGAAAGTTAAAATCACTCTCAAAAATCCTGCAGCAGAAATAACAGCACAGTGTTGGTGTTGTTTCCACACGTGTGTTCTGAGGTGGCGAGTAAACTGACCCGAGTGGCCCTGGTTGGTCAGTCTCCACTGGCCTTTAGGAGTGCTGTTGAATCCGGAGAGCTGCAGCTCATCCAGCTGGGCGTCTCTGACCTGCTGCCAGCCGAGGTCGATCGGGGAGTGATGAGCGTCCAGCAGGGGGTGACAGGACGGAAACATGTCCCCCCATGCGTACGGGTCTAACAAGCACAACAATGACCTCATTTACATCACTGTAGAATAGATTAATTAATAAACAATCAGAATATAAATGACATAGTTAATCATTTCATACTCACCACACTGACCATCATCATAACAGAAATCTGACACAAAAATCAGAGAAATTACTCATTACCACACTAAAAACATCAGAAACCACCACAAAATCTGACCTTTAACCCTTTGAACATTTAAAGAATTCATTCAGAACTGCATAGACAGCAAAAAAAAAATCATACTAGATACTGAATAACTCATAGTAGTTACTGAATAATTCACATTAGATACTGAATAAATTGTAGTGGGCACTGAAATATTTTTAGAAAAAACTGAATTATTCTTAGAAAACACTGAATAATTCATAGTGGATACTGAAAAATTCCTTTACTGATTCATTTACTGATACTGAAGTATTGAGATGAATAACCTAATAGTAAATCTGCAGTTTCAGAGGTTAAGAGTGAAAATCCTGACCAAGTTTAGTACAAATGTGGTTTGGAAATTAAATTAAAACAAAATAAACAATATATTATGTTTAAAAAGAAAAATAAAACAATAAAAAATAAGACCAAAAAAGACAAAATAAAACAAAAATAAAAAATGAAAATAAAAAAATAAAACAAAGGAAAATAAAAATTAAAATTAAAACATAAAATTAGTGAAAATGAAAGGAATAAAAAATACAAACAAATAAAAAACTAAAAGAGATATAAAAAAATAAAAATAAAACAGTGTGGTGTGACTCACCATCGTAAGTGAGAGTGAGCGTGAGGACGGTCTGGAGCAGAACCAGCAGCAGCAGCAGCAGCATGATCTCTTAGTGTAACTGACCCTGCTGGACTGA
The DNA here is from genome assembly GCF_904425465.1 of Colossoma macropomum. Classification (NCBI taxonomy): domain Eukaryota; kingdom Metazoa; phylum Chordata; class Actinopteri; order Characiformes; family Serrasalmidae; genus Colossoma; species Colossoma macropomum. Next base: position 14,613,974 of record NW_023494804.1, on the reverse strand, counting down.
CCCGCGGGTTTAAATAGAGCTCCTGACCCCTGCAGGACGTCCGGCTCGCCGCCCGCTCCCACTGAGCTCATCACCAACACAAGCAGCATTTATAACTGCAGAGACAAAGATGGACACGTGAACAGTGACCACCAGCCTGTGAGTGTCGACCACTGAGTGGACCAGAAGAGAAGAGCAGAAATGGGCTGTCAATTATTCAGTATGAATTATTCAGCAATTACTATGAATTATTCAGTATCTACTATGAATTATATAGCAATTACTATGAATTATTCAGTATCTACTATGAATGTTTCAGTGTCTACTATGAATTATTCAGTAACTACTATGAATTATTCAGTGCCCACTAGAAATTATTCATTAACCACTAGGAATTATTTAGTATCTACTATGAATTTAATTAGTACCTACATAAGAATTATTCAAGATCTACTATGAATTATTCATTAACTACTATGAATTCTTCAGCATTTACTATGAATGACGCAAAATATACTATGAATTATTCAAGATCTACTATGATATATTCATACATAGCTACTATGTATTGTTCAGTGTCTACTATGCATTATTCATTAGTTACTATGTACTGCTCAGTGTCTATGAATTATTCATTAGCTACTATGAATTATTCAGTATTTATGAATTATTCAGCATCTACTATGAATTATTCAGTACCCACTATGAATTACTCAAGATCTACTATGAATTATTCAGCATCTACAATGAACGATTCAAAATATACTATGAATTATTCAGCATCCACTATGAATTGTTCATTAGCTACTAGGTATTGTTCAGTGTCTACTAGGTATTGTTCAGTATCTACTATGAATTGTTCAGTATTTATTATGACTTTTTTCAGAAATGAGTATGAATTATAGTTGATGCTGAATAATTGACTAGTTGTGTGAATGTGGTTTTCCTGAAACAGGCTGATGTTAGAAGTTAATTTATCTGTGTGTAATCCCGCAGTGTGTGTGTGTAGTTGCTCTCTGGTTTCTCTGGGTTTGTTTAAAGTGGTTCTTTGTGTCCTGCTGGGGTTTCCCTCTGACTCACACTGAGTTCAGGTGGATGGATTTCCCGGCGCTCAGACGAGTTTCCGGCGGCTCCTTAAGCTCCAACTGTTGGAGTGTAATCTAACCGGCCGGGTTTAATCTGCATCCGGAAACTGAAACACTCTGAGATGTAGTGGACACAGAGTGACCATTCAAGACCAGATGATCGCAGTCCAGTCTCTCTGATATTCCCCCTTGCTGGACCTTTAACACTTCACCGTGCTGGAGTAAAAGAATCAGGAGAAGATCAGCACAAAAACAACGAGGCTGAAACTGGATTCATGTTTGGATTTTCCTTCCACCTTAAATGATACAGCAGCACCGTTCACAGAAACTGAAGTTTGTTCAGCTCTGATCCCTTTTTAGAGCCTCTCAGTCTAAAATAAAATGATAAAGCTCCGCTGAGAGGAACAGAATAAACACAAGAGTGAAATTAAACACAAAAAAGAGAATTAGGGACTAAACAGTAATGACTAAAATAGAACTAGATTACTGTATTTGCTAATATACCGAAGAAAAAGTGACAGTACTGACATTTAAAAACACTCAGTAAACAAAGCCCCTCCCCCAAACAAATTCAACCCACTTCAGTGTTCTCTCTAAAGCCCCACCCTAAAAAAACTAAAGCCCCTCCCTTCAGTGTTTCCTTCAAGGCCCCAATAGCAAATAAACTAAACCCCTCCCTCGCTCACTGACAGTCTATTACATTAGCTAGTTAGCTAGTGAGTATCAACATCCTGTTTCAGCCGCAGTTTGAACAGAATCCGCTACTAAATAATTAACTGCCCAGCAGCTACAGAGCAAGTCGCTCTTCAGATCTCACTGTCACTGTCTCTTCAGGTTATTATTCTGTTATTTTCTCTGCTTTTATTTCTTTCAAGTGCTAATAATCTGCTGCAGTGAGTCTGAGCATTGTGGACAGTTAGCTATATGCTAAAGCTACACAGCGCTGTGGTCAGAACAGACCAGCCTCTTTATTCTGAGTGTTTGAACGTTGCCTGTCGACATCATTTATTTTTATTCTAATTCTTTTCAATAAGGAATGATTAAACATATCAGGTGTGGACTTAACTCTTTAGCTGCAAAACTCACAAAATCTCCAGCAAGATGGCTAAAAACACTAATTAGCAAGCATCACTCATGATTGCTACAGCATTAGCTTTATGTGCTAGCTAACTACTAAATAACTAAACTAAAACAATCTGACAACATAATAGTTTAAATCATGGAGGAAAGTCATGACATCTAATTATATATAACAGAATAAGTAAAGCAATATCCATTAAAGGTATATTCACTGATTTTGGTGAAAGTTTTTGATTAACTTTTTACTACATTAATGACCTTTTCAGTTGTTCAAATTGAATATCTCTGTGGATTAAAAGCTAAAACTGTAGGAGTATATAAAATGCAACTTTATAGCTCCTAATATACAAAAATAACAAAAATAAATAAATAAAACAAAATAAACTCATCCGCCTGATGACTGCTGGGATAGGCTCCAGGTCCCCCCATGACCCAGAAGAAAATTAACTCAAAGTTTCAGCTGGTATAAATGTCACGAATGGCGCCATCCAAGAAATTTCTAAATCAGTAGAGCGTTATTATTCAGTAAATGCTGAGATCAGATTTAGCCTCATCATTGTTTAGAAGAGAAAATAATTTTCTGTTAAAAAGAAACTCAACATCACTCAGCGTGGCCTTCACCATCCTTCACTGGAGTTTATTTGGCTTTTGATTAGATGTACATCTATATCAGAGTAAAACGTGAAACCCCTGACAAAAACAAAACAAACAAAAACCAAAACGAATTACATTAAAAACTGAAATAAAATAGAGATTAAACTCATCAATTGTAGCATTTTTACATTAAACATTTTTTTTTATTGCATCACTACAAATGATCTACTTCAAACGTTTCTGCGGCTGAGCGGTGAGGGAACCGGACAGAATAAAACTCTACATGCCAAAAGAGCGAAAACATGCACAGCAGCTACGAAAACAAAGTTTAAAACCGTTTCAGTGACTCTCAGTTTTGTACAGACTCCATCGCAGCACCGTGCACTTCATCACCACCGAGGAAAAACACCATCTGCTGAAGATTGTCTGAGCTGACCGGTCAGAGGACGTAGAGCAGAAGATGAACAGTAGTGTCAGAGTGATGGACAGTAAACAGGGCAGCTGGAGGGAAAACGTCCGTCGTTTCAGTGCTGGTGCCGCAGGAGTCCAGCCCGTGGGTCAGAAAGCCAAACGCCCCTGAAATGATTGTCCAAGTCCAATGAAGTCCAATTTGTGATTTTCTGTTTTTTTACAAATCAATCAGCATCCACTCTTCTATAAAACCAGGGACTTTTAAACTGAAAAAAGAAATCTCTCTCATACAGAGACTTTTAAACTAAAGAAATAAAAAAACAGTCTCATACAGGGACTTTTAAACTGAGCAAGTAAAAGCCAGTCTCATAGGAGACTTTTAAACTGGAGAAACAAAAATCCAACTCATACAGGGACTTTTAAACTAGAGAAACAAAAATCCATCTCATACAGGGACTTTTAAACTAGAGAAACAAAAATCCATCTCATACAGGGACCTCTAAATTGGAGAAATAAAAATCCATGTCATACAGGAACTTTTACACTGAAAAAAATCCAAATTTGACTCATACAGGGACTTTTAGGAGAAAAAGATTAATTTCTATATTCCTTTATAATTATTATAATCATTTCTAAAAATGGGAAAGGGAAGTGAGGGGCAAGTTAACTCCTGCCCAAAACTTAAAAAATTCTGAATTTTGACCGTTTTCTATCCATCATAATCGTGTGTAAATATATGTACACTTAATGACAAGTAAGAAAAAAATGCTGAACCGTCTGTAATAAACATCAAAACAACTACAACAACGTTTTTCTAAAACACACAAATTAACGCTAAACCTCACTCATCACAAACCAGACCAGACTCAAACTCTGCGGCTCCGTCCCAAATGGCTCTCTGCTCCCAACGAAGTGCACAACACAGAACCCAGAATACAGGCTTCTGAATCCGAACAGCGCAGACAAACAGCTGTCTGGGCTTCAGCAGCGTTTGCACAGCTGGGCATACAGAGCGCTTCCTAACTCCTACAGCACAATGTGAAGGGAGAAGAGAGGAGCTTCAGATTCAGCCAATGTCTCATCAGGTCCTAATCAGCATTAGAGCATGACTCCACAGAGCTCATTCAGACGGCTTCAAAAAGCTCCAGATCTTCAAAACTGCTTGAAAGCTGCTCTGAATGCTGCAGTGTTGGAGTCTCCTGTGTGAATCAGTGCAGGTTCTGAAGTTTAAATTAGTGTCAATCAAGTCAGTTAAAACTTTTATGTACCTCCCTGTCAAATTTCCAAAGCTCCAGAGGCAAAGATCAGACGTTATATAGCTCTGGAGCTGAAGCTTCAAAGCTCTAGAACTCTCCAAACCTCCAAACCTCCAGGGCCAAAAATCCAAAGTCATAAAGCTCCAGAGCTCTCAGAAGCTCCAAAGCTTCAGGCTGAAGGACTTTTACCTGGTGGTGATGCTTCACTGCTACAGTGTTTGAATTCATATTTGTACTCACTGCAGATCCAAACCCACCTGCTTACCCACAACTCCACTGTGCTCTTCACCTGAGGAGGATGTGATGCAGAAAGAGACGTAGCATGCAGATGCTGAAGCTCTGTTCCAGAAACAGGTTGTCCCAGGTGGAGGGTCGGTAGGAGGAGCAAGAGCACAGATGGAGACAGTATGAAGGTCAGGAGATGCAGCAGAAGGCATGGTCAGTGTTACCATTAGCAGGGTCAGTGTTAGCATTAGCGGGGTCTGAATGGGCAGGTCAGTCTGGGTCAGTCTGGTCAGAGCTGCAGAGAAAATATTCCAGGTGTAGAAACAAGCTTCAGAATGTAATTTGTTCAAGATCCAGCAGGGGGTGCCATTGCCACATGCTCAGATGAAAACAATGAAAAATGGGTAAACTGAGGAGCAGTGACTGTATTTACATAACAAGCTGGAGGCCACGCCTCTGAAAAGCCCCTGTGCTCAAAATCCCCGCCCCCCAAATCCCATCATGCTCTAATGTTCGAGTCTGTAGTGTTTCCTTTCTGAGCACACTCAGTCCGCTCATACTGTTCTTGAGCTGTTAAAAAGCTCTGCCCCAAAAGCCCTGGCCCTTCCTGCTCCTCACACCACCGTACTGAGGGAGGTGGGGCAGGAGGAATCGGGGGCGGAGCTGTGGGTGATGTCATGTGTCTCTGTGGGCGTGTCTGGAGCCACCAGCAGGGTACTGCTGTCAACAGACTCCGCTCTCTCCTCCAGGGCGTGGTCTGGTCGCAGAGACAGGACTGGGGGCGGGACTTGGAGAGGTCTGCAGAGGCCGCCCCCTTCTCCACCCATCTGAGGTGCAGATAGATTCAGCCCAGTCCGACCTGAGAGAGAGAGGAGAGAGAGAGAGAGAGAGAGAGGAGAGAGAGAGAGAGAGATTTATTGCATATCCATATTCATTTAACGGGTACATGTAGAGCTGGGCGATAAAAAAAGTTTCATATCGTTCGATATCGTTCGTTTGAAGGCTGATTTTTGCTCCTGAGTGGTCAGTTGCTGTTTTAAACTATTCTTTATGGTCAGAACACGACAAAAACACTTGCCAAACAGTGAAACATTTCACAAATCTCTCATGGGATGGTGGGAGAAAGTTTCTGGTTGGCTGTTTTTACCAGCTGTAATTTTTGTAACAGTCATAATTTAAGAAAGAAGAAAAAAGAGAGAGAGAGAGAGAGAGAGAGAGAGAGAGAGAGAGAGAGAAAGACTGTTTAATCTCTCAGTTGTTTATCTTTCTCCTCTTTTAACTGAAATGTTTCGGTGCATCTCTATTAATGACTACTGAGATACATTATGTGGTCTGATCAATAGCTGATCAATGTCTGATCAACAGCTGCTCCACTCAGGTTTCTTCAGTTTGTATCACAGGACCTTCATTTAGAGTGATTTACAATGATATTTATGTTGTCTGTGTGAAAAACGTCACTGTCAGGACAGACCAGGTGTCAGATCATCTATCAGGGTGATATAATGTTAGTGTGGGCGGCAGTAACAGTGCCTCTGTGGGCGAAGCATTAATTTATAAGATATACCCAATGCCCCGTCCACTTCCCCTCTATCCCACCCCATCGAACGTACCGAGGTCCACGTATAGGATGCTGTCAGGGTTGATTGACGCCTCGTATGGAGGGGGCGGGTCGTCTGGGTGCTGGATGTCGGGGTATTTGTACGCAGCATAAGGGGGCGGCGGCTCCTGGAAGTGGAAAGCCCCGCCCTCTCCATCATCAGACAGGTGCAGCGGCGTCAGGCCCGTCCCGAACGCATCCGGACCATAATCGAACCCGGCCACGCGCCGGCCCAAGTTAAAATGATGCACTGCAGAAAAAAAACAAAGCAGAGTTTTTAATGCTTTTTCTTTTTTACTTTATTGTATTTTAATGTCTCTATCTCTTTACTTTTGCCAAAATATATGTGATTTGTTCACTCGTAATGTCTCTGTCATAATGTTTTATTTGAACTCACGGTTTCCTCCGATCAGCGTCTCTATCCTCTCTCGTCTGCGCTGCCGCAGACGGTGCACCATGAAGAGCAGCAGGGAGAGGATGAGGAAGGACGAGATGCAGCTGACGATCAGACGCATCCCACTGGCCATGGAGTCGAACAGGCTGCTGCCGTCTGAAACACACAGCACCGTCACTACCGTTAAAACAGAGCTCACCATCAGCAGGGCACGCCAAGAGCACCACCTACCATCTACTTACAATTACAAATACCATTAAACGAAACTGCACTGTCATTATACACATACAGTACAGCGAGACACACTCGCTCTGCCTCTCTGGTGCACAAACATTAAGAAAAGGACCTGAGTGCATATGGACTAATGCGTTAACAGATGACATACACATAGTAAGTACAGAAAACAATAAACAGTCAATAAATACAGAATGAACCAGAGACAGAAGTGTACTGATGTGCATTTGTGCAAAATGTGCAAAAATACGTGTGGGTTTCTCAGAGAAAGATCCTGAGTGTAAATTATGATTAACTGTTCAGCTAGACCCGCAGAATATATTACAGGGTCTATGTGTGGAGGTTACTGGGTCTCTGCGTGGAGGTTACTGGGTGTCTGTGTGGAGGTTACTGGGTCTCTGTGTAGAGGTTACTTGGTCTGTGTGATGGAGGTTACTGGGTCTCTGTGGGGGTCACTGGGTCTGGATGGAGGTTATGGGGTCTCTGGGTGGAGGTTACTTGGTCTCTGTGTGGAGGTTATTGAATCTGTGTAGAGGTTATTGAGTCTCTGCATGGAGGCTACTGGGTCTCTGCGTGAAGGTTACTAGGTCTCTGCGTGAAGGTTACTGGGTCTGTGTGAAAGTTATTGGATCTCTGTGTGAAGGTACTGGGTCTCTGTGTGGAGGTTACTGGGTCTGCGTGAAGGTTATTGGGTCTGTGTGAAAGTTATTGGGTCTCTCTGTGAAGGTACTGGGTCTCTGTATGGAGGTTACTGGGTCTCTGTGTGTAGAGGTTACTGGGTCTGCATGGAGGTTACTGGGTCTCTGTGGGGAGGTTTCTAGGTCAGTGTGGAGGTTACTGGCTCTCTGTGTGGTTACTGGGTCTGTCTCGTAGAGGTTACTGTGTGTGTGTAGAAGTTACTGGGACTCTGTGGGGAGGTTACTGGGACTCTGTGTGTAGAGGTTACTGGATCTGTGTGTAGAGGTTATTGGGTCTCTATGGGCATCACTGGGTTTCTGTGGATGTTCTTGGGTCTCTGTTTGAAGGTACCAGGTCTCTGTGTAGAGGTTACTTGGTCTGTGTGATGGAGGTTACTGGGTCTGTGTTTGGAGGTTACTGGGTCTCTGCGTGCAGGTTACTGTGTCTCTGTGTGGAGATTACTAGGTCAGTGTGGAGGTTACTGGCTCTCTGTGGAGGTTACTGGGTCTGTGTGGAGGTTACTGGGTCTGTTTAGAGGTGTGATTGTTACCTGGATCAAGGCAGGTGAATTTGCAGCACTCTTTGGGGTCTTTGCGGAAGTGTGTGCACCCCTGCGGTCGGTCACACAGCGCAGCCACACACATCTCGGGCTCTCCGTCATGGCAGGTGCAGCTCAGACACGGATCATCTCCTTTAGGAGTGAAGTAATAACCCTCACTGACCACGTTGTCCTTTATATCCACGCACGTCTGCCCTACAGACACAGGGAGAAGGAGAGAGAGAAAGAGTGAGGCTTTCAATACTGACCGGCCTGCCTACCTTCATTGTTCGTATATAATTGTGTCATTTTTGCTCTCGGCCCACTACAAAGTCTGTGCACCCCTGGTGCACAGGTGTGTGTGCGTCAGTGTGTGTGTGTGTGTGTGTGAGCGTACTCCTCTTGCAGAGAAAGGGGAACTTCTTGTAACAGTTCTCGGCGTGCCAGCTGTGCAGACCGTGCTCGTTAATGTTTTTGTTTTGGAAGCGCTGAAGCTGAGCGCAGAACACGCTCTCCTGCGTCGGACTGACCTCCGAAAAACTGGTCAAACCCTCCGGGGGCAGGAACACCTGCAAAGAACCTGGGAGACACATTGACATCATCGTTATCATCATCTTTTTGTCACAATACAACATCACGCTACGATACTGTGATATTTACACCATGATACATTTCGTGCCAAATTTATGTAATGACGTTTATACTTCATTCACATGACCTCAGTCCTTTTCACTGTGACTCAGACACTGACACTCCTGACTGAAGCCTCAGCCTCACCGCAAATCAACATCTCAGCACCCTCTTATGGACTGAGAGGGCAATGGATTTAGAAATCCAATAAGTCTACCAATGGGCTTAAACATAACAATAAAATAATAAAAACAGATACTCAGGCTTCTCCAGGCTGACACTATCTTCTCACCCAAACTATCACGATGTTCCATGTATGGGACTTTATATAATGAGGAGTGAGCAGTATGTTTTTAATTTAAACAGTGTTTACATACCACATCAAACCAGAGTTACTATTGTCCACTAAAATGGTCACTAACGTGAATATTTGCATATAAAATGTGCTTGTTAACTGTAATAAAATTAATAAGATATTTCTCAAAACAACAATTGAATCAACACTATAACGTTAATTGACAAATGGAAAACCAATAGAAAAACAGAATTAAGTTTTTTTTTCAGTGAATGAAGAGTTTATAAGTGTGTTTGTATGTTTAGTATTTAAGGAAAGCTGGAGCCGAGCTGAGCTCAGGCACTGAGTCACTGCTGTGTTCATTTTATTATGCACTTATTAAATACCACAGCTATCAAAGCGTTCATCAGAATACTGAAGACTAAACCTGAATATAAATTAAACTAAAACTATTACAGTTCAGAAAATACAAACTAAACTAAAACTGTTACTGTTCAGAAAATACTAAAACTATCACTGTTCAGAAAATTAAAAACTAAACCAAAACTGCTACTGCTCAGAAAAAAAAACTAAAACTGCTACTGTTCAGAAAATAAAAGGTAAACTAAACCTATAAATACATAGAAAAAACTAAACTAAAACTATTACTGTTCTGAAAATAAAATCTAAACTAAAACTGTTTAGAAAATAAAAAAATATTAATGCACCTCTAAGAGTAACCGAAACTAACTGAACTCAAACGCCAAAACAAAAAACCTAAATAAAAATAAAATCTAATGAAAAATTCAGAACAATAAGCCTTCATCAAACTCCCTTATTTAAAAAACATAAGCTTTAATGAGAGCTCCTATCTCAGTAAAGCATGAGATGTTAAACACCAGCACTGACCTTTGTAGGCCACCTCCCAGCGGCCCTCCAGGGAGCGACTCTGGTTAGTGATGACGTACTGATACCCCACCCAAAAACTGCACAGATAAAATACACAGAGAACATCATCACTCACGGCAGTTTACATAATAACACAGTTACATTCTACACCATTTAAGGTGGAACGGAAAATTCAAACGTGAGGCGCCAGAATGTAACTGATGCCTATTTAGGGTGAATGGAAAATTAAAACTGCGTGGGATTGAATTTTGTTAAACGCGGTGCTGCTGGTTGTTTATTGGCTGTTCCAGCTTAGCATAGCTCACCGTTCTTCCTCTGTTTATATCGTGTGCCTCGTGTGAAGTGCACTTACTTGCACTGGTCTTTGCGTTCACACACTTTTTCGTCAAAGTCCACCTCGATCTTGAGGATGAACTGCAGCTCCTCGTTGGTGACAAAGGTGGCGAGCGAGCCGTTCACTCTCTGACACGTTTCCACCGCCTGCCAGTAGTTCTCATTCCGCAGATATACTTTATAACAGCTCGCCGTCTTCTCGTAGTGATGCCAACCGCTCGGACACTTCTCTGCAGGACACAGCAGAATCAGAGCTTAGAACAACTAAACAACATTAACAATGACAACAACACCACCACCACCACCTTTTTTTAATTAAATATTCCAGCAGTATACAACATTCCTGATAAGAGATAAACACTCTGAGCTTTACCGCATATAATCTGTCAGACAAAAAACTAAAAGGATAAAAAATAAAAAAGTTGTTTCCTCTGTCCATTTTTTAATTTAACCCTATTAGACAGTGAAACAGCCTTTAAACACTACACAGCGCAGAGTTTAAGCGACAGTCACGTGCAGAAGTTTGGGTGCACCTGGTCAAATAACAACTTTCTGCTAAATTCAGTGCACTATTTTTGCTAATTTGACTTTAAATATAAAATTTAAACCCAGTAAATAAACAGTTATTGTGTACTAAAATGTGCAGAAGTGTGCTTTAAGCTACAGTAGAGCAACGCCCCCTGTAGGACTCACTGTTGAAGCGCACTGGCTGAGCCACGCCCATCACATCCTCCACCTGCTCAAAACTGTTTCCATAGCGATAACGCGCCTCCTTCATAGCTGAGGACAGAAGAAACACAGTTAGAAATATGCAGTAGCAGGTTTTGTGTGTGTGTTTATTCAAATGCAAATTTTAAAATGCTAATTTAACTGTGTATTTATAACTGCATTATGTAAGATATATTTTAAATTCAAATACAACATGTGTTTGTATTTGCATTTGCAATCCTGATTCACTTTGTTTGAATTTTCACTGCCAATCAGGCACTCCTGTCAATCAAACGCTGTATTCTAATGATATATTTTGCTTGTATAAGCACAAACACTTTCTGCCTATCTGTGTAGAACAGACTTAACAGAATCAACATTTGAACACAGAAAACTAATAGTTACATCCCTAATGTAAAAAATGCTGAAACTTTAAGAACATACTCAAATAGCTGAATTATACATACGTGGACAATCCAGTTCGTCACTTTTGTCCTCGCAGGCAGTCCAGCCGTCACACTGCCAGGCCAGCGGGATGCACTGCATCTTCCCACTGCGACAGGCGAACTGCCCGGGGTTGCAGCGCTGCTCTAGTGTGCACACAACGACATATATCGTTATATACAGGTTGGAAACAAAAGGGTTAAAATCTTTATTGTAACTTCACTGTAAAATCAGCAGCAGTGACGAGTCTCTTACCTGAGAGCAGCCGTGCTACAGCTACCCGCCCACCTGCGGGAGAGATCAGCACACAGTCATACAGAATTAAAGCAACATGACCAGTTACAGTCAGTCGAGACGTTTGGCGATGTTTCCTTGTGTAGCTTTAGCGCTGAAGCTAATGCTGCTAACAAGTAATTGAAGCTTTTACCCCACCAATTAGCATGATGCTAACTGCATGCCTAAATCATCCTACTGATTACTGATCTGATTACATTCCCAGTCTGAAAGTTTAAGTATGTTCTGCGCATGCGCGTTCACGTCACAGTGAAAGTTTACAGCATTCAACATGGTCTGCAGAGGAGACAAAGTTTATGCTTTTAAAAGATGGCAGTGGGACGGGCATCCAGCTTATGTGTCTCAGATCATGACGTCTTCTAGGGGTGCGGGAAAAAAACGATTCTTAGATGCATCGCGATGCGGACGTGGACGATTCTGAATCGATTCATTCTACGTCAAGAATCGATTTTCTAAATATTTAATTTATAACGTAATGTTGACGGAACGCAAAGGGCGGAACTTGGAAGTGGGTAAGTGCAGCGCCCGGACAGCCTGTGGCGGCACATAACAAAAACACAACTGGATGAGTGAGAAATCCGACCGGCTCCCTCTGCATTAAAAGCCAGGTTAGGTCAGGAGTCACAACACAAATGTTAAGAAGAGCCATTTTGTCCTTTCAACAAAAATCAAACCACCTTGGGGGCCACAACATTTAATGTCCAGTATGTCTCAGTATGTGTTAATGTCCTAGTATAGACTAAACAATATAAACGAAAACGCGGACTTGCTCTGTTCTGCTTTAAGCTTCAGCTATAGCTGCTTTTCTTCCATCTCCGCCAGAAAACTTTCCTCAAAAGTTGAATAGTTTCTTGTAAAATGTCTTTTAGCTTTCGGCTGTTTTACGAGGCTGAATTCGCTTCTCACTCGCCGGCTTCTTGCTGAACTTTCCCGTGCCACCTTAAATTATGCCTGAGGCGCCGAAGGTAAATGCGGCACCATTTAAGGTGGAACGGGAAAATTAGAAAGAGAAGCGACTTCATCTTCGCAGCATTTTAAGTGTTTGACAGTCTCTCGTTGCAGATTTAACGTATCAGGAAACCAACTGCGCTGCTTATAAATCCGAATAAGTCCATTCATCTCCAAATGTTCGTCTGTCTTTCTCTTTTCCTTTTTCGTTTGCTACTAGCCAAGCGAAACCTCGTTGCTAGGTGACCTGCAGTCTGCACGCCAATTCTCAGTCGTTGAAAAACAGGGCTTTCACGCTATGTTGCACACGCCCTGTCTCGAAGATATTTTACTGACAAAGCGACCCCACCCCCCCCCAACTCTCTACCACGAGACCAAAAGCAAAGTTATAAAATCACTAAAGAAAACGGGCAGGACGGCTATAACGTGCTGCATGGTCATCCATTACCACTGGATCTTATTTCACCATAACAGCGCATTTTTATCACAGATGAGTGGCAGCAGCGTCTCCAAACAAGAGCAGTTAATAAGAGCTTTCCAGTTCACTTGCCACATCACTTCCATTTGTTTTATTAATAAAAGATATTGGACATAAATGCATTATGGATCATTAAAAATACTTTGCTTTAAAAGTACCAGGTCCTCACACAGTGAGAAAATAGAAATCATGTATAGAAAAAAAAGATGCATCGAGATGCATCGATAATCTTTTTATAATCGCATCGCAGCCCTCTGAATCGTAATCAAATCGAATCGTGAGGTGCCTAGAGATTCCCACCCCTAACGTCTCCCTATCGCCCTTCTTTAAACTACATTAACTACTAATTACATGTGAAGTATGTTTTCCTGAGTTTGACATCATTTTAAAGTAATTAAAAACACAAGCACTGCTTACTGCTACTCGTCCCACTCTGACTGGACTCGTGATGCTACGTGATGCTACGTCATGGTAACGTCTACACCAGTGGTTGCAACCCAAATGTTAAGAAGAGCCATTTTGTCCTTTCAACAAAAATCTAACCATCTTGGGAGCCACAACATTTTATGTCTGTTTCACCATCTTAGCTGTAAATATGTCATAGCATGTGCTAATGTCCTAGTATAACCTAAAAATATAAAATAAACGAAAACGCAGACTCACTTTGCTCTGTTTTAATCTTTAGCTCAGCCATAACCACTTTTCTCGCATCTCCGGCAGGAAACTTTTATTGTAAAAGCAGAGCTTTATTTTGCTGCAGAGGAGGATTATTTTATTTGTACCTAAAAATCTAATTCTGCTGTCGAGCCACAACAGGGCAGTAAAAGAGCTGCATGTTGATGTCCCCTGGGCTACACTAAGGCTGCATTCACATTGCAAATGAAAGTGGCTCAAATCTGATTTTCTCACTGAATCACAGAAACATCAGCCTAAATGTTTATGAGGTCTCAGCAGCCCAAAATTATGACGAACGTCGAGTTGAATTGACGTAAAAGTCGCATGAATTTCGATCTGGCTGTTCAGACTGAGTCACACTGCTGCACATCAGATATGTAACGGATTTCAGTACCACATATGAAAGTGTCCCAAATCGGAATTGAAAGTGTCAGATTTTTGCTGTTCACACAGACACATCTCTGTCACATATAAAGAAAAAGATCAGATTTGGGCCACTTTTACCTTCTGTGTGAACAAAGTTCTCTACGCATGTGCCTAATTTTGGATCAGATTACTTTTAGTGTGCATGTAAACAGAGATTTCTATCAGACTGTTGAGAGTGAGCATAAACACCTCAGTCTTCAGCTGTAATCAGAATAAATTCAGTCGGATCAGCAAAAATCTCTGCGTGTAAACAGACTCCGTTCTCTACAAACATGGACTGAAGTTCAGCTGACTGATAACAGTAGGTCAGAACTGTCAGGGTCAGAGCAGACGTGAGCAGAACGGCTCCTCCAGAAACAGGAGACGGAAAGTAAACAGCAGCAGGCTGTGTGTGGTTTTGTGCATGACCCTGATGACCTCACCACCTGTCCGACTGACCACACGGCAATCTGACCACTCAAAGAACGCTAAGTTTAGTCAGGGCCTGCAGTTCGTCCTGACCGATATAACATTTATATAAAATCGATAAAATCGAACGATACTAGAACTGATATCCAGTTACTTTAAACCTGGGGCTCTTTAATAAAGACAATGGTTCTATATAGAACAATGAACACTCAAAGAACCCTTTGCATAATTAAAGGGTTCTCTGCATCATTGTTCTTCAGACTGTTGGAGATTGTGCTATAGATGGTTCTATATAGCACCAAAAAGGGTTCTGCTATTTTTATGATATAAAGCTTGTTACAATAGCAAAGCCCTTTTTGGTTCTTTATTTAGAACCCTTTTCGAAAAGGTTCTATATAGAACTACATACAACACATTCTCCTTCAACCTGAAAAATCTTTCCACCATGCAGAGAACCATTTAGTCACACAAAGGATTCTTTGAGTGTTCATAGTTTTCTTTATTAAAGAACCCTTGAAGCACCATCATTTTTAAGAGTGTACTGTATGAAATCAGGAGGAGAAAAACACTGAAAAGGGGAAAAAAAAACAAAAAAAAAACAACACTAAAGACCACCACACACTGGACGCGCTGTGCGCTTCACACATTGTAGCGTCATGTAGCAGATTTCCACAACATACACAGAAAAGCATACTCTAATTTATTATGGTAAGGACAAATACGGTCATATTGCCAAGCTGTATTTCTGAGTATATTACAGATCTCGTCAGTAGGTAAAGAACATTAAGTGATTATATGCTTCATTAAGAGAGAAGAGAAATCTGTGCTGCTTAATTAGTGCCGAATGTGAATGTTGAATAGAAGTCAATGCAGTCAGAGTTTAATCAGTTTTATATGTGGTTGTATTACTGCACTGTGTCAGAAAGTTATGATAAGTATCGTTTAGCGTGAAAATGTCTTTAAATATCATTCAGCCCTGCTGGATCTTAAAACAGCAAATGTCTTTCAGCTGGTCTTCAGCTCAGTTTGTGTTTGGGGTGTAAATCAGAGCCACTGTTCTGTCCACTCTGGGGGGGCTGGGTGGAGTGTGAGGGGGGGGCAGTATGTGGATTAGACCCATCAGCCTTAGAGCTCAGTAACTGCAGCAGACACTAACACCACTAACCCTCTAACCTCCTCACTCACCAACACCTGTTACACTGACCACACACACACACACACACACACACACACACACACACACAACAGTGTACAAAAGTCCAGGCACCTCTAACAAAACAACATCTAGTTCAGTAAATCTAAACTCTCTCATCTCCTGGATTAGATCATTTGAGAGTTAGTGTGTCCATGTCATAAGCCACGCCCCCTCCCCACCCACTTTACTCTGATGATTATGTGGTTTCAGTGAAGGACGGCAAATGAGAGACGCTCTGTAAGGAGTGAAAGTCGAATCAAACACACAGATTTACATTTACATTCACTGGCTGTATACAATCATTTATGCTGTTTATTAATACTGAATGGAGTGAGTGCAGCGTTAACTCTCTCAGCAGCGAATCTTAAACAGCAGAATCAGATGGTTCTGGTAGAGCTTGTTATTCTGGTTGAACCCAACACACCAACCACAACGTAAATATACACACACAATAACGTACATAACACAGATACTGACCTTCTGGAAACACCTTCTGTGAAATACAGAAAACGTGGAGAGACTCTTTCTGTTATTCTGCTTCTAAACTGTGGAGCTCAGTTCACCTTTTATTAGACAGTCAAGCTCAGAGCTCACTTTTAATAAACATCTGAAAACGCAGCTCTTTAACTCAGTGCTTCATTAAAAGTCTATGTCTCTTTGTTCTTTATCTCTTTAATATGATCTGTGTTATTGTCTTATGTGATTGTACATCAATACTCATAGCTTCTTCTGTTTATGTTATGTTTTATCTCCTGTCTGTAAAGCACTCTGAGCTGCCACCAGCATGAAAAGTGCTCTATAAATACAGATATTGTTGTTATTATTATTAGGGATGCACCGATAACACTTTTTCCTTTCCGATATGGATACCTGATACCTGATTCCAATACTAACTCTATCTAATCTATACAGCAGTGATGAAACAGTTACTGGTTTCTTAGTAAAACTACAGATTTTTATTATCATGAAAACTGTGGCTGATTACCACACTTTGAAAAACACATGCTGAATTCTGTCCACAATTGGCATCAGTCCCCCAGACACAGCATACAGTGCGGGTTTATTCTGCATCAGAGAAAACCGTATCCCACCGGAGCGCATATCTGTAAGTAGCTCCGTACACAAAACTGCAGAATGTTCTGACAGCTTAATTCTCAATCAAAAATACTACCAGCATTAAAACTATGAAGCCTCTTATTCACCAGTTTCTTGTACGAATCTGCCCATTCCTCAAAAGGTGCGGCAGTAATTATAACGCCTGAGGAGCCAGAATGTAACCGCTGCACCATTTAACATGGAATGGGAAAATCTGAACAAGAATCTGGCGAACAGGAAGCCAACTTCAGCTTCATATTAAAACTGCAGGTAGGACAGTTTGATAGTCTAAATGTCCTGATCAGAAAATGTTTCCACCATTAAAATAATAATGAGGATATTCTGAGCGCCTAAATCAGCTCATCAGGGGGAAAGCAGTGATAGTAAACTGAGACTGAACCAAATTAACATTAAAAACATTAAAACATTTGACCCCTTCGTGGTCACATGGTGCCAACTTTGTTACTGCACATTTAATATCGTTTACATCTGTTTACATTAAGTATTGGCTCTGTCAATACTTTAATGTTTAGGCAAACAAAAACAGCTGCAAATTTTATTTGTGGTTTTCAATATAAAAAAAGGAAAGACAAATGATTTCAGTTTGTGTATCAGTAGTTTTAGAACATTTTCAGCACATTTTAACAATACTGCAATAATACTGATAACTGGGATAGTTATCTTTTGAGTCCAGATATTTATACATTTCCACTTTTCACTAATAAGACAGAACAAGCTTGAATGAATGGCATTGACTTGTGTGTTTAATATATATAATATATATATATATATATATAAATAAGATTCTACAGACCAATCTATTTTTATAAACTTACTATAAATAATTAGTATTTACTATTATATAATTATTAATAAAGACCATCATCATTAGTCTTATACATTTGTCCCTAATTATTATTATTATTATTATTATTATTAATCACAACCACGATTTAATAAAGTTATAACAAACATATTATACTTTATAAACATATTATATTCTCTTAAAGCTGCAGACAGCATGTTTTCTGACAATACAGTATGATACATTACAACACTGTTCAGTACAGTACAATACATGATGACACATTATGATATTGTACGACACTGTATGATACATTAAATATTATACAATACTGTATGATACATTACAATACAGTATGATACAGAATGATACTGTATGATAACGTAGCTACCCCTAACATCGGCCGTCCCCCATTATCAGCCACTTGCACGTATTGCGCAATTCCTCTCTCTCTCTCTCCGCCAATTGCTCAGGCGAAATTCAAAACACATAAGCTTGCGCCTTACAAGGGCATTTAAACTTTATTCTAGCAAAAAATCATATCTGAAAACAATATTTAAGTATTACTAATAACGTTGTAATTCTGCGTGTACAAAACCGCATGGAACACAGCTCATTTTCATTCCGTGATGGATATTCGTCTGTGCAGAAAGTTAGCTTATCGGTTAGCTTTCTCTTCTCTGAGGTAAAAAAAAAGTTTGCCACCATGGTGGTATTACGTATATGGCGAAGGGTGCCCACAGAGGACAAACTTAACCTCACTGTAAACCATTGTAAAGTATTGAATCTGGTAGGAATGATGCATAAACGCAATTTCTCATTTGACTGGCACAATCAGGCATGCAGCAAAGAGCTGTGCTCTATACTTAGTTAAACAAGCAAATCAAGCTGAATAATGAAACAATACAATAACATCACCTTTTACTAACGAATATATACATATATTTTATGTTTTTTACAATTTTATACGCTGAATTTTAGGCTGAAACATGAGATACGGAAAACCGGAAGTGAGGTGGCCGATATTGGGGGACCCCCATCGTTCTAGTGATACTAGTGTCAAAGTAAACAAAAACGTTATTATTGAAAAAAACGTTTTCTCATCATGTCAAATGACTCTTGGACATTAATCTACACACGTATCTCTCCCGAAAAACACTGATTTGGGTGAGTAAAGTGCTTTCATTTATTTACAGTTTGCTTAGATTCCCGATGTTTTGTTTTGAGGTGGCCGTTAACAGGGGTACCTACGCTATAGTACAATACTGTATGATATATATTGGAATACAATTTGACAAGAGTACAATACAGTATGACACTACAATATAGTTCACTACAGTACAATACTGTATCATACATCATGATACTGTATGATATAGTACAATACATTATGACACTGAGATACATTATGACACTGTGTGATACTGTACAATACAGTACAATACTGCACAAAACATTATGATACTGTATGATGTAGTACAATAAAGTACAATACTGTGCTGTAAAATACAGTATGATACCATACGACACAGTACTATACCGTACTACAAAATGATTAAGTACAAGACATTACGATACAGTATGATATTATTAATATTATTATTATTATTATTATTATAATATTTATTTGTATAGCACGGGAGTGATATGATCTCTCTGTATTGTGTTTGTTAGGATGTAACAGCTTGTAATAAATGCATAAACAAGTTTCTTTGCGTTGTAAAATATGATACTGCATCATACTGTATGATACATTATAATAGTGCACAAAGTGTTATATTAGGGATGTGTACAGCTGCTCTAGTAGGGTTGAAAGAAGAATCATTTCATACTGAAACCACCATTTCTTGAAATCACAATAGCTGCTATTTTCATTATAGAATACATTATCAACATTTTTGGGGGAAATTTAACCTAATAACACCGAGGTAGTGAACAATCAGAAACTACCAAACACCTCTGTGCTGTATATGTGACATCACAACCACCAACAATCTGGCAGTCTGGCGCTTTCAGTGTTCAAAAAGTGAATATTCTGCTCCTCTTAGCCAAAATGTATTTTAATGTATGCATTTTACAGAAATTAATTTATAGAAAACAACTGCATTTAAATCCCAATCATAATACTGATGAGAGAAATCACAGTATTTTCCCCAAATTGTTCAGCTCTGTACTGGAGTCCTTGGTTCATCATTCACAGTGTCAGTATTCGTAAACTGAAATCGTTACATTCCATCACAGGAAGATGGAGTAAATACACAAACCGACAACTCAGTCAAATGACACTTTTCTGTTGTAACAGTAAAATTATATAATTATAAATTATATGTGAAACACGAGTGTCTGAACACGAGCACTAACAGGGACGCTTTGCTGCGTTCGTGACTGAGGAGAGGCGGCCCGACCGGTTTTGTGCTGCTTTAGCACAAGCTAGGCTAACTACTCTAGCTGATTAATTTATCACGTTCAGAAACAGTGGAATCACAGTCCTGTGATAAACTAACATGCTGTACAGAGATGACAAGTCTTCAAACTCTGTGTCAGGTGTAGTTCAGCTCTTCAGCTCATCTGAAGACGAAGCCTCAGTTAAAGTCTCACCAAAACCAGCTGATTTACCTTGGATGTCTATCGGAACACCAGCACTTTCAGCTACAGGCGAAGTGACAGCCCTACATTCACTTCAGCTGAAGTTTACGGTTTTTAACATCAAGTTTTTAACCCTTTATGCATTCATTATACAGTTCACCACACTGTACGATGTGTTATGACACATGACGTTATTATATGTTGTGATACCATATGTTATGATGCAATATAATAATATGATACATTACGATACATTGTTATGATACTGTATAGTACGATATGTCACTATACAGCACAATGTTATGATATGGTACAGTACGATATGTTACAACACGGTACAACATTATGATATGACAGGACAATATGTTCTGGTATGTTACAATACAGCACAACTTTATGATACGATACACTACGATATGTTACATTACAGTATAATGTGATTCGATACAGTACGATGTTACAATACAGTACAGTATGTTACAATATAGTCCGATGTTAAGCTACGACACAGTACGATATGTTACACTACGGTACGGTATGTTTTAAAACAGTACGATGTTAACATACGGTACAGTACAATATGTTACAATACGACGTTGTGATACGATACAGTACGATGTGTTACAATAAAACATGATGTTATGATACAATACAGTATATGTTACAATACTGTACGATGTTAAGATACGACACAGTACGATGTTACACTACGGTACGGTATATTGGAATACAGTACGATATACTGTAAGTGTTACGGCACAGCCTGATGTTATGACAGTTTACATTGCTTGTCTGGCTCCTACAGTGAGTGTGTACTGAGTGCTAAGTGTGTACGGAGTGCTAAGTGTGTACTTAGAGCTAAGTGTGTACTAAGTGTTGAGTATTAAATGTGTACAGAGGGTTAAGTTAGGTTTTAAGTGTGTACTGAAGGTTGAGGGTTTCTGTTCTGGCCTGCTGTGTTAATAACAGACTCAGCTCCACTACAGGACCGTTTACTTTCTAGCCGTGCTGCTAACGGGCTGTACCTGCTCTCGGTTACCGGCCAGCGGCGCTGCTGCCTGTCTGTGCCCTGGGAGTAGACTGCCCTGTACGCAGGTGTAGACTGCCCTGTACCCGGCGGTAGACTGACCTGTGCCCGGTGGCTCCGTGATGATGGCGCCCAGCAGCGCGATGAGCAGCAGCGGAGCGGTACAGCGCGCCTTCCCCCACATCGAACGCTCATTCCGGGCTCCGGGGGACAGAAGGGCCGCGGAGAGACTGCCCTCCGCCTGGAGCTCCTCAGGACACCGCGGGGTCCGACCTGCTGCGCCTTGGTCCTGCTGTTGCTGTCTGCTGCACTTGTTTGCTTGCTGTGTGTTTTGTTTGTGTTTATTAGTCTGCGTTCCGTCTCTCTCCGCTGCAGCTTCAGCTCGGCCCAAAACACAACAAGATGGCCGCGCTCTCCTCCATCAGCCTCAGCGCCCTCTACCCCGTAGCCAATCAGCGATCAGCGAGGGCGGGCCTACAGTGGTCTTGGCCTATCAGTACACAGCGGGGGAAGAGCTACATGAAGAACAGCCTATCGAAAAACAGGAGGGGGCGGGACTCTCTCAGCTGCTCGGCTGCCATTCAGACGGGGTCTTTTCTAGTGATTCGATTCTTTAAATGATTCGAATCCGTGATGCGTTCACGAATCTGTAAACAAACTGAGCAGATTTATGTCATTTTAAAATGTGCACATTTTGTCCGTTTTAAGCTTGTTCTGAGGCACTCGCGGGAGGGAATGTCATATTTAAACCCTGTCATGTGATTTAATATGTAAAATACATTTCATATTCAGTAAATTAAAGTGGCTCATCAGTTTATTGTAACGTGTACAATAGAATAGTGGAAAAAACATTATTTAGACTAAACATAATCAGATGTAAGTCCATAAAACTATATAAAAACTATTCAAGAGGGATTGAGGTCAGAACTCGAATTCTCTCACATACTCTTAACAGTACGTAACATACCGTATATGTATTTTATTTATAGTATTATGTGTATATATTCATGTATATATAATTCATAGATATATTTATAATTCTAATATCTAATATCTAATATCTATCTATCTATAATCTATCTATATTGACTGGAAAAGATCTTGGCTTTTTTGCTTACAAGTTTTGTATCCCAACAAGACTCCCCTGCTAAAAAAAAAAAAAAAAAAACAAAAAACACAGAAACCATTCAGTGTTTCTGTTGGTTCTGTAATTTGTCTTTATTGGGTTGATATCACCATGTAAAGGATCCTAATGGTTAACAAGTAACCAATGAGTGATTCTAGATGTATCTAAAGGTGTTCTACAGGAAACTAGTGGTCTCAGTTGAAACCCTTAAGCCAATTCTCATTAGAAATCAAATCCATTAGGTTTTAATCCAAATTGTTTCCAATGGTCCTTTTTCAGCAGGGCAGACAGATACATTTCAACAGTCCTCCTGAAATATATCCTGTAAGTCTCTGTTGTCAAAATGTACTGACGTGTGTTCGTTCAGTCAGGAGGAAGTGAATCGGTGATTCATTTGATATTATGACTGAATCTTTGAGTCTCTTTTCACTGAAGTTTATTTCCTTTCTCTCCTGTAAATCAGAGTCTCAGTTTTGTCTTTTGCTTTACTCTTCAGTATGTTGTTAATTATTTTATTCTATTCACAAAACATTTTACACATGTTCAGCCACTGGTCACCTGTTATTATGATCCTTTACACTGTGATATCAACTCATTAAAAAAGCCAAATTACAAAATCATTAGGGACCAACAGAAACATTTTCTATGGGTTTTTTCAGCAGGGCAGTTTTAGGGAAACTTGAGTCTCTCTTTACCTATTTAGCTCTATCTACCTTTTCATTTGCACTCATATTGCATACTGTACATATGTTCTGTTTTTATGCTTGTTAGAATTGGTCATAATCACAACTGCACATACTATATAGTCCATAACATACAGCATATTTTCTACTCTTCTGTTGTTTGTGCTTTCTTTTAAATAGTGCGTAGTATTTATAAAGTTTGTATAGTAACTTGTAGTTCAGAGTCAGAATTTGACTGTGCAGTGTGGTTGTTTCTCTGAGCACCTGACAGCAAACTCTCGAATCTCGAACTGAAAGACCCAATCCCATTTCTTCTTTTCACCCCTACCCCTTGTTTTCGAGTGTCACCCTAACCCCTTGGAACCGAGTGGTTGAAATCTTGCCCTACAAAATGGGACAACCCTTAAAATAAAAAAATAAATAAATAAAAATTGCTTCATTAACAGGCTTCTAGCGGTGCTCTGTAGGCGACCCGGCCCGTTTTCAGTGATAGCAGAGAAGGGAAAAGTTCAGCAACCTCACTGCTGGGCTTAACTTACATTTAGGGCATCATATGCTTTCAAAGAGGGGGATATGATAATTATTTACTATCGCCCGCCGCTAATTTTTTGGTGATACGAAGCTGAAGTCAGCTATTCACCAGCTTCTTGTTCGAGTTTTCCCGTTCCACCTTTAATGGTGCAGCAGTTACATTCTGGCGCTTCAGTCGTCAATACTGCTGGACTATTTAAGGTGGAACGCGAAGGTTAGCTGGCTAGCTACCGAGACATTAGCATGCTATTAGCGATTTTTATGCTTGTTATGAAGAAAACAAACATAATACATTGAAACGACATTAAACTAAGATAATATAATGGTTACCGTAATTTTTAACAGAGAAAATACATTTGTGGGTTTCTTTGGTCGCTCACATGGCAATCTTGCCGATTTTTTCTTTTTTTTTTCTCATAACACTCCGTTTGGAGTGTGTCTCTGAAAAACCTCAGTTTGGAGGGCCATGTAGCCCTAACACTTTGCCCTACCCCTCCATCTCAACAAAAATTGGGACACCCTAACCCTAGACGTGATCGCGCAAAACTAAGGCTAAGGCTAAGGGCCAAGTGTTAGGGGCCAGGGGTGAAATGGGATTGGGCCAAAGTGTTCGCGTGCAGTCAGCAGCGACACACAGTACCGCCGGCGGCCAGCAGAGGCGCTGTGACGCTGAACTGAACTCACTACAGCGGTCAGAAACGCAGCGGAACACGAGGGTGAAACTCAAATGGCTCCATGCTCCCTATGTAGTGCACTTAAGAGGTAATGAAATAATGCCTTCTGTATTCACATAGTGCACTAATTATCCAAGACGCCCACTGAAATAAGCTGTATGTTTCTCTTACAGGCATTTAGTGAACTATTTGATTGTAAAAGTCATTATTTTTCTCACGTATGTAGTGCACTACGTAGGGAGTAGGGAGCCATTTGTGCTTCAGCCGAAAACTAATATTCCACAAACGAGTCAGCAGCAGTTGGAAGTGTGCAGTGAGGAAGGCTGAAACAAACTCAAAAGCTCCAAAGAACATAACTAACTTTGACATCTTTAACTGATGACTGAGAGTAACATAACGAATTAGAACTATGACTAAAGCCACGTCTGTGATAAACTCTGCAAATAAGTGCAGCGATCAAAAATTAAACTTTGTCTTTATTTTGTCTGTTCTCAGTGTTTTAATACAACCCAGAGCAGCAGTGTCAGACTGAATCATCTGTATAGAGACTGTATACATATATGTTTACTTACGTGTCATTATTTTATTCCTGAAGCTTAAAAGATTTTGGATAAAAGATCAAATTTACAGCTCAATGACTGAACTATGAGCATATTCAATGTTAGCTAAACTTTTATCTACTGTATTAACCAACACTATGTTTAGTGATAAATAAAGCTAAAAAAATAAATAAATAAGATCAATTAGCCCCATAATTAGCTTTAGCATTAGTTCAGCTTTTGTCACTAAAACCTCCTCCTACAATAAAAACCTGGCACTTTAACATTGAGCAACAGCAGGGAAATGTAAACATGCTTTCCAAAACACATTTTATATTAAGTCTATAAGTCTTAAGTTTATTTTAATTATTCAAATGTGTTAAATGTTCTCATGTGTTAGATTCTAAATGTTCCTTTGTGTTACTGAATATAGCCTGTCAGCACAAGTGTAGTGATTCAGTCGATTTCAAAAGAGTCGATTCTTCGACTCCAGCGCGTCTGGGAATCGGGGTCGATCTCTCTTGGCCAGTGATTCTGAGAGTCGAAATTCTTGAAGTCGACTTTTCGACTCTGTTTTCATCATCTGTTCGAGAGTCGTTTTGAAGAAGGAGTGTGTAACGCAGCAAGCAATCTGAGCAGCGAGTTTATTTAATTATCAACTTTAAACGCTGTGAGCACATATGAAGCCGATTCACCTCGCATTTGCCAGATTTTTATTCAAAATGTGTGACATTAAAAATGGCGCTGCAGATACAGTCTGGCTCCGGCGCACCGTTAAGGTACCTAGTGAATCATTTAAGGTGGAACGAAAAAGTTGAATAGGAAACCAACTTCAGCTTTGTGAATAGTGAAACAATATAAACATCCAGCCGCTCCGGACTGAAACTTTTGAGAAACTATTAATTTACCAGCCTTATTTGAATGTTCCATTCCACCTTAAATGGTGCTGCAGTTACACTGAAAAGTTGGCGAATACAAAACTAACATAAAGTTACCCCATTAAATGCATTAATTTACCTCAACAAATGCATTCTCAATAGTCATTAATTTACCTCAACAAATGCTTTAATTTATCTCAATAAATACATTAATTCACCTCAATAAATGCTCCTTAATCATAAAAACATTCTCTTGGAGTTGTTTAATAAGCAGCTAACAGCACAGCAGAGAAGCTGTTGAACGCGTCTCACTGGCTGATCTAACTTCATGTCCCAAACCACACACTTCTGTACTTCACCTACTACACTAATGAGTGCACTTCTAAAGGAATGTGCGCTATTTTTACACATTTAGTGAGCTGGTATGCGGTTCGGGACGCGGCGCTAGTAACACAGCGGGAAATCTCCATACTCAAATATATCAGTTCACACACTTTAAAAATTATTTTTTTAAAAAAGCGTGTTTTACTGCCTTTGCTGGATCAGTTTGTCTTCATCTTATTACAAACAGCCACAGCACTGCTGAGTGAACATGATGTTGCTACCAAAATGGTGGCCGCACAACTGTGACGTCATCGCAATTCTATAAGTTACTGAGGGAGGCGGGGCTTCCGAATTCTGATGTATCTTGTTTGTGATGCAATCAAGAGCCACGTCATAATCAGAATTTCTTGTAACCCAAATAAACTTTGCAATGAAAAGCAGCTTCCAGCCTGCAGGCTGAACTCGGGCTGGATCGCTTGCATATGGTCGTGGGCTGATCTGAGCACCGTCATGAATGACTCTGAGGTCCTGAAGAAGCGTGGGTACACGCTGGGCATCAGCCTGGGTGAAGGATCTTATGCCAAGGTCAAGTCTGCTTACTCGCAGCACCTCAAAACCAGCGTGGCCATAAAGATTATCAACAGGAAGACAGCACCACAGGACTTCCTGGAAAAGTTCCTGCCGCGAGAGATGGACATCCTGCCGTCACTGAACCACAGCAACATCGTGAAGACCTTCGAGATCTTCGACACGTCCCAGGGTAAGGTGTACATGGTGATGGAGCTCGCAGTTCAGGGGGACCTGCTGGAGCTGATCAAAGCCCGCGGAGCTCTGCCCGAAGACTTCTGCAGGAAACTATTCCGTCAGCTCTCACTCGCCATCCAGTTCATCCACAACCTGGACATCGCCCACCGAGATCTGAAATGCGAGAACCTGCTGCTGGATAAGGACTTCAACCTGAAGGTTTCAGATTTTGGGTTCAGCAAGAAGTTGGAGTACGAGGGCGACCAGATGGTCCTCAGCAGAACGTTCTGCGGTTCCATGGCTTACGCGGCTCCGGAGGTTCTGCACGGTTTCCCATACGACCCTAAAGTGTACGACGTGTGGAGCATGGGCGTGGTCCTGTTCATCATGATGTGCGGCTCCATGCCTTATGACGACTCCAACATTAAGAAGATGCTGAGGATTCAGAGGGAGCATCGCGTGGATTTCCCTCATTCTGCATCCGTCCCGTCGGAGTGCAAAGACCTCATCTGCAGGATGCTTCACCCCAACGTGGCCAGGCGGATCGAGATTTGCAGCATTTTGGAACACTCTTGGCTCCAGAAGAAATCCAAAGCGTCTGAGGGCATCAGAGCCAGACCATCAAAGGCCTGCCATAAAAACAGGAGCAAGGAGGAACCTAGAACTTCCAAACATGGCCAGGAGAACTCTGAGGAACCTACAGCTGAAGGATCAACACAGTCAACATCAAAATCCGGCCATAAAAACAGGAGAGAAGAGGAACCTAGAACCTCTAAATATGTCCAGGAGAACTCTGAGGAACCTAAAGCTGAAGGATCAACACAGTCAAAATTAAAAGCCTGCAATAAAAACAGGAGCAAGGAGGAACCTAGAACCTCCAAACATGGCCAGGAGAACTCTGAGGAACCTAAAGCTGAAGGATCAACACAGTCAACATCAAAATCCTGCCATAATAACAGGAGAGAAGAGGAACCCAGAACCTCCAAACATGACCAGGAGAACTCTGAGGAACCTGAAGCTGAGTCAGAAACAGAATCCTCTCCAAAGTCTACAGACAGAGCGGGTGGCTCTACGTAAGCAGAATTACCATCGTCCGCCAGCAGCAGCACTGAAGATTAGCCGATTAGCTTTAGCCACCTGTTCATTCGACTTGCGCTGCAAATAATTAAACAAACATCAGCAAAGTTTTGAAAAATCGCTCTTATTTTGAACCAAAACGTCTGCGCATTTATACACTGTACAAAATTATACAAACTCAAACATAATGAACATTCAGAGGGTTTTACAGCCTTTAGCTTTCACCCTTTTGGAGATTTAAAGTCACAGTCCAGGCTTTCCAAACGATTTTACTTTTAACCAAATAAAAGTCACCACACTGCTGCTCCAATATCAAAATGATTAATTCTCTATGCAGTGAAAATTGAACCAGACTCATACTGGAGCCACAGGACTGTGAAAAATAACTAAATATTGTTGATCAAGTCAATATATCTAAATTTTCTCATAATGAGAGAATAATATAAAATTAACCTACTCTGAGACATTTTTACTTGTTGTGTCATCTTAAGTCAAGTTCTAACTGCACTGGGGAATAACTTTCCTGAAGAAATTAAATCATTAAGTGTAAAACTACCTACTAAATAAGACAGTTTTACTGGCTACAATGACATAAAACAGGTAATAATGTCTATAAACAGGTAGAATATTGGGAAATAACAGTTATATTGACTGGATTTGCAGTGTTTAAGACGTGTGTGCTTTTCGTTTGAGTTTTAAGTCTCTGCCCTTCTTCACCAGCAGGGGGCGTTTAGTCCAGTTCACTGTTCAGCATGATCAGAAGTAATCGGACGCTTTCCTCCTCTTGGGCAGCTGCAGCAGGTCGTCGGTGATGGACGTGGGATCGTGCGCGGCGGGCGTTTTGGTTTTGCTGGGCGTGGGCGTTCCCGAG
Organism: Colossoma macropomum; assembly: GCF_904425465.1. Lineage (NCBI taxonomy): Eukaryota > Metazoa > Chordata > Actinopteri > Characiformes > Serrasalmidae > Colossoma > Colossoma macropomum. The sequence goes on along the minus strand of NW_023494804.1, from coordinate 14,585,221 downwards.
GGCGTCAGAGCACCACCGTGTGGAGTTTTAGAGCTGAGGCTGCGGTGAGAGGGCGAGGGAGTGTAGCTCGCCCGCAGCGCCTTATCCGTGTATTTACTGGATGACCTGTTTACCAGCCTCTGGAGCGCAGGCGACAACGCAGCCGGACTCAGACCTTTAGGGGTCAGACTGTCACAGAGAGAGAAATACGACACATAATCAACATCACTACAGGGGTGAAACACAGGCAGTCCATCTGCACTGATTTTGAAAAGGAATTATTTGACTATATATAATAATACTCAGTACTTTAGTTTAGTATGTGGTCATTTTTGATACAGTGGTACAGGATGTGCCCATGTTTTTGCCAAAATAAAATCATTACTCTATTTTAAAACAGACATTAAACAACCTGCTGTGTGAGATTTTAAACAGAATTAAGAACTGATTTGTGGTGAAATCTGAGATTCTCTGAATCGTAATTAAATGGAATCTCTGTGAATTTTGGGATTTACATCCTTCACAACATGAAAATGAACTCTGGTGCTTTTGCTCTTTCCAGTGTGTCTGTTCTTTCTGCAACAGAACGCTGTTAAAACAGAAGAGCGTTTGGTTCCTGTCTGCGCTGAGTGAAAGAGGTGATGAGGGAACACCCGAGAGTTACCTGGCCAGGTTCTCTGTCACTTTGCGCAGAGCTTCCTGCTTTTTCGCTCTGTTTTTGGCTGCGACTTCATTGGCCATTTTCAGCCCCAGACGCTCTCTCCTGCCGGGCTCTGGAATCTAGACACACACACACACACACACACGTTACTTGAGTGATTAATTCGGAACAAAACGAGACTGTTCAATGTTCTTAAAACTGCATCTCAGACTAAAACACAGCTTGTGCATTATTTACTGTTTTCACTGAAAAAACAGCAAACAGATCCTTAAATCTGTTCACCGTGTACAATTACGGTGATACAGTGTAGCTTAGTTCTGTACAATAAGCAGTATAAATAGTTGTGTATAGTTGCAGTATAGTTCACAGTAGAAAGTATAGCTTTACATATTAACAGTGTTCACATGATTCAGTGTACAGTTAAAGTATATATCAGAGTGTAGAGTACAGTGTGGTGTAACATTATAGTATATTACAGACAACAGTACGTTGTATAGTTCTAAACAGTTGTCGTGAATCAGGGATCAGGTAAGTGAATAAGGTTGAGGGGTTGAGGGGGTGTGAATGACCTTGAATGACGGGCCGTGGCTCCTCTCTATGATCGGCGTTTCTGACCCGTCCAGCCGGAATGGAGTGGACTCGATCTCACCCCATGTCATCAACGGAGACTCGGACACTCCTACAGTACCATGACAACATCATCATCACCATCACCACCTTCATCATCATCATCTTCACGCATAAACATCTTCACACATTCATAGAAATCGGTGAATTAATCTCTGTTAAGTCTCACTGTTAAGTTTCACTCTGAGTGCTTAAGTGCTAATCAGTGTTCTGAGTGTGCTGTAATGCAGAACCAGTCTGAGCTGTGACTGTCCTGATCACTCAGGATTAATTACTGATACTGTTTTACACATGAGCCCTAAATTTAACCCTTTAGAGTAACGCAGTGCATCTGTGTACTGACCCGGCGCAGGTGAGGGCGCCCCCACAAACCCGTAACCGTTCACTTTGGGAGACTCGTGAGGGAGGAGCTCTTTACCATCCGGACCAACTTTCCCCAATTTGAACTAAATACAGCAAAACAAACAAACAAACAAACAAACAAACATCAGCCATGCTGCAGATCAGCTTTACAAACAACTACACACTTATTTAAACTGCAGAGGATCTTTTAAAGATTTCAAGATAATTTTGCTAAGATTTAGAGATTAATACATATTTTTAAAATCCCTTCATGGTGAAGGAATACATACAGAGCGCTGTGGAGCAAAAGAGACCCCCCCCCAAAAAAATGAAAATTATTGTGTGAGGTGTGGGCAGAGTTACCTGTGCGTTCAGAGCGGCAGCCTGCTGGATCTGGGATTTATTTAGAGCTTTAGAGAATGGGTCCACATCGAACCGCGTGTTCTTATAGGCGACCTCGCGTGGCTTCTTAAACACCGTGTCGTCCTTCACACCTTCAAAGGAACACGAACGAACACACACACACACACACTTCTCAATTATTTCTCAATTTTTTTCGCTGGACTGATTGGTTGGATTCTTTTTTTATTGCCACATGTCGTGGTAACTGTATCCGATGCATTAAGATTGAACTTGACAAAGCACAAACATACAACATAACACACACATACAGGAAACGATATACAACACATTGTGTGAGTGGATCCACAGATAATTACATAGTAATTTCATCTGTGTGTTCTCACAGATGCTGTACATCTTACAGAGAGACCGTTACGATATTCACCACTCAGACGAGTTTAGTGACATGGCTGGTACAGACAGTTCTCTGGATGAGAGGAATTATTCTGTAATTATTCTCTTTGCTCGCTTAAGAGAGCACTGAGTATAAATAAAGAGTCAGCTGCAGGAAGTGATGTTCCAATTCCTCTGAAGCTTTACAGACAATTCTTTACAATTTATTACGAGTTTGGAGATCTATATTTCTGTACCAAACTGTAAGAGATGACTTAAGAACACTCTCCACAATAATGGAGGTATAAAACTGGCCCAGCAGATCTCTTCTTACTTTTTTAATTGTCTTAAAAAAGAACAACCTTTGTTATTTTTTTTATATGATCAGAATTGAAGGCCTGCACAGTTGTTTTTTAAAATCTGTGAAAAATACATATTTCAGCAATTGTATATATTACATATTTCAGTTACCTTTTAATTTTTTCCCAAAAAAACTAAAATAAATGGAGAGTTTTGTATTTTCTTTTTTCTGCAGCCCTTTTCTGCTCTGCTGTGTGGGCATGGACCCCAGTGGACTGACTGACAGCCTCAGTGTCAAATTTAAAATAGAAATAACAGAACAGAAATGTGGATGGCGAGCACAGGCAGACCATAACTGCTGCACCAGTTAAGGTGAAACGGAATAATTAGAACAAAAGCTGAATCCTGTTGTGCTCTTCTGTCTTATCGTCTCCACAAAACAACAGGAAATTCAGACGTTAAGTGTGCGTGTTTTCTAAACGTGAGGATTTTAAAGTTTGTATAGCGAACATCCAGTTTCGATCGCTGACTGAAACTGTTTTGATTCAGTCTGTTTTCGGTCAGCTTTGACTGCAGCATTAAATGAGCCACAGAGAAGAAGCACCATCATTTAATCACATTAAGAGCAGTAGTGGTGGTACAGAGGAGGGCCATCCAAACTGATCACTCATATTTATTTTCAATTAAGGATGCATCGATTCGGGAATTCTGATGCATTTTTTCATGTACATATCTGCAAATCTGATACATAAACATTCATAAAATGTAGAAATTGGGACGAAGATCTGAATTATTATCACAGAAAAATTTAAAATTTATTTGTGTAGAGTCATTAATGCAGTATCACTCATCAGGTTATCATCATTTGACCTATTTCTAATCGTGTGGTGGTGCTGTTTACCTTCAGGATAGTACATCAGAGCGTTTTTTGCCTTGTACTCCCACGTCTCCACTCCAGCCTTTGAACACTCCAGCGCCTGCTTCTCCGACGACGGTAGAGCCAGGTTCTCCTCGCGACGCTACAGCAGACAGAACAGAGAATCCACAGTTAAACTACAACAAAGCAGGAGAACCTCAGATACAGAAACACAGGAAACAAACATCTGCATGAACACTGAACTGCAAACACACGACTCACACCTGTCTGAACTCATCCTCTGCCTCGTACAGCCAGGCGTGCTTCAGCTTCTCTTTGTCTTTCGCCAGAGCCATTATCTGCTCAAAGGATGCGTTATCTTCACTTGTGTTTTTAGCTAGAAAACGATCCAAAGAAGGAAGCTCCTTCTCTTCTTCTTTTGCGCCGTCTTTACTTCCTAAAACAGCAAAGAAACAACAGACATCTGACACCAGACTCAACCATTAACTGACAAACACACCATCAGCAGAACACTTTACTGCACAGCACAGACTAAATCACACATCACTAATATAACAGCTCAATCACTAATATAACAGCACAATCACTAATATAACAGCTCAATCACTAATATAAAAGCTCAATCGCTAACGTAACAGCTCAATATTACAGCTCAATCACAAAGATAACAGCTCAATCGCTAAAAGAACAGTTCAATCGCTAAGCTAAATGCTCAATCAGTAAGTTAATAACTAGGTTGCTAAGCTAAATGTGTAAACTGCTAAGACAATAGTTAAATTACTAAGCTAACAGTTCACTTGCTAAAAGCTACAAGTTCAATCAGTAAGCTACTAGTTAAACAGCTAAGCTAACGGTCAAGTTACTGAGATAAAGTATATTGTATCATAATAAAGTGCTTCATGTTTTAAGTATATCTTGTAAAGTTTATAATAGCAATAAAATCAATAATACATTGTAAAAATAAGGGCATTGATATTATACAAAATAAACTTTAATAAAATTAAGTAATTTGCACTAATGATTAAATTGGTCTAACTGTTGTAGGAGATTTAAAAAATTATTGATCGCGTACCGTCCTCTGTGGTTCTGGGTTTGCTGTGTGAAGCAGATGGAGAAACTGCACGGCCGTCAGGCGTCTCAAACGTAGATGGAGTCACATCTGAGGAAACAAACAAACAAACAACTCTCAACACAGTTCTACAATCTCAGGGAACACAAAATATAAAAATAAAAGTCTCTGCTTTAATAACTTCTCTTAAAGGGGACAATTCACCCAAAACAGATAGTCCCCAAAAAAGCGTATAATTTTCTATTTTCCACTATTTTCTCCTCATCAATATTACATATAAAACTCAGAAGGCACGTTTAGGTTCACTGGTGGTTTTGGATAGTAAAAAAAAATGTCTATATTTGTGTTGTAATCATTACCACCACTTCTTGAACCATTTTACACCCAACTTCTCTGAATTACTCTGTTTACACTTCACACATTCAATTATGGAGGCATTCTGTTTGATTTCTACACTGGGTGCGGTTACTCACAGGGCACGTATGTGCGTGGTGTATATTTGGCCATAGCGGAGCCGTATTTGATGGCGATCTCGCGCATTCTCTCCAGATCTCCGCTCTCCTCTGCCTCCAGATAATCCTTCTGTGCCTGCAGCTTGGACACATCTGGGAAGAAATCCCTTTGAATGATTTTCTCCAGATTCTGTGCATAAAAAGGAAAACATAATTTAGAATAGAGGCAGTTTTTACAGTAAAAATGTAAATAGAGAGTTAAACAGATAACATCAATAGTGGTTTATTCACTCCATATCAATAAATACAACTCAACACAGTTTATCATGGAATTTAAAAGTCATTTCGTAAGACACATAAAGTGACAGAAAATGTGGTTCAGGTGGATGTGTCTACCAGGTTACGTCTGTTTGTAAAATCTTACGGGGAATTTTGGAGTTTCCACTGTTTCTGCATCAACACTGATCACGGATACCTTAAAAACATATCTGAGCCTTACATGGTGCAGCCTCAGACGCCAGAATGTAATCGCTGCACCATTTAAAGTGGAACGGGGAATTCGAATAAGGCAACTTCATCCTCGTTCAGAAGAGAGAAGTGAATACAGCAGCTGTACACTCTCTATATGTGTCTATATGAATGTCTAAAAGTGTGTATGTGTATATATTTATGTTTGTTACCTGTATATATTGCTCCTCCTGTAGTATTTTGCGCTGTTTCTCATTCTTCTCTGCAGGTTTCTCAGAGAAACTCACCACAGCTCCAGAGCTGGACTCCATAATCCACTCACAGCTTTATCTACACCACAATAAACTACTCAGCATAAACTGAGCGCTGATGATGTTTCTGATTAATCTGACTCTGATTAATTCTCAGCTGACTGTTGTTGTCCTCTGTCAATTCGCCTCAAATTCCGCAATATTTCTCTCCTTTCTGACTTACATGAGCCCCGAACTCTACACTACACTCTTGACGTTAATGATAAATATTACATAAACCCCAAATAAAGCATATTTTATTTCTGTTTTAGTTTTTTTTTTCAGAAAAATATAAACAAACGGCAACCGAACGTGTTAACCTCCGCAGTCAGGCGCTTCTTCCGCTCTGTGTGGTTGCGTGTTTCCGGTTTCTGCAAGACGAGCAGAGGGACTTTTAAAATTATTCTTATTAGTAACGTTATTCGTATTATTACGCAATAAGTGTTCAAACTATAATAGCGATCTACTGAGCTTCGTAGCAACGAAATAAAAGGACATCTTGTTGTTCCTGTGTCAAAGTCATAAAAAAAGTTTAAGAATTTTTTTGTATAAAATAAGCAAAGGAACTGACTTTTATTCTACAAATTATTAAATAGTGTTTGTAGTTTATAACACATATGAAAAAGAGGAACTGCCTGACTTTTATTCCATAAAATATTTTTAAAAATAGTTTTGCAATTTGAAAAACAAATTAAAAAGGAATGGTCTAACTTTTATTCTATACAATATAAAAAATAATATTTTTATACAACTTATATTTTTATTCTAAAAATGATTTATAAATTACAAAACTGCCCTCAAACAAATAAAGAGGAACTGTCTGGCTCTTATTCTATACAGGATTAAAGAGGGTATTGTAATTTATACAACAAATAAAAAGGAGAAACTTTTATTCAATAAATTATTTAAAATTATACACTGCCATTTAAGACATCAACATTCGATGGTGAACATAAAAAAAGTTTGTAAAGAGTATTTTTAGGCTTAAATTTATCACTCCAAAGTTAACGATTAACACAGTGTATAAAAAAACTTCTTAAAATGTAGTTTATATGTTCATATTTAAACATTAATATATGTTTTATTAGTAGAAGCTTGCTTTGGCTAAAGATCTTATTTTTAATCATTAAGACTGAATTCTCCAGCTTCTTATTCTAATTCAGTACGGAAGATTCGAAGACTAGTGTTGCTAAAATTACTTCTCACAGCACACACTGATTTATTGAAGTTTTCATAAAAATGTTTGCCTGATTTTGTCATGAATGAGCCAAAATAAGCAGGAAAAGTCGTGATCTGACCAACCAGAACGTCCTTTATTTGCACACTCTGAATAAACACCATGTAGCAGGATCTCCATTTCCCAAAAAAGCTGAAAGATCATTTCAGAAAGAAAAGGCAAGGAGAGCCGCTCCCCGAGTCGGGCCCTTTCACAGCGACAGAGGGGAGAAAAGCATCACACCAGTTTAACATTCAGTTACGAATAAAAATCCATCCATGGAACGTCGGACTTTCTGAAGATAAATATTCAGCAGCGACTCGCTGCAGCTCTAACGGGCCAACGGTAAACAGACTGAGTGAAGAACAGAGTGATGAAGTGTCTCAGCGTTTTCCTCTTGACTGACTCACACTGCGCTGCTCAGCGCATCTTTATTTTTAGTGTAAAATCGTAAATTTTGGGTTAAAATGACCAATAAAAGTCCGTCAGACAGAGTGTTTACGTTTTCACAGCTGAGAACGGAGGTGACAGTGCTGCTGCTGCTGAAAGTCATCTCATTTTGTCCGTCCGTGCCGCGACTTCCCGTGTCTGTGCCGTGACTTCCTACGGGGCTCCCGAGGCAATTCCTGCCCACCTGGCGGGAAAGCCGGGGCTCCACCCCTCCAAGGCTCCTCAAAGCTGTACCGGGGGAGGAAGGTGGGGTACGGCGTGGGGGCGCAGTAACGGCCCTGACGGAAACTCTGATCCACTGGTCTGTGGGGCCACGGGGCAGGAGGTGGGGGCAGCAACATGGGGTCTCCGTCTGGTCCGAACCTCAGGTGCCGGTTTGCTTCTCTCGGCTGAAACGGCCTGAAGAGGAGAAACACAGACAGCAGTTAGAAAAACTTTCACACACATACAGCACAGTCCTGTCAGTGCTGACCGGCTCTGCTCCAACTCTGCACCTTCTGCCGGTCACTCATCACCTGTGGGCACTTCTGAGTACCAGCTGACTGCTGGTTACAATGGTTTCACTGATGCTAAGCAAACGACACAACAATCGTTCGTCTGTAAAAGTAATCCCTGTGTTTAATCACCGTATGCAGTGGCTGTGAGACGTAAACTGTGTCCGGCCTTTGCCTTCGCTGCTGTCTTTCTGTGGTGAGAGCACCGCCACCATCTTTAGGAGGAACATCTAGGAAAAAAAGGGGGTCTACTGTTTCACGGTGGGGGAGATAAAACACACACCACCCTGCTCAGTAGGTTGTTTGCAAATGAGATCATGTCACTGCGTTGCTGTGGCACGAACTGCAGATGTCAAGTAAAGGTTTATTTATATAGCTCTTGTTACAACAGGCGTCATCGCAAAGCAGCTTTACAGAAAAATCTGGGTCTGACCCCCCATGAACGTATCAAAGGTGACACAGGCAATGAAAAAACTCCCTAAAAGCAAGAGGAAGAAACCTTGAGAGGAACCAAAACTCAAAAGGGGAATCCATCCTCCTCTGGTCCACACCGGATAGCAAACAATAACACAAGATTAAATAGTTCAAGTCTGTGCAGCATCAGGAGGGTCAGTTCATGCAGGTGAGGTTTGCACAGCATAATACAGCAGGAAACTCCATGGTGGTCAAAAAAGTCCAGAAGGCTGGTGAGCAGTGGGCACACGATCAAGGCAGAAGAAGCAATGGTAACAGATGGAGGGCAGAAAGTGATATTCTACACAGGAAGCTGTCACAAGCTCTGGAAATGTCTGTGGTTTGTGTTGTTTATGGTGCTCAAATCGATCTAACAGAGAAACCACGAGGAGCTTTTATCCAGTACCAAAAGCTGATGTTCACGAGGGAAAAAAATGGGCGGTCTATGTCCCTGCCCACCTGTCTGTATGTCTGCCTGCTTCTCTCTCTGTCTGTCAGTCATTCTGCCTGTCTGACCTCACCCTGAGCAGATGTGGATGCCGACCTACATTATGTGGTTATGTTGGGGTGGTCCTCTCCTGCTGAAGTAGGGGGGGTTGGGGGGGGGGTTGGTCTCTCTGGTCTGGATGAAGACCCCTGCATCGCCCCACCCTGAACCGGCTCCTGGTCAGGTTCTTCCATCCCCTCATTACTGTAGAACATCAAAAGAGCTTTCATTTTACTAAAATCAGGAGCTGCACACTGACCACGTCACTGACAGCATTAGACACGTTAGAACTGTATCTTCATATTGAAGAACCAAATAAATAACACTCAATACTCTGCATCTGTAACTGCTGTAGGCTGAGTGTGTGAGTTTAAACTGCTGTAGCGTGCATTCAGAATGTTAGTGTTGTTAAGTAAGTAAATAATTCAATCAATAAACAAACAAATATCTGCAGTGTTAGTAAACGAAGGTGGGTGATGTTACCTGCGCTTAGGGCCGGAATTTAGATCGTCCAGGTAATTTTGTCTCTCTATAGCGTGACCCCGCGACCTGTTAAACACTGAAACAGTCGAGCAGAGAAAAAACTCCTATCATCTTCAATAAAGAGCAAAGCTGCCAAAGAGATTTCAATAACTCATTCACTCACAGTCGATGGCCTCATGAGGATCAACACCGTCCACATCAATCAGATACCTATGATTAAAAAACACGGGTCATTAAAGAGCTTAAATTAAAAACAAACAGCGCTGAACTTCAACCGTCCAACAGCTTACCTGCACACAAGGTAGCCTGTCCGGTTCAAACCGTGAGTGCAATGAACCCCAATCAGTTTATCTGTAAACAAAAACAAACAATGTGTGCAGTGGAATTTATAAATCTGTATGTTTGTGTCAGTCGCACTCAGCCAGCAGATGCTCTTCACTTTCTTATTTATCATAACTATGTTGTGATTATGTCTAATAGTTATGCCATGGTCTAAAAATAAATTTCACTATCATTCACATGGTATCAAAAGATTGTGTCAGAACTTCAATTAGTACAACAGTGACTATATGCTTTGATATTACATTATAATCCAGCTGCTTCACTTTAAGGGTGCGTGTGTGTATATACATATGTGTATTTATGTGTGTATATACACACACATTTATGTACACACACACACACTATGTGTGTGTGTGTGTGTGTGTGTGTGTGTGTGTGTGTGTGTGTGTGTGTATATATATATATATATATATAAAATTTTATATATCTGTAACAATACATTATTCAAAAAATGAAGATAAATTACTTTAAAACTAAAAAAAACAGAAAGGGACTGCCAAAATAAATAATAAATGAACATTATTTCCTCTTTATTATTATTTATATTACATAAATAATAAATGAACAGATAAAAGCATTCCTATTACAAACAGAATACAAAACTGAAATAAATATTCTTTATGAAACAAAACATCAAATTTTCTGACTTTCCCTTAAAATTAAGATCCCCCTGAAATTAACCTCTTTTTAATGAATGATTTTTTTGAGGTAATTCACATTTTCAGCAATTTAATCTCATCTGCAGCTGCACATAGTGGCCCATTTTATTTACAGCTAGTTTATTAATGCAGTACAGAGTAAAACAGAACATAAGAACACTTTTTTATCCATTCGTGTAAATTTGTCTTTAGGCAGACAGTTCAGGGTGGATAACACACATACAGAATAACTACAGCTCAGTCGACACAACTGCACACGCTTTATTAAGATTACGGACAAAACTTGATTGTTCGTCGTGAGATTTTAAGAGAAAGTGAACGATTTCTCAGCTACCAATTCCGTGAGATCTTACAAATAATACAACAGAGCATGCTTTCCTGAATATATTGTGTATATCATCAGTGCTTGTAGACACTGACCAACTGGATGCTTATAAAGAGAACATCATTCTGTTTAGCTGGATTTAGTACCAAATATTACATTAAAAAAATTACCGTGTTCATAGTTTTTGAAATGTAGCTTTACTGGCTCTTTTTTCTCTATTACAACTGATGAGATGTCTGAAAAAATAAATATTGTGACATATTGTGTATTGTGAAAATTGCCTGAAATATCACGATATAATATTTTTTGCCATATCGCCCAGCTCTAGCTTCCGTTTCAGTGTTTTTTCATTTATGTCATTAAAACTGTGTTGTATCGTATCAATGAGAGTGTAAATTCGTAAATCAATATTAGACTCTACAGACTCCATGGAAGTCTGAAATGAATCCACTGTGAGTTTAAATATAAAGGTAGAAAAACTCGCCAAGGAAAGTCTCGGAGCTCTAAGGATTAACATGCGGCATCATTTAAAAGACTGACTAAATATTCTACCTTTCTGAGATTATCAGTGAGATAAAACTGTAGATTTAAAAGTGCTTAATCAGGGAGGATCAGCAGAGTGAACGTGTCTGCGTATGTGTTTCGTTCTGAGCTGTTCCTGTTGACGAACACTATAGTTTAAATATTTCACATTTCTGAGGCAGCGCTGCAGCTTCAGGCAGCCTTATCATAACAGGGTGGACCTGAGTGACCGCCTTAAGGGCAGTGATTTTGATGAGTGATTTTTCACACTGTGCTGACAGATCCATCACGCTACGTTCCTCTGTGAGTAAAAATACTCTCTAGATCAGATGATCCACACTGAGACCAGCACACACTCACCATTATTTTCATTGTCACAAAGAAACCTTCTCACAGCCTTCTTAAAGCTCAGAATGGTGGCATCGCTCGGCACTTCATGACCCGCAGTGAAAATCTTCAGATAGTGCCACGAGTCCGGCAAGTCCTGCATAAACAAGCACAAAAAAAACAAAAAAACAAAAACTAATCACACCAAATCCTGAATAAATAAACTCAGGCTGAGCCCCTAAATTCAGGTTCTGTGATAAATCAGCCCCAAACAGAGCAGCTGCATAAAGACTGTATTTTACTCTGTGCAGTGGAGCTGTGTGACAAATTCACGATGAAACGTTCATACTGTGTAAAAAGCTGCTGCCGTTTTCAAACGGTGTTGAAAAGTCAAATAAATAAAAAATGAGAGCTTTGAGGTTCTGTTCTGTCAGTACTGGTGTGACTGGATGAGTCAATAAGTAATAACTCCACTCTACCATATCTGTGTGCTCAGTCACTTTACTTTTACTTTCATTTCTCTATGATTTACCAGACTAGGCTTAAAAGGAACTCCACTGATTTTTCAAAATCCCTGCATAATTACATGGTTAAGATGTAAACAGCATAATTCCGAGTGGTTTAGTGTCAAACGCTCCGTTCGAAACTTGCCGAGTCACAGTTGTTCACAGTGGTGGTGATGGGAACTAGACGTCCGCCTCTAAAAGCTCCCTCACAGAAAGTTATTACATAAAATGGTTATGAATTCACTGCCTGATGACTGAAACAATGTTTTATGATTGTTTTGAGAACTTAAAATCTATTCATGGAGGGATACATGCAGGGTGCTGTGAGGCAAAATAGTCCCCAAAGAAAACTTATTATTTGATATGTTCCACTATTTTCCCATCATCAGCATTCCATATAAAACTCAGAATACAAGTGTAGGTTCACTGGTGGTTTTGGATGGTAGAATGTTTATATTTGTGTTGTAGTCATGGCGACCCCTGGTTCCTATCACCACCACTGTAAAGAAATCTGAAGAATTTCACACCAAACCACTCTGTTTACATCCCACACACTCAATTATGGAGGAATTTTGAGAAACTGGTGGAATTCCCCTTTAATCCCTTTGTGGGAGTGTTGAATGTACTCCAGAGCTTTGAGAGGTTCTACAAAGACCTTAGAAGTGCTGAGCAGTCAAGTAAGCCCTGGACCCCCAGACTGAACCCAGGTGTGAGGGGTCCCAGGTGTGTGCTAACCTGTGGTTTGTAGTAACGGGTGGTGAAGGTGAGGTCAATGATGAGTCCGAGTTCCTGACCCTGCTTCTCCAACATGTGCAGAAGATCGAATGGACCAAAGGCCTCAGACTGACACAGACAGTTTCTCAGAGACTGAAAGAGAAATAGGTCAGACTGAAAGACAGAACATAGACGTTTGGAGCACTGTTTTAACAGAAAACGTAAAACGGTTACAGACTAATGCAAAAATGATTACAATACGATGGCGTTTCAAAATTTTAGTACAAAGCTGTAAAAAGAGAAGATGTTACGAGTGTCCAAAATGATCAGAACAAAGCTGTACATCTTCTTTTACAGCCGGCCCCGTCACAACCAGCCCTGTTACAGCCGTCAAAATGTTTGGGGCTGCGTGTTGCCAACGTGTGCAGAATGACTCGCACCTGTTTTAAAGGGACTTTAAAGGCGATGAAGCGAGTTCCAGGAATCCTCTTCCCCACTGCACTGTATTCAGTCCATCTAAAACACACACAGGGCTCTGAAACTACATACACACATCATTATCACTGAATATGCAGCACTACACATTACAACTGCTCACCTGTCCGGAATTTTCTTATGTGAAGGCATAATCACAGCCCACAGCTGCAGCTGTCAATCAAACAAATAAACAAACAGACAGACAGACAAACAAACAAACAGAAACTTAAACTCCGACAAGACAAACTCAGTTTCTTTAAAGACAGGCGAAGCTTTTTAATTACAATTATCCGTTCCACCTTAAAAGGCGCCGCAGCTGCATTCTGTTCTCCCTACCTTCAGAACGTAATTCCTGTGCCTTTTAAGGTGGAACTTCAGCTTCGTGGAAAAACACCCTCCGTGAATTAGGGGGTCAGAAGAAATCTGAATTATGTTTAAACCATTATGAATCCCCCTCAGGCTGCTTTACTTTCCTGAAATAATGATATTAATTGTACATATTTCTGTCTCCGCTCTCAGTATCAGACCTGCAGCTGTGGTAGCCGTTAGCCGTTTTGCTAACCGCTAAACCTCCTCATTCTGAGCTGCAGCCCTTTAACACAGTTTTACAAACACACACGAACAGCGATTATAATCACACAGACTAAAAGCCATAAAGACTTGCGCGCCGTTTAACTTAATAATTAATGTAATAATTTAATCAGAGCGGTTGAAACGCTGAATGATGAAAACTACTAAACTCACCCAGCCGGAACCTCCACGAGTCCAGTGACGTCACGCCGCCGGGTACAGAAACAGCACACAACGCCACCTGCCGGACACCGACATAAACATAAACACACACTCACACACACACACACACACACGTACGTGTGCGTGTGTGTGTGTGTGTGTGTGTGTGTGTGTATATATATATATATATATATATATATATATTTATATATATATATATATGTATATGTATATCTATCTACACCTCAGTGCACTCTATACATTTATATTTTACACTTTACATAAATAACTGTATACATCAAGCAGCCTGTTCCTTTTTTTTGTGTCCTTTAATATATGATTTGTTTCCATACAAACCATTAAATATGTAAAATAACCGTAAATTATAATAAAAACATAAATATTTGCACTTTCCTCGGGTTGTAGTGTTGTCAGTGTGTAGCATTTAGTTTGTACAAAAACTTATTAAAAAATTTAGAAGTATATATCCCAAAAAATAACAGTCACAAAGTAAACATAAACACAACATTGCAAACATGTAAACAGAAAAGGCACCCTTAAAAACCTGCAGGAATTAAGGCCTAATTTGTTCCTCTAATATACATCAGATAACTGATTAAATTCCATTAATTCCGCACTGTGACGTCTGAGCTACTTAAACTCTTCCTGCTGAAATCTGAGAGGAAGAAACAAAATGAGACGATAAAAACCCCTTTTCTGCATGTAACACAATCACCCCATCCTAAAGGCCTCGTCCTTTATCCCCAAACTCTGTTTCCTCCTGCGTCTTATTTCCTGCAAAGTTCTGTCCCTTCATTTCTTCTTTCTTCATTCCTTCGTTTCTCTCTGTAAGATTTATCTGTTATATAACATGTACGTGTCCGAAAGCTCCTGTTCTTCCCACAGTCTATAAAGGGGTAAAAGTCTGTGGTTAGGCGGCTGATGATGCAGGGCATTTCCTTTTTGCCCTGCTGCTCTCCACCCCGGGTGTTAAAGTGGTGGGTGATGTGGTGGCTAATTTGGGTCAGCAGGCGGGTTACTTCCAACTCCGAAACACCATCATTCAGTAACTAACAGAATGTCTGCATGAAAGACAAATCCCCAGAGCCTATATATACACACATGCTGAGCTAAAAGCCTTTTAATAGAAGAAAACAATTCACTCCAAACACCTCAGTTAAGTTCTCTGTTGGTCCACAATAAAATAGGGACCTGACCAAGAGAAGACTAACTAACTTAGTTAAAAGGAGAACAAGACCCCTGACTAAGAGTAAAGTAAGTCCCCTGATCAAGAGTAAAGTAAGACCCCTGATCAAGAGTAAAGTAAGTCCCCTGATCAAGAGTGAAATAAGACCCCTGGTAAAGAGTCAAATAAGTCCCCCGGTCAAGGGTAAAAAGTCCCCTGATCAAGAATAAAGTAAGACGCCTGGTCAAGAGTCAAATAAGTCCCCTAGGCAAAAGTAAAGTAAGATCCTAGGTCAAAAGTCAAATATGCCCCCAAGTCAAGTGTAAAGTAAGTTTCCTGATAAAGAGTAAAGTAAGACCCCTGATCAAGAGTCAAATAAGTTCCCTGATCAAGAGTCAAATAAGTCCCCTGGTTAAAAGTAAAGTAAGTCCCTTGATCAAGAGTAAAGTAAGTTCCATGATCAAGAGTAAAGTAAGTACCCTGATCAAGAGTAAAGTATGACACCTGGTCAAGAGTAAAGTAAGTCTTCCAATCAAGAGTAAAGTAAGTCTTTAATCAAGAGTAAAGTAAGTACCCTGATCAAGAGTAAAGTAAGTCCCCTGATAAAGAGTAAAAAAGGACCCCTGGTCAAGAGTCAAATACGTTCCCTAGTCAAGAGTAAAGTAAGTCCCCTGGTCAAGAGTAAAATAAGTCCCCTGGTCAAGAGTAAAATAAGTCCCCTGGACAAAAGTAAAGTAAGCCCCCTGATCAAGAGTAATTTAAGACCCCTGGTCAAGAGTCAACTAAATTCCCCAGTCAAGAGTAAAGAAGGTTCCCTGATCAAGAGTAAAGTAAGATCCTGGTCAAGAGCAAAGTAAGACCCTGGTCAAGTGTCAAATAAGTCCCCAGGTCAAGAGTAAAGTAACTCCCCTGATTAAGAGTAAAGTAGAACCCCTAGTCAAGAGTAAAGTAAATCCCCTGATTAAGAGTATAGTAGAACCCCTGGTCAAGAGTCAAGTAAGCCCCTCGGTCAAGAGTAAAGTAAGACCCCTGGTCAAGAGTAAAATAAGACCCTTGGCCAAGAATAAAGTAAGTGCCCTGATTAAGAGAAAAATAAGTCCCCTGATCAACAGTAAAGTAACTCCCCAGATCAAGAGTAAAGTATGTGCCCTGATAAAGAGTAAAGTAAGACACCTGGAGAGAGTGAGAAAGAGAAAGAGAGAGAGACTTTTTTGACTTTTGATGGTCCTTTATTGAACCAGCTCTTTTTTGACACATTGTGTCATCTTAAATGATACTGAAATAAAATATATCATTAAAAAATACAATAACACTTTATAAAAAGGTAAAAACAAAAGGATATACATAAAAATACAGTTTTGGCTCATCTGAACTTAGGAGCAAAGCAGAGCTCACCTTCGCACATGGAGCACAACGCCTCACCACAGCATCACACTACTTCAAAAGCCTCCAGAGAGAGTCCTTGTGGCATAGCAGTCAGTACTATGTGCCACCTTGTTTTTACGACTGACATATATCGCCATTTTCACTTGCCGAAGGGTGAAGTTAATCAGTTGGCACTTAGACTTCTCTCTCTTGACGTACTTAAAACCAAGCATAAAAGTCTGGAGTGTAAAACCATTCTTCAAAACATCAAATAGAGAACACAACCTAAAACAATGCATGAAAGCATCAAATATAGTTTATTTTGAGGACAAAATAGACACGGTGGTAAAATCTCAGGATTTAAAACAGAAATAAAAGTGTTAACTGAGACAATACCATATAAAATTCTCCACTGCAGGTCAGCTACTTTAGGTTAATGGTGGCTTCACATCCTCACTCAGCTTAAAAACATCATGAGAGACAGAAAGAGAGAGCGGGAGAGAAACAGAGAGAAAGAGGGAGAGAGAGACAGAGGAAAAAAGGCAGAGAGCGAGAGAGAGGCAGAGAAAGAGACAGAATAAAGGGAGAGAGAGAGAGAGAGAGAGAGAGAGAGAAAGAAAGAGAGGGAGAGAGAGAGAGAGAGAGAGAGAGAGAGGGAGAGAGAGAGTGAATGAATGATTAAATAAAGGAAGGAATTATATTAATAAATGAATTAAGTGGATGAATGAAAGGTCCAGCAGGAGGAAATGAAGTAAGAGATGAAGAGTTTTATGATTTCCCAACCCCCCAACCCACCGGCACTTCACCCTTCACCCACCAGTGGAAGTTCCCATGTATGGAGCAGCTCGCGCTCTTGTGTAACACGCGGCTATAAAGCACGCGCCCCGCACATACCTATGCACACACCTGCACACAGGGTCGCGCGCTGACTTTATTCGCTCTTTCGTTTCTTTATTATTTGTTCATTGTTGATTTCGGTCTGAGATGTGTTCTTCTAGCGGGAGTCGCGCGCTGATCGTGTCGGTGTCGAGCTTTTATCCAGACGTGGAGTTGAGCGCGCGCCCGGGGACTGCGCGAGACACGTGGAAACTGCACCGAGCGCTCTGCTCACGGGGCTTCAGCACACGCATCCTCAACGACCCCGATGCCGAGGAGATTCACGAGGCGTTTAAATCAGGTAACATTCATTCATCGGTTGGTCGCACAAACTCACACAAACTCACACAAACTCACACAAACTCACACAAACTCATATAAACTCACACAAACTCACACAAACTCATATAAACTCACACAAACTCCCAAAACTCATATAAACTCACACAAACTCACACAAACTCATATAAACTCACACAAACTCATATACACTCACACAAACTCACAAACTCATATAAACTCACACAAACTCACGCAAACTCATATAAACTCATATAAACTCACACAAACTCATATAAACTCACACAAACTCACACAAACTCATATAAACTCACACAAACTCCCAAAACTCATATAAACTCACACAAACTCATATACACTCACACAAACTCACAAACTCATATAAACTCACACAAACTCACGCAAACTCATATAAACTCACACAAACTCATATACACTCTGACTGAACATGATCAGTTATTGATGAGTAGTAAGGGTTTGAAATTCTCTATGTGTTGGATTTACTTACAAAAATTTTTTTTGCCCTAGATTATTATGTAGATAAAGCGAGACTGCACTGTAAAAATTACCCTTTTTTCTCCCTAAAAAATTAAAGTGCATTTTTATGGTGCAGTCTCTAAAACAAATACTTAATTTGTTGTACATACAAAATAAATTTTACAAGTAAAGTCTGCTTAGTTTTACAAATGACTCATTTTTATGTGTAACTCAAAATTTTGAGTTAATTGAACTTCAAATAATAAGTTAACAAATGTATAGCTAGATTAGTTTAATCTTACAAGATTTGTGAAGTAAAAACAGACACAAACAAAAAAAATAACAAAAAGCAAAAAACAGTTAACAGTAAAACTTTTTTTTTTTGAACGCTGTGCATTTACTGTAATTCTATTTTAATGTAAATAAGTCAACAACCATTAAAATAAACATGACTGTCTATGAAACAAAGATGATCATTTGTTTGTCATTAAATTTCACAGAACTGACAGGGAAAATATTTTTTTTACGGTGAAGTCATGAACCAAACCTGTGTTTCTTTAACTTACATATTCATAACTTTACTGACAAACAGCAAATTCTGACTGCTGTGTTTATGTTTATTTGTGATTATTCTGATGTTATACAGTATTTTTACTGTATTTATGTTTATTCTCATGTTGTACAGAGTTCTCACTGATAAAACACACAGTCCAGATAAAGCTCAGGGGACTTTTGCACATCACTGTATATTGACCTGTATGTGCAGACAGAGATCTGTGATTTATTAGAGTTTGATTATAGAATTATTACAGTTCTGTATTACAGGGCATTCTGTGACAGTGAGACTCGGTTCTTCACTCACACATTTCTGAAAGAACTCAACATAAAAAGCAGAAAGTAAACCACCTACCTGAGAATATACTTTACTATAAATAAAATATAAAATCAACAAACAGCTCTGAACACAAACGAAACTGAACTGAAAGAAATCAGCTCAAACGTTAACTCTGAACTATAATGAGGTTTGAGGAGTTGAGTAACGTTTTTATGACGTTGTTTACGGGAGCTGAAGTCCGTGTTTGTTCAAGGAGCAGCTTTACAGCTCCATTAATAACAGCAGCAGATGAGCGTATCAGTGTGTCAGTGTGATGGAACAGTGAACTGCTGATGTTGGTCATCTTCTAGTCCTCCATTAATGACCAATTTCTGACCTCAGAGCTGCTCTCCACTGAATACAGTACCACTGCTGTGCTGAAAGTGCAGCTTTAAAAGCCATAATAAAGTGGCAAGTTAGTGGAAGCACAAGGTGTGTGTTTCTAATAAAGTGGCCAGGGAGTGTGTTAAACTCCATGTGACCGTGTAAGTCTGAACGTTGTGCATGCTGTAACAGGGTGGATGTCCTAACAGGGCTGATGTGAGGTGAAGTGGCAGCTCTGTGACTCACAATCCGTCCAAGCAGACATGATTAATGCAGTTAGACGTGAGTACATGGGTTCAGCTGATTAGGTAATGCTCACTGAAACTATGAGCAGCGGGAATGTCCTGAACCTGCATAAACGACCTCCAGCTGCTCATTTATGAGAAATCAGTGATGCCCTGCTGCTGTGGAGCGAACCTTCAGCCAGCAGCGGTGCTGCTAACCTCAGGGTTTCTGTAAGTATGTCCATCACTGAGTGAATGTGTGTTCCTCCTGTGCAGAGAGCGAGCAGGCAGTGGACGGCTGTTTTGTGGGAGTGATCTCCAGCCACGGTGAAGAAGGTTTGGTGTTCGGAGCAGACGGGCGTCCGGTCCAGCTCTCCAAAATCTACAGCTACTTTGGAGGCCCTACGATGGCAGCAAAAAACAAACTGTTCCTCATCCAGGTGAGTTCAGATACTAGAACAGGAGTTACGTCCATATGAAGGTGGGAATTCGACTGCATCAATTTGGCTATCGATTAATGATGATAGAAATGGTGTCAAAAGCAGGGGGTCCTGGGGGGTCCCTCTAATGAACTTCTTGGCTTCTAATTATAAATAAGCAGCCAATTTTCAAATGTAAAAATTCAATAATCTTTATTCCACAACTGTGTAAATTGTTCCTTGAGTAATATTTTTGTGTTCAGGGTTTGTTCAAAGATAATTCTGAATTGTAAGTGAATCAAATTAAAATCTTGATGGAATTTAAGAAATCGCGATTCGTGGAATCATTTCTTAAAGAACTGTACTCGAATTGCTGTGAGATTACAGCTCTGGCTTGAGCCAATAAAGTCCTGAAAGTCAGAGCTGAGAATTCAGAGAATGAACTGAAGGGCAGATGTCTAAGAGAATGTCATCTCGGAGCAGAAACGCGACATGTGAATGAATGTTCAGATGGCAGTGTGTAATTATTGTGTTTGTGTAGGCGTGTCGGGGACACCTACTGGATGATGGGGTTGAGATCGAGACAGACTCTGTAGGCTGTGAAGACAGTGGAATGTCTGAGTGCGCCTCTGTCCCGCCCAACACTGTGGTCATGTACGCTACAGCTCCAGGTAACAAATTAAATCTTTTTATTTAATACACTTTTTTGTGTATTGTGGAAATTTGTCTTGAGCTATTACACAAACAAGCACAATAAAACATAAATACATATAAAGCATTAACCGTCCACATGGTCATGCATGCAGTCACACAGCCAAACACTGGTCACTGTATGGTCTTATACTATGTAATAAATATGAGAGGAAAAGCTTCACTGCTTCACAATCCTTTTCCTACAAACCATAACATATACATCTGTACTGGAGCAGGAATAGCTTTCTCAGGGGAATTGTGAAGTGCAATGTGTGACATTTGATTGGCTAACTATTGGTTTGGACAATTACTGGATTCATAATCAGGGGACTTACTTTACTTTTGACTGGGGATGTGCTTTACTCTTAACCAGGGGTCATACTTTGCACTTCACCAGAGGACTTGCTTTAATCTTGTCCAGGGGAATTACTTGATTAGGGGACTTACTTTACTCTTGACAATGGGTCTTACTTTACTCTTGATCAGTGGACTTGCTTTACTCTGGATCAGGGCTCTGACTTTACTGCTGATCAGGTGACTTACTTTACTCTTGGTCATGGAAGGTACTTTACTCGTGATCAGGTAGCTTACTTTACTCTTGATAAGGGGACTTACTTTACCTTCAAACACAGGATTTACTTTATTCTTGACCCAGGGGACTTTCTTTACCCTTAAATGGGGAACTTTACTCTTGATCGAGGGAGGTACTTCGTTCTTGATCTGGGGTCTTACTTTACTCTTGGTCAGGCAACTTGCTGTCCTTTTAACTATGTTAGTTAGTCTTCTCTTGGTCCTATTTTATTGTGGACCAACAGTGAACTTAACTGAGGTGTTTGGAGTGAATTGTTTTGTCCCATTAAAAGCCTTTTAGCTCAACATGTGTATATGTATTTTTTAGGCTACGGCGCCTTCATGAACCGGATGGGATCCATCTTCCTGCAGACATTCTGTAAGTTACTGGAAGATGGTGGGGCAGAGCTGGAGGTGACCCGCCTGCTGACCCAAATTAGCCACCACATTGCCCACCATTTCAGTGCCCGGGGTGGAGAGCTGCAGGGCAGAAAGGAAATGCCCTGCATCATCAGCCGCCTAACCACAGACTTTTACCCCTTTATAGACTGTGGGAAGAACAGGAGCTTTCGACTGTCGGCCACAGAGCTCCTGGATCATCCTTATACAATCCGCAAAAACTCCATCAGCTGATCCTACACAACCCACAAAACTCTAAAGGTCTTACAGCCAGAACACTGCAGGCAGTGGATTCATACAGCAGTGGTAACAGAGCTGTATGAATCACACACTTACTGTAAAATATGCAGAGTTTAAGACTTGAACGACATAATGAGTTTACAGATGTGAACTTGAATGACAGTGAATATTTACACATGGCGCACAACCTGAGGTGGTCAATAATAAGCGTACATTTATGTTACACTCATATAGTTATTGTTCCATATGAGATAATGAGCAGAATAACACAATGTTTCTCTACATGAGTCAGAGGGAAATGAGCAGGTTTAGGGAATGCTTTGGGATTTTTGTGTGAATTTCACTTTTTGTTACTTCCTAATGCGGACACGTTCAGTTCATGTTATATAACAGATAAATCTTACAGAGAGAAACGAAGGAATGAAGGAATGAAGGGACAGAACTTTGCAGGAAATAAGACACAGGAGGAGACAGAGTTTGGGGATAAAGGACGAGACTTTTAGGATGGGGTGATAGTATTGCGTGCAGAAAAAAGATTTTTATCGTCTCGGTCTGTTTCTTCCTCTCAGATTTCAGCAGGCAGGGTTTGACTACTTCTCAGACGTCACAGTGTGGAATTAATGGAATTTAATCAGTTATCTGATGTATATTAGAGGAACAACTTTGACCTGAATCTCTGCAGACGGATGGTTTTTTTTTAAGGACTTCTTTTCTGTCTTTATGTTTGCTGAGTTTTTGTTTATGTTTTCTTTATGACTGTTGTCTTTTGGGGATGTATTCTTCTAAATTTTTGTTTAACCTTTCATACAAACTAAATGCTACACACTGACAACATTACAACCCGAGGAAAGTGCAAATGTTTGTTTTTTTTAATTAATATTTATTTTACATATTTAATGGTTTGTATGGAAATACACCATAAATTAAAGGGCTAAAAAAATTAGGAATGTAAGGTAGACAGTTAATTGTGTAAAGTGTAAAATAGGAGTGTGTGGAGTGCAATGAGGAGTATGACATAATAAATATATTACAGTGTCAGCTGAGTCATTATTGCTTTATTACTGTTTAATAATTGACTGATTAGTTCCGCTAGAGCTGAACTGCAGATTCAGAGATGAACTGAAACTGAACTGGGTGTGCGCGTGTGTGTGAGAGACACTCAGGAAGCAGAACAGTGTGTACAGAGTGTAAGTTCAGTGTGTAACTTCCCAAATGAGCACTGTGTAAATAGTCACGTCTGGTTGAAACACACACACACACACACACACCTGTAATCAGCTGAAATGACTGTGTCTGTGTGTGTGTGTGCCTGTGTGTGTGTGTGTGTGCAGGGTGTAACTTCGGGTGTAACAGGATGTTTCCATGTTGTAATCAAACCTCTACACAAGAATTCCAACATGAAAATCCAATAGTTGGTATAATACAGTTAATGTGGAAATAATGTAGCACAATACCGTATAACATACTATTACATAATTTACTATGATGTAATGTCAGTAATGCAGGAGGAAATATTACCACTAGTCAGAACTTCAACAGTGATTGACTATTTCTCCTGGGACTTTTAACTGATCTTAGACTTTAGACTAAAATCCTTTTGCTTTGCGTGACTCTATACCTTAATTATGTTTATTTTTTTTAAACCAATGACTGAACATTCAATTTTGTCATGACCAAAACAATCATAACTCTACCCAAACTTTACCAAATGTTTCAGTAGTGACTGTTTCGGTAGTGACAGTGCATGACTAGCAAACACAGCTTCGAACAGCTGTACACACATAATATCATCATATTTTTCATTAAAACACTAAAAAGTACTGGACTGCCGAAAATATGACAATTCCTAAAGTTCCACACTGATTTTCAGACTTTGGGACACATTTACTTCAGAACAGCAGAGCTAAATGTCTGTTTTTCTTCACTCACCCATACAGAAAAAATATATTCCAAATGTATTTATCAAATATGTTTGCAATGTATGGAAATGGCCAAAAAACGTATTTGTTAAATACATTTTTAAAATGCATTTATTTGTGTTTGTTATTATATTAGTTCAGTTGTGTGTAGTGGTAATAAAGGTTACAGTAACTAAACGGTACTTACTTCTGTGATCTGCATTGTTCTTTATGTTAACCATGTCTGTATGCAGTAAGACACTCACACACAATGTATTTCACATAAACAAGACATCAAATCATAACTGCATTTTCACAGAGTATCAATACCTACAACACTCACTTTTGTCATGTTAAAGGTTCATTTGATCATACTTAAATTTAAGATACTGGAATACAAATTTATTTTAAAAGGTATCGAACAGTGAAGCGCATTAGACAGGATTTTTGTTGCTTTCATACATTTTTAAATGTATTCAATAAACTTTACATACATTTATTTTTGTATGGTACATCTCTCTGTAATATTTCCCCATACATTTAAAAATAAATGGACTGGACTAATTCTGAATACTGACTTGACAGCATTACTGCTACTGAGTGCTGATATAACATTAGTATAAATAGTAAAAACATTTTGTGCAATTCTAGAGTTGCTGTCATTGCTGGTGCACTTCCTGTCTCTCATTTTCCTAAAAACTGAATCTTTAAATTAAAAATGTTAAATGTAAAATGTGAGATGTAAAATCTTGTCCTGCTCTTCTACAGCAGCTCAGTGGCTCCACCTAGTGGAGTCTGCTTACTGCAACACAATAATATCCCAAACTCATAACATTCAAACTGATCAAATACAAAACAACAAACAGGAATTTTCAAACAAATAAACAAATAAATAAATACACAAACGCAGTTCCTCCTTTGACAGCACTACAGGATGTTTATTAGCTACAATGTGACACACTGTTAATAAACATACCCAGAACAAGAGAAATAACCGCTACACAATCAAACCTACAACTACTAACTGTGTTTTCTTAAAAAAGAGAACTTCCACACGGTTTTATACAAGTAGAAACGTTTAGAAAAGTGTAGAAAAAAGGCAACTATTTAGAAAAAAAACACATTTTTGTTTCAAAGAGGTAAAACAGAGATGAAGATCAAATATTGACCAATAATTTTTTTTCATACTGATATAAAAAAATGTGCTCTAAAGTGTATAAAAGGTGAGAAAGTGATGAACATCTGAAAGTCATAATAGTACAGAACACAATCAGTCAGTTTGTCTGGTGACCAATGAGAGGGGCTGCGTCTGCAGCAGTGCATGATGGGAGATCAGCGCTGCCTGGTGGAAGGGAGCAGAGCGGAAGAGGCTGGATGATGATGACAATGATGATGATGATGATGATGATGAAGATGCAGGTGGTTTAGTGTTCGGGGAGCAGTGCGAGTGTGGTGAGCGCGGTCTGGTGGTAAGCGAGAGCGGCTGCGCCTGTTCAGAGTGCGTGGGCGCTGGAGCGGCTGGTGAGGCCAGACAGACGGACGGCGTGTCCGGAGAGTCCAGCATGCTGCTGAGAGACGATGCTGGACTGTCACACATCTTCTCCACCGCCGGCATTGACACACACACCTTCTTCTGCTGCGGAGAGAACTCACCTGCACAGAGACACAGAAAACATTAGAACCTGAACCAGAACCAGAACCTCCACCTTCACCTTCACTCACAGTAACAAGACCGTATCAGTGTAGCCTTCAGTCATCACAGCTGGAAAAGCTTTGAACCTACAAACTTCTGTGCATCTGATTCAACAAACTTTCATTTGACGTAGAAACAAGCAGGTTTGAGTGTCACACACCGAACACAAAGCTAAAAGCATGGAAATGCGGAAAATTCAGTGCAATTTTTTCACATCAAAACTAAACACACCAGACATGGATCTGAACTTCATGTTGTTCATGCTACAAAAAAAAAGGGGCAGTGGGTGTTACGAACTCTTTCACTCACAGCTCCCATCTCCGTGACTGATCTGATTTTAGAGACGCATCTCCACATTCTGAAAAAAGTGAAAGTAGCATAAAGATCTTCATCACTTAATAAAGCATAAAGAACTTCACCTATCACGAGACGAGAGCAGTTTCTGTTTCTGTTTGAATGTTCACAGAAGACAAACCTGACTTGCTGCTAGATTTCTCACCTTGTTATGTTTTAGCTTTACGATGACTTTACTGTTTCTATGGTGATGCATCGATTTTTTCAGGTAGAGCAGGAGTAAATATTTTTTAATACTTGCCAATACTGATTCTGATACCACACTTAGTACTTACTTAGAATGAACTAGGTGTTGGTGTAAATGAGTGTAATGTACCTTAACAGTTAAATAATTAAATCTATCTGATTTTAAATTAAGTGCGTTAGCTAGCAGTGCTGCATTAGTGATCTTTGATCGAGTAGCGTTGCAGTGGAGAAGAGCGGGTTTTGCTCCCCCGTCAGAAAAGCTCTTCTGTACAGCCGTAAGTAAAATACATGGGACAATTTTCAGTTGGGTCTTTCTAGATTTCCTTTTGCTTCCAACCAAAAATCAAAATGTGATTTTACAACAGACAGCACTAAACCTAATAAACAGCAAAGTCATAAAGAAGTGAATTAAGTGATGTAGTGTGTCTGATTCTCACCCTCCACAATGTTATCAGCTTTATCTTCTCTCTTTCTTTTTTTCCTCCTCCCCTGCAGAGAAACACAGAACAGTTTTAAACATAAACGCAGGTTTTACACACATAAAAACAAACAGAGCCTGAAACACAGCGTTCCGAGTGCTGCAGCAGGGGGCGCTATAGGCACAGACCGGCAGTTTAGAGAGTCTCGCTCAGACACATCACTCATACAAATATATGAAACATCTTCACCTCTTTAACAAGACAGAACCAACCCAGCAGCTCTCTCTCCTGTTAGAGCTGCACAACACGGCAAAAATAACATCAATCAGTTCAGAAAAGCAGAACTTCATGTAATTTATCACAATTATGATGAATTGTGTGCTCCCTTGTGTATGTTGCTTTATTCACAGGTCTGTGATTGGCCACACAGGGGCGCCCTCCTGTATAAGAGGTCACTGAGCCACCAACTTGGTAGACGTTCAGGGCTCTTTCTCCTCTGACCTGACCTGGAAGAACAGCTGTCCATACCAGCCCGGCAAACTTCGCTCCTCTCTAATCCGCTTCACTTCGATTGTTAAAATTGTAAAAACTTTTCTAGACGGGTGCCTTTTCGTTCTGGTTAGCTTTTCTCCTCACTTTCAGTCCTAAGTTAAGATCTGACAGGTCAAGATCAGAGTTTGCGAAATTTGTATTACAGAAGCAAATCTAATCTCCAGTTAGGAAAGTTAACCTATTTTTTAAAACAGCATAAATGTGACATCACCAATGACATCATACAAAACAATTCGCCTTTTTGTTGGACGATTTATATCAAACAGAACAAGTCATGATATGTTATAACGAGGCAAAAGACGTCCATATAGACATATAATTAGCACACTAAACCACGGATGCACATCCTCTCTCTGCTCCTTCATTCTGGACGATCTTTAGGCAAATGAACTGAGTGGTGACCAATAAGAAAAGTGATAAGTGGTGCGGTAACCGACTGTGTTGTCTGCAGTCACACAGTGAGATTTAACACAGGAACACTCACAGAGCTAGAGATATAACAGCTGATAAAACACATTTGTATTACATTAAATAATTGTTTTAATTAAAAACACAAGATCAGGCTGCATTGGAGTTCAGAACTGTTTTAGCGATGCACCCCAAAAGCAGCCGGAGGTGTTGAGGAACTGACTCAGTTCACTGAAAACATGGAGTTGCTGCAGGTTCTGAAAACTATATAAATTATTCTTCTTAAACCCACTTATGCAGTTTTGACAAAGATTCTGACATTCACCAATGTTTTCTTATTTGGGATTTGTTCTTAGGTAAGCACAGAATCTACACACACTCAAGAGCACAAAGGTGAGAACAGTCCTGCACTTTAAGAACACGTCACAAACCTGACGCAGACTTCAAGAACAAACTCAGGAGGATGTTGGTGAACGAGGCCCAGTGATTATATTATGTATTAACTGTGAGAGACTCTGTTTTCTGCTGTGCTTGGGTTCAGTTGCTGTGGCTGTTGGGATAATCAGTGAATCTTGTTTACAGAAGCTCAGATCTGATCTGTATCTCAGAAACGTGACGTAGTCACAGACGCAGTGACGCAGCAACACAGTGAGTCTGTACAGAGGTGTGTGTGTGTGTGTGTGTGTGTGTGTGTGTGTGTGTGTGTTATAGAGAACGCCATGTGCTCATGTTACTCACGTAGTTCTCGCGGGCGGTCCAGCCGGGGTAAAGCTGAGAGTGAAGCTGCCGCTCTTTCCTCGCCAGATCGTAGTATTTAGCCTGTTCTTCTCGGGACAGAGAGTGCCACTAACACACACACACACACACACTCAGTCAGTCAGAGTCAGGACACACTGCTGGAGTCTGATCAGAAACATTATAAATGAGATGGTCGCTAGTTGGAATATGAATTAGAAAGCTTGTAACATTTAACAAGGAGAAAGCCCAGCCCTTCGATAACAAGAGCCAATCAGTCTGCCACGAGCGGAGGAAGACCCTGTCATTGTGGATATCTGTGCAAGCGCAGCAGCTAGAACCCGAAAAATCCTGTTTTTTGTGCGTTACTAAGTCAAACACTACAAACTATTTATGAAGCTTTTGTCAGAATTTAGCAGTGATTTGAAATCTGTTTTTAAACAGTAACTTGACCTTCAGTTGCAGTATCTTAGTCTCTCCTCATTCAGAGAGTGAGGAGTCTGGTCTTGTATAACTGGAAATAGCAGCGTCGCCAAGACGGCTGCAGAGTAAACAGACTTTCCTAGAAGGACTCTGTTCTGAGACCACCGTCCTCAAACACTGTTTCAGAACCGATTTTAAAGCCGTTCACAGCATGAGAAAGACAGGCGTGGATTTTTAGTGACAAGGGAAAGTGCAGGAGTGCGCCTTCTGCTGGCTGAGTTCAAAACATTGAGTCTCCATTCATTTCTCATTAGAGAAATTTTAATGAAAGATTAAAAATGACTAGAACCTTTGTGAAGCTGTACAGCAGCTACTAATACAATAAAAAGGCAAGATATATAATTACTAACAGCACCAGCAGATGGCGCAGTTCTGCACTTTTCCTCTCTGTACTAACTCCGAGTCTGAGCTGGTTTTCTATGTTAGAAAAAAAAAAAATCAGCAGCGTTTTCTAAAATCTCTGCTCTCACTCTGTGATGAATAAATTTGTTACAAAGCTGATTTTGATAAAGAGTCAAAAAACAAACGTTCCTACATGTAAGCTAACACTGTTGCACCGAACTGACCTCATCACACTGACAAAAGCCCCCACACAGACCAGCCGACTCTGTCCAGTGTGGTAGTTCAGAGGCGTTTGGCAGTTTGAGAAGCTGCTGAAAGAGTTTAATAACAGACTCAATTCCATGTACACAGAACTAAAAATATCAGCTGTGGATGTTTTGTTTACTGTGCAGTAGCTGTAATTTTCAAAAACACTTAGTGTTCTTCACCTTCATAATGCGACTACAGAATGACGCATGACTTCAAAGCTCTGTTACTGCATAAGGTGGATAATGAGTGTTTGTCACCTCTGCAACAGTGGAGTAAACAGAACACAAATAAGAAAGGATCAGAGCTGGAGGAGCTTTATTAAAGCAGATGCCTCAATTAATCTGCCTGTATCGACTCTGATATTGATCCATACGATCAGAACATTCCTAAAGTTTAATTAAAGGGTTCTCGTCCTCCTGCAGTTCCACATCTCTGATTACTTTAAATTAACACTGTCTCTTTACTAAAACTGAAAACATATCAGTGACAGGGGATCAGTGCAAGAGTATATGCAGTGCTAGTGGTGAGACTCACTCTGCGTCCGAGGATCTGGTTGATGGCGGCGCTCTCCTTCAGCGAACTCTCCGACACCACTTTAGCCCTCATCTCCTTCATATACAGCATGAAGGCGTTCAGAGGCTTCTTAACGTACAGCTTCTGCTCTTCAGCTCTCACTTCTTCACTCCTCTGAGCCGACACCGACGACTTACTGCGGAAACACACACACACACAGCCAGGTAGCACAGTAGTTAGCTGACTAAAGTTCGGCTGTCAGGTGCTTAGCTTGCTGCTCGCTAAGTTAAACTTTGTTTGGAGGTTTTTGCTGAGCTGTAGTTATGTTGCTGGCCGTAGCTGGCTGCAGTTACGTTGCTGCAGTTACGTTGCTGGCTGTCGTTAGCTGCAGTTACGTTGCTGGCCATAGTTAACTCTAATTACACTCTTCACTATCGCGAAGAAAGATCAGTTTACCAGAGTGAAGCTTTCAGGTAACACCTTTTAAACACTCTCACTGAGGAGAAACGATAAAGAACACCAAAATAAATCAGACCAGCTTTAACAACAGACTTACACTGACCTGTGGGCGGAGTGACTGCTCAGCTCCTGTTTGATGGATGGAGAGATGATGGCCGAAGAAGGGACAGCAGCGGCCTGTCTCAGACACGCAGGAGGAACAACACGAGGAGAAAAACGACTGGGGACCAGACTGAGAGTGAGTAAGGGTGAGAGCAGGGGAGAGAAACAGGGAGAGAGATAGTTTAAAGAACCAATAATGTGAACTTCACAAGCTTTTAAATATGTTTATATGTTTTGCTCTGAAACGTTGCCTTTCTGTGTTTAGAGTGGGGAACACTAGGAAAGTTTATTTCCTGTCAGACACACAAAACCTGCTGTGAGACATTCACATGGTTCTGCCAAGTCCCAAACAGAGGGGAGCTGACAGAATCAGGACAGCTGTGTCCAGCTTAAAGCTTCTTTATTCTCTCATTACATACGAAAAAGAACACGTTCATTTCAAACGATGTGGCGGTCACTGCCCACATACTTCTATGCATTCCTTATGTTGGTATGAATGTTAAGTAGTACATCCACTAGTCCAGAGTCACACGTTTCTGACAGTGACAAACACTGCAACGGTGGAGGAGGCCGCAATAATGTACCAACTACGAAAGAGATGAAAGAGGCAGCGCTGTAGACTGTGGTGTCTGTGAGGTCATTAAATACTTTGAGACATGTGGACGGAGAATTCTTTACACTTATTACCAATGAGAGAAACTGGGGTCGTGTCTCACGTGAACTATTAGCTATTAGCTACACTGCCCCCCCCACGGTTTCCAGTGGTACTTGTCCATTTCATCTGTAAGCTTTCAGAGAACAAGCACAGACAAAATAAACAAAGTGTGTGGACAGAAGCTCTGTCTGTATTCGTATTTAATGTTGAGTATAATTAAGTCTTTAAAACACTTCAGACAGTCTGCTTGCTGACGAGTGGAGCGTCTGAGGCCGACAGCAAATCTGACCTGTGATGTAATGTATCAGTACTGTAACAAACACCATGTTATGGCATTACCTGGACAGTGAGGGGGTCATACTGAGAGTTGGGTACGGGGGTCTGAATCCTGCAGTTGGAATTGAGTACATAGGCTGACTCTGCCTAAACACACGCACACACAGAGCAGCAGCTTTGATTACAGCGTTCTATTAAAGCAAAAGTTTTATTTCCCACTGAAAAGTAGAGTTTTATCAATAAATCTGACTCTCCGAGTTTCCCCTCAAATTTACACCAGCTGAGAGACATTCAGTGTCTGAAGTTTGTTTTTTCACTTTTTGCCCTGGAGCAGCAAGATAAACAAAAAAAATGTGTTAAAAACCCAAAAATAAAAAAACAAAAACAAAAACAAACATCTTCCAAACAAGTAATGGGAGCTTAAGCTCCACCAAACAGCTCCTACATGCTTAAATGATCTGGAGAAAAACTAACTATGACTTTTGGCTGAACTATCAACTCACTGTGGCACGATCCAGCCCAGTGGCCCCATCGCACCTGGGGAGAGGGGGTAATACGAGGAGAGCTCTGACGGGTGGGGTGTGCGGGGGGCACCTGCAGGAACAAACAAAAACAAAAATATTAAAACAAACACAGCAACAAACCCAAACACTGATCAGAGCTCCAGCTGTGCACGAATCTCAGAGTTCAGAGTATCAGAGGCCGCTGAAAATTGACTAGCATTAAACCACATCAGCCGATTATACCGCATCCTCAGCCGTCCTGTTACCACGACAACACAGTGCACCAAACTGGGATGAAGCCCGTCACCGTCACAGACAGAATCAAGAGTCAAGCAGTCAGTCACTGTCAGCAACACAGCGAACAGTGGATCACTCTGTCTTTTAGCTGCTATCTCTGTAGCCTTTATCCTGCTAATTAGCGAGCTAATGGAGTAATGAGGCTGTATCAGCGTTTATGTATAACAGCTCAAACTGCAACATAAAGCCCAGTTTAAATGTAGCAAATCGAACTTTCAGTTTAGAAATGTTCAGTATTTTATTGCTGTGGTTTATAATAGGGTGCCTGACACGTTTCTGGGATTTGAAAAGGAAAACGCGTCTGACTGCAGTGATCTGTGCTGTTGTACCGTTGCTGAAGTCAACACCTGACACTCCTCACCTCACCTGGCACACCTCACCTGCCTGGCATGCCTTATCTAACACGCCTCACCTGAGCTAAAAGAGTCACATTCACGCTCCCTAGTGGTGTAAATGAGGAACGGTGAGCAGGTGCTGCACCAGAGGCTGAAGCTCCGCCCCTCTAACCTGTCTTTGGGTCCAGGATGTCAGGTGAGAGGTGTGGTGGGGTTCTGGGAGGAAAATGGTCGTTACTGTAGGAGAGCAGGGGAGTGAGAGGGTGAACATGACGGGGGGGCTGAGAGAGAGAAAGAGAGAGAGTGAGAGAGAGAGAGAGGGAGAGAGAGAGAGACAGACAAACAAGGAGAGAGAGAAAATAAATAGTAAGTGCATTACATACAATTTATATACTGAGCACATTTAAAACAATAAAAACAATTTTTAAAAACAGAAGATCAGCAGAAACTGCACGTGAGTTTAAGCAACTAACAAACAAACACAACAACCATAAACCCTGGTCTGTTACCCAAAAACCCCAGCTGTATTACCCACAAACCCTGTTCCATTACCCATAAACCCCAGCTGTACTACCCACAAACCCTGGTCTATTACCCATAAACCCCAGCTGTATTACCCACAAACCCCTGGTGTACTCACTAAAGGTCCTGCAGTGATGGAGTCTCTGATTCCAGGAACATCGAGAAGAGGAAACTTCATTGGCAGATACTGCAGAGAGAGAGAGAGAAGAGAGAGAGAGAGAGAGAGAGAGAGAGAGAATGCATTATTACTGTAGTCTGTTTAATGAAGAGCTCCTTTTTCTGTACTAGAAACTCTGTATTTACTCTCACACACACACATTTAATACTCTACAGATTAGTTTTTTTTAGAATCGCCCAAACTGTGATGTCAGTCCTTCGGGTTTCAGTGTAGACTGCAGCACATCTCTAATCAATAATCACAGTATTGGTATTTTTTCTGTGTCGTACGGCTCTAGTGGTCAGCCTGTCCTGCTCATTTTGAGTGAACAATAAAGAGGATTATAACCATCAGAATATCATGACATTTACTGACAGGATCAGCGATAAATATGACTGTTTAAATATGCAAATCTGTCCTGACGTCACTGACACACTAACTAAAACTACACTGAACACAGCGGAATTAAAATGTAAATATTCAAACGAACACACAAAGAGCTCTGATTCACACGTGTCTGTTTCTCAGAGAGCCCATCAGCCCCCCCGGGGTAAAAGGTCATTAACAGAATGAGCCCCTCCAGCAGAGACACCCCGCTGAGCCATCAGTGCTAACGAACGCTGTTAACAACTCAGCATGGAGCTGAAGTTCGCTTCTCTACTCAAACTTTCCATTCCACCTTAAACAGGGCAGCAGTTACAGTCTGGCTTCTGCTGCACCATTTAAGGTGGAACAGAGAATCTGAACCGTTCAGGGTGAAGCCTCAGCTTCAGATTCACCTCTGCCAGACGATTCAGAAACGCAGATAATTAAAAAAAAGGAAATTATGGGACTTTGTTCCCTGCAATTTTTCAACCTACCCCCTTCGGATAGTGTGAGACACCCCTGCTAGAGTGTGTTTATTCAGCCCACACTATGTGAGCTTTGGGTTAAAAAACAAAGGATAATAAAAATCTGTCAAAAACAAACAACTTGGCCGTAAACAAATCAGAATCACCATAAAACTTCACAGTCACTACAGAATCACTACATAACTGCTAAATAACACAGACTGGAGAGCCACTGTTCCCCATACAGTATGGACCAAATTCCAAAATAAAAGTCCTAATACTCTGTGGGGCCACTGTGTGTTATACAATTTCAGAAACATCATGAAGTGAGTTTATTTATACAGCACAGTTCAAACAAAAGGCTGTTCAGTACACTTTACACAAACAAAAGCAAAAACAACTTAACAAAAAAAACATAGGGCAAAAGGGTTAAGAGGGAAAAACAATAAAAATAAGACAAATACAACAGGGTAATGAAGTGCTGAAAAGGTACAAAGTGCAATGGCTTAATTCAAATTAAGAATTAAAATGGAGTTTATAAAAGCACATGAAAAGGAAAATAAAGAGAACGCACTTAAACGTCATAAAAATGAGATTATTAAAAGTGAATACAGTGTACATCTTAGAGCTTAATCACTATAATTATGTAAGTTTGTCTATAACTTTGTCTGAAAAGCTTTCTTAACAAAAGCTCGCGAAGGTTCTGAGGACAAACACTAAGAAGTTCATAAGAATGTTAAATGTAATTCTGGAAAAAACTAAAAACTTAAGAAGCTCAAATATTCTCTTACGATAGCCTTAAATACATATATACTCATAATCATCAGTGTTTATGTAGGCTGTATTGCATTGCCCATAAACAACATGAGATTTATTTAATGCACTCAGACGAGCAAAATGGAGGAAAAACATAAAACTAAGCACTTAAAAAAAATTGCAAACAAGATCTAGAGGTGATGGAGGAGGAAACAGCCAACAGGAAAAAAATCCTCCTTTGAAAATATGATAATTGTACAGTGACGGTGGAGAGCTAAAGACGAGGACGAGGAGCAGCGGAGGTAGTGCTGAGTTTGATCAATTTAGGTGATCAACTCATCAACTCTCACAGCCTCTGTGTGAGACTGTTGTACGATTAAGAACACATTTAAGAACAGAATGTTTTCAGGAACACCACTGGTTCTTAGAGTTATTCTTAAGAAAAAAAAATAAAGAAAAAGTTATTTGAAGAGTAACAACTTTTCTTGAAGAGCAACTTTGTTTCTTACGAAAGAATGAAACACACATTTAAGAAGATTTTCCTTCTTAAGACACTTTCGTGAATCTGGCCCGATTATGAGGTTCCTAACACTGTATGACTCACCAGCCAATCACAGCGCAGCGAGGGCAGGACATGCCCGAAAATGGGTGCAGAAAAATGGAGGTGGAAAGACAGAAAGACTCACTGCACCGGGAGACAAAGATCCAGAGGGGATGTAGGGGTTAGTCAACTCCGGGATCATCAGAAATGGATAACCAGCGTACGGAGGAGCTTTAAACAGCCCTGCATCCTGCTGAAACCTCAGAGCTTTAGAAGAAAGAGACACACAGTAAACAACAACAGCAACAAGCAACATCAACAACAAACAACAACAGTCGCAGCAATGCGAGTTTCCTCAGCCTGCACATATTCACCTTCAGCTAAACTCTCTCTCCGTTTCTCACAGCCATCTCGCTCCGGTCGGCGCTGAGCTTGTCTGTCCGTCTGCTTCAGTTAAAACACAAAGAGGGAAACGTTTAGTTTCACAATCACAAAAACACGATTAAAGGGCCCTACATCAGATAATCAGACTCCTCCACATTAGACAAACAAACTTTCAAAACAAACGTTTTAGGCCATATATAAAAACCAAGCCTGTTTTAAATTCATTGGGTTTGTGATGTCACTAATCAGCTTGGACTGCTTTTGAATAAGGGCAACTAATCAGAACCTTCAGATCTGTATGCAGACGAATAAGATAAGATAATCCTTTATTAGTCCCACAATGGGGAAATTCACAGTGCTACAGCAGCAAAGGGATAGCAAGGCACTCAAGAACAAAGTAACAACACAACAAATAATATCATTTAGTAGATCAGCTGAAGCTCTTTATGAAATAGCAAAAAAATGAATTATTCATGTTTCTCTTTCATAGGTTTTTGGCTTTTTCCCCCTAATTCTGTACTTTGCTGTAATATTTCTCATTACCAATATTTACTTTTTTATTAGAATAACGAGTGTGCATTATTTGTACCGTTTAAGATCTGAACCTTTAACGTTTCTTGTAAACTCTAAGGAAGAAATACAAGAAATATGACATAACCACAAAAAAGGTCAACGTGTCATGGTCATATGATATGTTAGCAAAACACTTTATTCTGTGAAATATGAACAGCTGTAAATGAAATAAAAAAAAATTCAGAATTGCTGTTAATTATTGAATTACTGTTTATGTTGTACATTCAAAAGTTGCCGTCATTCCTTGTTTTTCAGGTTGGGCTCTAGTATTGATTACATTTTCTGAAAATCTCTAAAGCATTTAAACTTTAACTCCCCACTCAGAAACTGACTGACTTCATCCAGTCTTGAGTTTTTATTATTGTGTCACTTGTGTGATTTTTAAAATGTATTTTACATTTTTAATATCTAAGTACTGTTTTCTATATTTGATCATTTTGATTTGTGAAACTTTTGTCTTCAAGTTTCCTCATTTTTATTTATGGATTGTTTTGATCAATTTTAGTCGTATTTATTTTCTGTTTGTTTATTTCTATATTTTTACTATCATAAATTTATATTCACTCCTGTTTAGTTTGTTTACAGCTGGGCTTATCTGTAAACGAGGGTCACCCTCAATGTACTCTGAGTTTAAATAAAGGCAGACTGACTGACAGATAAATAGACTGATTGACTGACCGATAACCCGCACACAAACGTCACAAGAGGACATCGGGGAGAAAAACATGACACAAGGGAAAAGCCGCGTATGGGCTCTTTAAAGTCTGAGTAAGAAACTGATTAGCTCGGAGTTTTCGAGTTACCTCAGAGTCCGATGAGCTGCTGTTGTTTTCGGACTCGTTCACCAGAGAAGATTTCACATCGTCTAAATCTCTCTCTGAGGACACATTTTCGGCAGTTTTCTCCTCTTGTTCTCCTTCGTCTTTAAACGATATCAGCTCGTCTTTTGCTCCCAGTTCGTCTCCGCTGAGCTGCGGCATTATAGAGCAAAACTAACGCTAAACAAACAAATCTCGGCAAAGACTGAGGGAACGTTTGCTCTTTTCGAGCTGTAAATCCACCGGAGAGCGTCGAAACCTCCCTAAAGCTAAAGAAAAAAGTAAAAGATGGATTAGTTTCTCTCGAAAGTGACTCTAGTTAGAGTGGAAATAGGCTGCCATGGTGCACTAACGCTAATGCTAAAGCTAACGCTAAAGCTATCGCTAACGCTAGCATCCAGCGGGATTCAGGAGGAGGAACCAAAATACACAGGTCCCACAAAATCATCATATAATATCCATCCACGATACGACTGAGTCCGTTGTCCTCCTAAAACATGGAAAAGTTTAGCTGGATAGAAGCTGCGAACATCAAGGGGGTGAAACGGCAGCAGTAAAAGTTTGTAAAAGTTCCTCAGAGTGAGTGAGAGGCGCTTTTCCCGCCTGTTCCTTCGGCCTTTAGGCGGATTAAACTCATATTTTGTAAACAATCCTGAGGTGATTTTTGGTGGATAAGAGCCGTAAACAGTGGGTTTATATCCTTGGAGAAAGCTGAAGTTCCTCCAGAAGGAGGAAGCTGCTCCAGAGGAGGAGGAGGAGTTTTGGTTTCTGAAGCTGTTTAGCAGTGAAGTTCTCCGTTCCACCTTAAATGGTGCAGCAGTTCCAATGCACCATTTAAGGTGGAACGGAGAAATTCGAACTTCAGCCCTGCTCCCCAGCAGGGGTCAGGCTCTGGAGCTTCTGATTTTACTGGACAATAAACTTTACCTTGCATGAGGGGAATTTTGAGTGACCATGTTTTAGGAGAAACTGATGGGCGGAATGACTGTTTTAATCTGTGTCGTACTACGACGTACATTTAGCAGAGTTAATATTTTAGTTAATATAAAGCGTTACTTTAAACCTGAAGTGGCAGAGTGAGCATCACTGCACACACTCTCTCTGATGTCTAAGCTCTTTAAGTGATAGTTCTGCCAAATCTCAAAAATTTCCCTCAGTTTGCCCCCTGTAGTCAGTCAGAAGTTTGGGTCTTTAGTTTTAGCGCTGTAAAAAAAAGCAACAGTAAAAAATAAATAAACACAAACAGCACAAAAGGAAGCAGATAGCTGGGTTAATGATATTTTTTAAACACACCGTTCGGCTCCTAAAATCTAAATGACTGAGCTTTGGTCTGTACCCTTTTTTTTTTTTCCATTTTTATAATAAAATGAGTTATGTCTTATGTTGATTATTTCTGAGGTCGCGCTTCTATGGGAGGGAAATCCGGCCCAAAAATATAGTATAATTAAAACAATAAAATGTAAAGGCAAACCTCTTTTTGACATTTCTTTTTTCCAAACATCTGCGCAAATATCCTGCCAAAATGAAATGAAATACCTACATTTGCAATTTAAATTTTCACATAAGCACGAGTCATTTGTGACAAAAATAAAAATAAATTTAAAACAGCTATTTGTCATTTCATCTTAGTCATTATTCTGGTGTTTCATGGTCAGATCTAAAATGGAAAAGCTAATAGAGAAAAGAAAATCCAAGCTTCACTTTGGCTTTGGCTTTTCTTCATGAAATCAAAATACAGTGTTTACGTTCTTATTTCTTTTTCATAGCAATAGGCTGAATATCTGACAAAATGAAAATGCAAAACGGATGAATCAACAGCAAAGTGACAGTTTGTGATTCAGTTTTCGGTGTGGACGCGCTTGAAGTGTCAGAATGAAAAGGCAAACGAAAACGAATATCGGCGCCACCTGCTGGAGATTTACTTTTTATTTCCCACTTTGCTTTTTCTTTTTCAAGTTACCCAACATGTAAATGTATGTTAATTAGCACTAGGCACGCCCTTCAACCAAACGGCCTCAGAAAAAGGTATCAGATCAAACACAGTCAAACAAATTTGCCTCAATCATTAGAAGTTGTGGACATTCACGCAGTTGACAACAGCAGCCTCTCGTTTGTGTTGGTGGTTTGTGGTACTGTGGAGAGAGGTGAGCCATATCTGTTTTCATTTACCCTCAAAACACTTTGCAAATGATATACTGGCATTTATATCGAGAATACTCAATAGTTTTCTAAGCTATACGACCCAGTATACGCTCGACCAAGCTTGCATTTGATCTGATAACTTTTTTTCTGAGGCCGTTTGGTCTGACAGCGTTTCTAATGTTCAGTTACACCAGATCTGAGACATGGCGACGGTTTTCCCGAGACTCAAAGTCGTTTAGTCCGAGGAATGTTGCCGTTCTGACCATAGATATACATACCTAGATACTTAGATAGTTGTTCTCTCCCTGGGGCCATACGTCAGCTCATCCGCCATGTTGGGACGGTCAAGATCCGCTTGTGAACAAATTCACTTGAATTGAGAGGTGATGAGTTCTCAGGATCAAACAACAACAACTTCCTTGTTACTTAAACGATTTTCACTAAATTTGTTTTGTTATAATCCTCAGACATAGATAAATGCACGGACTGCTCTCGGTAGCTTTTATTTCTGTAATAACTGATTGTGCTAATTAGCCGTCCAGACCAGTAGGAAAGTATTTAGTCTGCACCTGACGTTAAAAACCGAGTTTAGCACTCCGGTAGAAACACAATCTCACCCACATCAGCAAATCCATCTATGTGTAAATTAGTTCTCTGTGCATCACCAACCACACGGCATCACATAAACCTGAGCGTGGATCGCTGCGTTTCCTCCGTTATATAATCCTATCCCACTTTCTGAGTGCAATATTCTTGAAATAGTGTAATTTTGGACAGTGTCTTTCTTAAACTGCCGCTCTGTAATGGTACTGAATGCAGTCCAGCAGCGATGTTGACCACCTTAAAATGGCGGTGCCGTTGACGCGCCTGGCTGGACCCAACACGGCATCTAGGAATGTATATCTATGGTTCTGACTCTGAGGTCTGAGGTTGTCCTAAAATGTAGCCCCGCCGTAGCCCCGCCTAGTGCTAATCAACATATAGTTACATGTTGGTTAACTAGAAAACGAAAAAGCAAAGTGGGAAATAAAAAGTAAATCTCCAGCAGGTGGCGCCGATGTTTGTTTCCGTTTGCCTTTTCATTCTGACACTTCAAGCGCGTCCACACCGAAAACTGAATCACAAACTGTCACTTTGCTGTTGATTCATCCGTTTTGCATTTTCATTTTCATTTTGTCAGATATTCAGCCTATGAAAAAGAAATAAGAACATAAACACTGTATTTTGATTTTAGTTTTGACACGTATTCTTTAATAAAGAATTTCATGAAAATGAAATGGAAAAGCTAATAGAGAAAAGAAAATCCAAGCTTCACTTTGGCTTTTCTTTTCTCTATTAGCTTTTCCATTTTAGATGTGACCATGAAACACCAGAATAATAATGACTAAAATGAAATGACAAATAGCTGTTTTAAATTTATTTTTATTTTTGTCACTAATGACTTGTGCTTATGTGAAAATTTAAATTGTAAATGTAGATATTTTATTTAATTTTCTGTTTTGGCAGGATATTTGCGCAGATGTTTGGAAAAATAAATGACAAAAAGAGGTTTGTATTTACATTTTATTGTTTTAATTATAATATCTTTTTTGGCCAAATTTGCCTCCCATAGCGCTTCATCACTGTCAGATCAAAACTTCATAAATCCATTTTTATACCATTAGAAAACTCGACACCGTGTGAACATTTCATGATGAATCAATCAAAACAGTTATAATTATTTGCTGTATGAAATTGCTTATTGAATGGTTGTAGGCTTAATGGGTGGGGCTAAACTGCGTGGGCTGAATGGGCGGGGCTAAACAGCTGTGGGCTGAATGGGCGTGGCAAAACAGCTGTGGGCTGAATGGGCGGGGCGAAACGGCTGTAGGCTAAATGGGCGGGGCTAAACTTGTAGGCTGAATGAACAGGACTAAACTGCTGTAGGCTTAATGGGTGGAGCTAAACTGCTGTGGGCTTAATGGGCGGGGTTAAACTGCTGTAGGCTAAATGGGTGGGGCTAAACAGTTGTAGGCTGAATGGGCGGGTTAAACTGCTGTAGGCTGAATGGGCGGGGCTAAACAGCTGTAGGCTGAATGGGTGGGGCTAAACTGCTGTAGGCTGAATGGGCGGGGCTAAACACTTGTAGGCTGAATGGGCGGGGCTAAACAGCTGTAGGCTGAATGGGCAGGGCCAGAGCTGTGTAGAGAGAGAGTTGCGTCAACTCCGTTCACTCCAATGGACGATTTTTTTACAGCAATGGCGGATCATGGAGCCCCTCAATAGTACCTGGAAGTTAGCAGCAAATACTAGCAGTGTGGCCGAGTTGAAGCAGAATAGACCGGTTGTGATGCACTTTAAAAGGGTAAAACAATTAACTAAAGAATCAGATTGTATATAATAAGCACATCTGAATCAAATTAACATGTATATTAAAGTATGTCGGTGGATTTTCCCCGATTAAATTAGTAGATTTAAGGAACCTTAACAGATAACAGATTAACGTCATTTCATCCACCGTTGTTGAATCTTAGAAAAAGCTTCTAAACGTGATTTTTCACGGGGTGGGTGGGAGTTAAATATTAGTTAAATATAACACTGGGGCAGAGCTTGTAGGGGGGAGGAGGTGGAGGAGATAAAATGAAAATATCGTTATCCATTTTGGAGTACGAGCTAATGTAGGTTACACAATAAAAAGAAAGCTATTTTCATGATATGTCACTACTGATACGGATTTAGAGTGCATATTGGAGACTTTTTAGAGCAAACAAATATAAGACTTATGGATTGAGTGTTTGCAGGCTTTGTGATTCTGTTGACTGTTATCTGTACATTATGTTGCAGTTAAGTTGAATTTGGATTAATGGCAAGAACCATGGGGGGATTCAACTCAGCCTAAAGACTCCCTACAATAAGACAGCACCCCCACCCTGCACCCTGAGTCTCAACTCCCTGGGTTTTGCAATTCTTTACCTGTTCCTTATTTTTAATAAATAAAATGTTAAGCTTCCCAGTGGTGTGGCTTTTGTTTGTGAACGTATGCAGTGTCACATTGTTGTTGTAATCTTTAGTGATGGTAAGTAATTTAGTAATTGCTCCTGCTGACTTGAACCAGCAGTTTTTTCTTCTCTGTGTGTCAGTGGAGAAACCAAACATTTCACTCCTTTCTCCGAGCGACTGAAGCATCTCCATGCAGCAGAGCAAACCATGGTGGGGACTATATGCAAGGACAACATAGAGAAAAGGGCACAGACAAACTGCCTGCCAGGCTATTCATGTTTGAGTTTGTTATAGCTTTATTTAATGAATCCATCGCAGTAAATACATGCCTAGTAAAAAGACAAGATATATGAAATGTGTTTATATGTGTACAAACAAATATAAATAGATGTGTTTATTATGTCCTGTCCTGTCTGGATGTGATGTATTTTAATGTATGCTTTTTAATACAGATTTTTTCATATGCGAGCCAAACATATTTCTTTGGCTCCTTCTCCTTCTGTCCTTTCGGAAAGTCATAGAGTTTACAGTGGTCATCAAGTCATTAAAATGATCTAGGCCTTGGGATTACTGAAACAACCAATGAAGATTAAAGATGTATTTATGTTAATTATATTTATTTATGCTGAAAATTAATCTGATATCAATTTTGAAACATCCCTTCCCCTCCCTCTAAGTATATCAATAAACATTATGACTGATCTTAACTACCATACAAGTTTAAGAACATAATATCTTTAATACTGAAAAGCCAAAGCAACGAAACAACGAAAACACACTTTGAAACCATGTTCACATTAACCTAACGTGTCAACAAGGCAGGTAACGACAGCTGTTTAATCCTCAAATAGTAGCGAATTTGACTTTTAAGTATATTATATTGTTGTAACTACATACACACGTTGGTTTTCTATAGAAATATTGTAAATCAGTGCATTTATTGACTTTAAAGTACCAAAAGACGCAGTTCTATCGCTGAGTGTTTATGGGTCTAAATTGCCCGCAAAGAATTTCCTGGAACTATCTGAAGTCTACATGAATCACGTGACCATCAAGCATTTTGAACTTTCGTTGACGCTACTCTCTCTCTATACGGCTCTGGGCAGGGCTAAACTGCTGCGTAATATATGCAGATATATGTAAATGTGTTGTTTAAAGGTAACATTTTGTCCTGTAATGTGTTTTTCTCTCAGAATTTTCGAAGAATTATTTTGAATCCAGGCTGAGCTGCTGAACATTCCTCCACATTCACACCGGGCAATGTTTTAAAATGTGACGTTACAGGACAGACTGGTTCTGTCTGGTTCTTCTGCAGCAGTGAGAACCTGGTTTAAGGTGTATTAAAGTGTATTCTGTTCGTCTCTTTGTGTGCTTATTCCTTTATGTGTTGCTGTTTTACTGCATTAATGCTGAATATCAACAACTCAAACTAAAGCAGTTCTGTTTAATTAGTCTGCAGCTTCATCTTCTTGTTTGTTTCTCAACACAAGGGCAGAACGTTTTTCCCCAGAAAGCTTTTACTGTCCTTCCTTCTTCTGAACGTCAGAAACTCGTTCAGCCTGATTTTTTGGGGCAGATCCTGGAGTCACCTGAAAAAAAGTTCACGCCGGTGACAGATCTGTGTTTAAATCTGTATTAAATCTCGCTCTCGTAAACCTGCTGAGATTGTTTCATCTGCAGTTTCTTTGGCAGCGTTATGGCGGTAAACCTGAGTAAAAACGGAGCTTCACTTTCAGCTGCTTATAATGAAGTAGTGAACGGAAATACAGACACAGACTGGTAAGACTTCACCTCCCTCATCCTCTGCGCTTTATCTATAATCTGAGATAAAAATCCTTTGTTACCCGTGAGGCGACTGAATGATTGTGTTTTGGACATCAGCGTTTAATTCAGCTCATTTAAAAAGTCTCAGATTTGAAGGTGCTGCTCTGTAAATGCTGAATGTTAATGTTCCTGAGTTTACATGGGACTGAAATCTAAATGAAGATAATGCTAAAGCTAATCTAGACATTAATGCTAATCTAGACACTAACACGAATATAAACGCTAATGCTAATCTAAACACTAACACTAAAATAAACACTAACGCTAATACAAACACTAACACAAATAAAAACACTAATGCTAATCTAAACACTAACACTAATATAAACACTAACGCTAATACAAACACTAACACAAATAAAAACACTAATGCTAATCTAAACACTAACACTAATATAAACACTAATGCTAATATAAGCACTAACACTAATATGAACACTAACACTAATATAAGCTTTAATACTAATATAAACACTACCACTTATCTAAACACTAACACTAATATAAGCACTAACACATACAAACATTAAAGCTAATTTAAACACACACTAATATAAGCACTAACACTAATATAAACATTAAAGCTATTATAAACACACACACACATCTTCTAAGCCGCTTCTCCTTCTGGGTTCGGGGGGTGCTGGAGCTTATCCCAGCTGTTATCGGGCGGAAGGCAGGATACACCCTGGACAGTCCATCGCAGGGCAGCTATTATAAACATTAATGCTAATATAAACACTAACACTAATATGGACACTAACATAAACACTAACACTAATGAAAGCACTAAAACTAATATAAACATTAATGCTAAAAAAAACACTAATATAAATACTAATGCTAATATAAATATTAACACCAATATGAACACTAATATAAGCACTAATGCTAATATAAACACTAATACAAAGACTAACATAAACACTAATGCAAATATAAAGACAAACACTAATATAAGCACTAACACTAATATGAAT
Organism: Colossoma macropomum; assembly: GCF_904425465.1. NCBI lineage: Eukaryota > Metazoa > Chordata > Actinopteri > Characiformes > Serrasalmidae > Colossoma > Colossoma macropomum. The sequence continues at coordinate 14,540,322 of NW_023494804.1, read as the reverse complement.
GTTAATGCTAATACAAACACTAATGCTAAACTAAATGCTGAGCTTTAACTGCTTATTGAACTGTTTACAGGGTTTTATTCACATATGAAGGAAACAGCAATAACATTCAAGTAGCAGGAAAAGGAGGTGAGCGTTTTGTGCTGCGCTGGAGCTTCTGGTGATTTATTTTCATGAGCGTTATTTGTTTATGTATTAGAGATTGTTCAGTGTGTTTTGCTGTTAGTTGTTAATGTTCAGTGTTGTAGAGCTGTGAGTGGACGCTGCTGTGCTGACCATGTGTTGCAGTTGGAGGTCTGGACGAGATGGTTCAGGAGTTCAACAGCGGAAAGGTGATGTACGGGTTCTGCAGAGTTCTCGACCCCAGCTCTGGAGTCTCCAAACTGGTTCTGATAAACTGGGTAAGTGAGAACACGCTGTGTGGACATGGTCAGTGCACGAAGGAACTGTATATCTTACAAAAACAAAACAAAACAACACCATTACCCACTGTGCTATACGAAACAATCGAAGCCATTGCCCACTACGCTATACCAATCAGAGCTGGGTCTTGGTCCGCTTCAAACCGAACCCTGTTCAGTTCACTGCTGATGGAACATGCTCTGTGTACAAACAAGGCAAATCATTAACAGTGCTCGCTTTCCTTCTCTTCTAGAGGGATGTCAGCACCATACAGCCAGCATAACAGCTGTTTTAACGACTGACTCTTTAGACTCTCATCACGAGCCGCTGTTAACATCTCTCTATAAAATAATAGAGAAGAGAGGAGTTTGATTTTAACTCATGGATCGTAGAGCGTATATCTGGTCAAGCATTAGCGACCTGAGTGGTTAAACTCAGACTGATAAACCAGCGACAAAGAAGCAGATATCAGGTAAAATTTATCATTATTGTTAACTGTGGTGACGCTAATCCAAAAGCCCAGTGATTGAAGTGAGGTTTATTTTAAATGAACCACAAAAACCCTCAATACTAGAAACTAGAAAAGGCCAATCTGATCTTTTTCAGGCCTGAATTCTCAGGTTGTCAGCGTCAGCATTTAAGACAAGAAAAATAAACCTGTATTTAAAAAAGTTGATTTTAGTGCTTTGTAGTCATGGGCCTTGGGGTGGAGAAGGTTGAGAACCCCTGCACTACGCTTTACCAAATAATCAGAGCTGTTGCCCACCACACTATACCAATCAGAGCTGATACACCACTATGCTATACCAATCAGAGCTGATAGACCACTACGCTATACTGAACAATTAGAGCCGTTACCCACTACACTATACCACACAATCAGAGCCATTATCCACTACGCTATACCAAACAATCAGAGCCATTACCTATATGCTCTATCGAACAATCGAAGCTGTTACCTATACACTGTACCGAACGATCAGAGCCGTTACCTATACACTGTACCGAACAATCAGAGCCGTTATCCACTACGCAATACCAATCAGAGCCATTACTCACTACTGTATACCAAATAATCAAGCCGTTACACATTACGCTATACCAATCAGAGCCGTTACCCACTACACTATACCACACAATCAGAGCCATTACCCACTACACTATACCACACAATCAGAGCTGTAACCCACTACACTATACCAAACAATCAGAGGCGTTACCCACTACGCTGTATCAATCAAAGCCATTACCCACTACGCTACACAAAACAATCAGAGCCGTTACCCACTACGCTATACCAATCAGAGCCATTACCCACTAAACTATACCAATCAGAGCCATTACCCACTACGCTATACCAATCAGAGCCATTACCCACTACACTATACCAATCAGAGCCATTACCCACTACACTATACCAATCAGAGCCATTACCCACAACGCTATACAGAACAATCAGAGCCATTACCCACTACGCTACACAAAACAATCAGAGCCGTTACCCACTACGCTATACCAATCAGAGCCATTACCCACTACGCTACACAAAACAATCAGAGCCGCTACCCACTACGCTATACAAATCAGAGCCATTACCCAATACGCTACATGAAACAATCAGAGCCGTTATCCACTACACTATACCAAACAATCAGAGCCATGAACCACTACACTATACCAATCAGAGCTATTACCCACTACGCTATGCCAATCATAGTTGTTACTCACCATGTCCTTTTGTTTTTTTGAGCTCAGTTTATTTTGATCCAGATTTTTTGAGTAACTTCCAGCTTACTCAGTTGAGCCAAATCTTCACGTCAGTGTGTTAATGTGTGTGTATATGTGTGTAGACGGGTGAGGGAGTGAAGGGCATGCGAAAAGGAATCTGTGCCAACCATGTCCAGTCAATGGCCAATTTCCTGAGGGTGAGTTTATAATTCTTACAGACATTAAAAGCACTGAAGACCAGTACTGAGTGAGCGGGGTACTGTAGCAGTACTGCAGTAGTACTGCATTACAGTTTAAGTTACCGTATTACAGATTATATTACCGTATTACAGTTTATATTACTGTATTATAGTATGTTACTGTATTAAAGTCTATGTTACCATATTACAGGTTATATTACCATACTACAGTTAATGTTACCATATTACAGTTTATGTTACCGTATTGCCCCTTATATTACTGTCTTACCGTTTATATTATAAAGTCTATGTTACCGTGTTCTTTCACTGTAGTACAGCTTGAATTACTGTATCACAGTTTACATTACTGTATTACAGTTTATGTTATTGTATTACAGTTTATATGTGTCTGCATGTACGTGTATCTGCATGTGTGTATCTTTGTGTGTGTGTGCAGGGAGCTCATGTGACGGTGAACGCTCGCTCGGAGGATGATGTCGATCCTGACATGATCATGAATAAAGTCTCTAAAGCAACTGGAGTGAATTACAGCTTCCACAGAGAGAACGCCACCACTAACAGCTCCAATTATACTGTACCTCCCAGCTCTAAGGTGAGATCACACACACATACACACACACACACACACACACACACACACACAGTAGTACTGTGAATAGTTTGCACTCTGAATGATCAAGAGGGTCATTACAAAACCGTGTTCATTCTTCTCTGAAAAAGAGGAAACCCACACCAACAGGATCTCACTGACTTTGTAACGCAGCACAGCTGGACTTGCACAGGCCATGTTTATGAAGCAAAATGAAACGTTTGCTGTTGCAAGTTGTGTAAACATGAAGTAAAAGGTTTGTTTGAGTAGGTTAAAAACTCAACAGACAGCTAACTGGCTAACATATTAACCAGAGGAGCCAGAATGAGAGCTGCACCATTTAAGGTGGAACACAAAACTAAAAAAAAAGAAGAACTGAATAGCTGTATAAGAACTGAAGTGTATTCGGCTCTGTTCTTCTTGACCTTTTTGGTCAAAAATAAAATACTAAAGCTCAGAAGTGAGAAATCCTAGAATGTTACAGCTTCAGCATTTAAGGTGGAACAGAACATTTGAATAGGAGTCCAGGTTCAGTCTGGGAGATCCTGTATTGACGTGTGTGCTGATGTTCTAAAAAGTTCCACCGCAGTTCCTTAAGCTACTCAGGACTGATGAGCTGATATGTTTGTTCTTCTGCTATTTGCTGAAACGCTCCTCTTTAAAATTTTACTGCAGTTGTTATTTCTCTACAGTAGCAACACCTCTACAGGAGGACGGGTTTCAGATGCTCTGCACTCTGGGTGTTGAGTTTGTGGTATTGATCCATGTCTGTGTCTCTGCAGCACTCCGTCTACCAGAAGATCAGCGCTGTGGACGAAATTAAAAACACTGATAGGGAGAGTTTCTGGGCTCAGGCAGAGGTAACACAGACCCCTCAGTCACAGAACAGTGCTCTGTTTGGTTTGTGGTTTGTGGTTTATCTGTCTGTCTGTCTGTCTCTCAGCGTGAGGAGAAGAACCGGCGGCTGCAGGAGCGAAAGAGAGCAGAGGAGGAGCGGCGACGATTAGAGGAGGAGAGAAAACAGCAGGAAGCTCGAGAGTCGGCCGAGAGAGAGCGAAGACAGAGAGAGAGACACAAACAGATAGAGCAGCAGAGGTGAGAGAGAGTCAGACAGATAGATGGACAGGTAAGGAGGTGAGAGAGCGACAGATAGAGCAGCAGAGGTGAAAGAGAGGCCTCATTTACACCTGGTCACTTTGTGTGTCTTGAGCAGATTATATCTGGATGAGGCCACATAAAAATGTAAGTGTAAACAAACCAAAGACACATTTAAAACTGAAACAAATCCTAGTAAAATGAAATCCCACCCAGTACAACCAAAAACTCCTTCCAGTACAACCAAAAATCCTCTCGGTACAACCAGAAACTCCTCCTAGTACAACCAAAACTTCTCTCAGTACAATAAAACTCCTTTCAGTACAACTGAAACTCCTCCCAGTACAACCAAAACCCCTTTCAGTACAAAGGAACTTCTTAAAGCACAACCAAAACTTCTCCCAAGACAACGAAACTCCTCCTAGTACAACTGAAACTCCTCCCAGTGCAACAGAAACTCCTCCTAGTACATCTCAGTTTCCTCCCAGTACAACCAGAACTCCTCCAAGCACAACCAAAACTCCTCCCAGTACAAAGAAACTCCTCCTAGTACCACCGAAACTCCTCCCAGTACAACCGAAACTCCTCTCAGTACAACCGAAACTCCTCCCCATGCAGTGCGTCACTGGGCTTGTGATCTATGTCTGTGAGGAGGATAATCGGGGAGGACACACATGGTTGGGGATGAAACTAAATGCATAGTATCAACATGGACAGACAAGACTGTAAAAAACATACTGCAGATGAAGATGCTGAATAGATTAACAGTTGGTAATTGGTTGCAGCGTAACGAGCAGATTTGGATATTCCGTTTCACACAGCAATCAGATTTCAGTCCAACTAACCGGAGATGCATTTGACTACCAAGTATAAATACATGTAGCTAAAATTGTTCTGCGCTGTATTTTCTGCTGTGTTCTGAATTAATTAATGAGAATAATTAATTAGAATAATATCTGAGTTAGCTGTAGCTGAATTACAGTCAGTGTGCAGCATTTGTGCTGTGTCAAGTTTGTGTTTGAATGCAGCTCTGAGTCTCCTTTAATATGATCATCAGTCTGAGCCGATTTTATTTTTAATTATAATTAATACTGTGAAAAATAATATTCTTGGTCACAAAACCTATAGGTTTGAATTTTACAAAACATTAATAGAAAACAATATGCATAATTGCTGCACAAGAAAAATTAAAGGAGACAATATATTTAGTGTTTTTTCTGTAGTAAAGACCTAATTCTTCTGCAGATCTTTTGAAAAGAAGCAGGAGGCAGAGATTAAAGAACGTCAGGAACATCAGGAACATCAGGAGTATCAGGTAAGAGTTCAAATTCAGAGTTTCTGAGTTTCAGAGAGTCTAAAAAGTGGATAAAACTGTTTAGATTAAATGGCCGGTGAGCCAAAATATAACAGCTGCAGCATTTAAAGTGGAACAGAACATTTGAATAGGAGTCCAGGTTCAGTCTGGGAGCTCCTGTATTGATGTGTGTGCTGATGTTCTAAGAAGTTCCACTGCAGTTCTTAAAGCTACTGATGAGCTTAAAGGACTGATGAGCTGATACGTTTGTTCTTCTGCTGTTTGCTGAAACGCTCCTCTTTAAAATTTTACTGCAGCCGTTATATCTCTGCAGTAGCAGCACTTTTACAAGAAGACAGGTTTCAGATGCTCTGCACTCTGGGTGTTGAGTTTGTGGTATTGATCCATGTCTGTGTCTCTGCAGCGCTCCGTCTACCAGAAGATCAGCGCTGTGGACGAAATTAAAAACACTGATAGGGAGAGTTTCTGGGCTCAGGCAGAGGTAACACAGACCCCTCAGTCACAGAACAGTGCTCTGTTTGGTTTGTGGTTTGTGGTTTATCTGTCTGTCTGTCTGTCTCTCAGCGTGAGGAGAAGAACCGGCGGCTGCAGGAGCGAAAGAGAGCAGAGGAGGAGCGGCGACGATTAGAGGAGGAGAAAAAACAGCAGGAAGCTCGAGAGTCGGCCGAGAGAGAGCGAAGACAGAGAGAGAGACACAAACAGATAGAGCAGCAGAGGTGAGAGAGAGTCAGACAGATAGATGGACAGGTAAGGAGGTGAGAGAGCGACAGATAGAGCAGCAGAGGTGAAAGAGAGGCCTCATTTACACCTGGTCACTTTGTGTGTCTTGAGCAGATTATATCTGGATGAGGCCACATAAAAATGTAAGTGTAAACAAACCAAAGACACATTTAAAATTGAAACAAATCCTAGTAAAATGAAACCCCGCCCAGTACAACCAAAAACTCCACCCAGTACAACCAAAACTCCTCTCAGTACAACAAAACTCCTTCCAGTACAACCAAAAATCCTCTCGGTACAACCAGAAACTCCTCCCAGTACAACCAAAACTTCTCTCAGTACAATAAAACTCCTTTCAGTACAACTGAAACTCCTCCCAGTACAACCAAAACCCCTTTCAGTACAAAGGAACTTCTTAAAGCACAACCAAAACTTCTCCCAAGACAACGAAACTCCTCCTAGTACAACTGAAACTCCTCCCAGTACAACAGAAACTCCTCCTAGTACATCTCAGTTTCCTCCCAGTACAACCAGAACTCCTCCAAGCACAACCAAAACTCCTCCCAGTACAAAGAAACTCCTCCTAGTACCACCGAAACTCCTCCCAGTACAACCGAAACTCCTCTCAGTACAACCGAAACTCCTCCCCATGCAGTGCGTCACTGGGCTTGTGATCTATGTCTGTGAGGAGGATAATCGGGGAGGACACACATGGTTGGGGATGAAACTAAATGCATAGTATCAACATGGACAGACAAGACTGTAAGAAACATACTGCAGATGAAGATGCTGAATAGATTAACAGTTGGTAATGGTTGCAGCGTAACGAGCAGATTTGGATATTCCGTTTCACACAGCAATCAGATTTCAGTCCAACTAACCGGAGATGCATTTGACTACCAAGTATAAATACATGTAGCTAAAATTGTTCTGCGCTGTATTTTCTGCTGTGTTCTGAATTAATTAATGAGAATAATTAATTAGAATAATATCTGAGTTAGCTGTAGCTGAATTACAGTCAGTGTGCAGCATTTGTGCTGTGTCAAGTTTGTGTTTGAATGCAGCTCTGAGTCTCCTTTAATATGATCATCAGTCTGAGCCGATTTTATTTTTAATTATAATTAATACTGTGAAAAATAATATTCTTGGTCACAAAACCTATAGGTTTGAATTTTACAAAACATTAATAGAAAACAATATGCATAATTGCTGCACAAGAAAAATTAAAGGAGACAATATATTTAGTGTTTTTTCTGTAGTAAAGACCTAATTCTTCTGCAGATCTTTTGAAAAGAAGCAGGAGGCAGAGATTAAAGAACGTCAGGAACATCAGGAACATCAGGAGTATCAGGTAAGAGTTCAAATTCAGAGTTTCTGAGTTTCAGAGAGTCTAAAAAGTGGATAAAACTGTTTAGATTAAATGGCCGGTGAGCCAAAATATAACAGCTGCAGCATTTAAAGTGGAACAGAACATTTGAATAGGAGTCCAGGTTCAGTCTGGGAGCTCCTGTATTGATGTGTGTGCTGATGTTCTAAGAAGTTCCACTGCAGTTCTTAAAGCTACTGATGAGCTTAAAGGACTGATGAGCTGATACGTTTGTTCTTCTGCTGTTTGCTGAAACGCTCCTCTTTAAAATTTTACTGCAGCCGTTATATCTCTGCAGTAGCAGCACTTTTACAAGAAGACAGGTTTCAGATGCTCTGCACTCTGGGTGTTGAGTTTGTGGTATTGATCCATGTCTGTGTCTCTGCAGCGCTCCGTCTACCAGAAGATCAGCGCTGTGGACGAAATTAAAAACACTGATAGGGAGAGTTTCTGGGCTCAGGCAGAGGTAACACAGACCCCTCAGTCACAGAACAGTGCTCTGTTTGGTTTGTGGTTTGTGGTTTATCTGTCTGTCTGTCTGTCTCTCAGCGTGAGGAGAAGAACCGGCGGCTGCAGGAGCGAAAGAGAGCAGAGGAGGAGCGGCGACGATTAGAGGAGGAGAAAAAACAGCAGGAAGCTCGAGAGTCGGCCGAGAGAGAGCGAAGACAGAGAGAGAGACACAAACAGATAGAGCAGCAGAGGTGAGAGAGAGTCAGACAGATAGATGGACAGGTAAGGAGGTGAGAGAGCGACAGATAGAGCAGCAGAGGTGAAAGAGAGGCCTCATTTACACCTGGTCACTTTGTGTGTCTTGAGCAGATTATATCTGGATGAGGCCACATAAAAATGTAAGTGTAAACAAACCAAAGACACATTTAAAATTGAAACAAATCCTAGTAAAATGAAACCCCGCCCAGTACAACCAAAAACTCCACCCAGTACAACCAAAACTCCTCTCAGTACAACAAAACTCCTTCCAGTACAACCAAAAATCCTCTCGGTACAACCAGAAACTCCTCCCAGTACAACCAAAACTTCTCTCAGTACAATAAAACTCCTTTCAGTACAACTGAAACTCCTCCCAGTACAACCAAAACCCCTTTCAGTACAAAGGAACTTCTTAAAGCACAACCAAAACTTCTCCCAAGACAACGAAACTCCTCCTAGTACAACTGAAACTCCTCCCAGTACAACAGAAACTCCTCCTAGTACATCTCAGTTTCCTCCCAGTACAACCAGAACTCCTCCAAGCACAACCAAAACTCCTCCCAGTACAAAGAAACTCCTCCTAGTACCACCGAAAACTCCTCCCAGTACAACCGAAACTCCTCTCAGTACAACCGAAACTCCTCCCCATGCAGTGCGTCACTGGGCTTGTGATCTATGTCTGTGAGGAGGATAATCGGGGAGGACACACATGGTTGGGGATGAAACTAAATGCATAGTATCAACATGGACAGACAAGACTGTAAGAAACATACTGCAGATGAAGATGCTGAATAGATTAACAGTTGGTAATTGGTTGCAGCGTAACGAGCAGATTTGGATATTCTGTTTCACACAGCAATCAGATTTCAGTCCAACTAACCGGAGATGCATTTGACTACCAAGTATAAATACATGTAGCTAAAATTGTTCTGCGCTGTATTTTCTGCTGTGTTCTGAATTAATTAATGAGAATAATTAATTAGAATAATATCTGAGTTAGCTGTAGCTGAATTACAGTCAGTGTGCAGCATTTGTGCTGTGTCAGGTTTGTGTTTGAATGCAGCTCTGAGTCTCCTTTAATATGATCATCAGTCTGAGCCGATTTTATTTTTAATTATAATTAATACTGTGAAAAATAATATTCTTGGTCACAAAACCTATAGGTTTGAATTTTACAAAACATTAATAGAAAACAATATGCATAATTGCTGCACAAGAAAAATTAAAGGAGACAATATATTTAGTGTTTTTTCTGTAGTAAAGACCTAATTCTTCTGCAGATCTTTTGAAAAGAAGCAGGAGGCAGAGATTAAAGAACGTCAGGAACATCAGGAACATCAGGAGTATCAGGTAAGAGTTCAAATTCAGAGTTTCTGAGTTTCAGAGAGTCTAAAAAGTGGATAAAACTGTTTAGATTAAATGGCCGGTGAGCCAAAATATAACAGCTGCAGCATTTAAAGTGGAACAGAACATTTGAATAGGAGTCCAGGTTCAGTCTGGGAGCTCCTGTATTGATGTGTGTGCTGATGTTCTAAGAAGTTCCACTGCAGTTCTTAAAGCTACTGATGAGCTTAAAGGACTGATGAGCTGATACGTTTGTTCTTCTGCTGTTTGCTGAAACGCTCCTCTTTAAAATTTTACTGCAGCCGTTATATCTCTGCAGTAGCAGCACTTTTACAAGAAGACAGGTTTCAGATGCTCTGCACTCTGGGTGTTGAGTTTGTGGTATTGATCCATGTCTGTGTCTCTGCAGCGCTCCGTCTACCAGAAGATCAGCGCTGTGGACGAAATTAAAAACACCGATAGGGAGAGTTTCTGGGCTCAGGCAGAGGTAACACAGCCCCCTCAGTCACAGAACAGTGCTCTGTTTGGTTTGTGGTTTGTGGTTTATCTGTCTGTCTGTCTGTCTCTCAGCGTGAGGAGAAGAACCGGCGGCTGCAGGAGCGAAAGAGAGCAGAGGAGGAGCGGCGACGATTAGAAGAGGAGAGAAAACAGCAGGAAGCTCGAGAGTCGGCCGAGAGAGAGCGAAGACAGAGAGAGAGACACAAACAGATAGAGCAGCAGAGGTGAGAGAGAGTCAGACAGATAGATGGACAGGTAAGGAGGTGAGAGAGAGACAGAGAGCAGCAGAGGTGAGAGAGACACAGACCATTAAGATCCATGACGTGTTTCTGTTTTCTTCTGTAGTCCTATAGTAATGGGTTTGGGGGGTATGAAGCAGAGCAGCTCCTCTGTCTGTCTGTTTAATATAGTGTTTAATAATGATGTTTGTGTTCAGTTAATCAAGTAAACTCACAATTAACAGTCCAGTCAAACAGGTCTCTTACAGTCCAGTCATACTAGCGTTTGCCAACAAAATGTTTTGAGTAAAATTACATTATTTCCATGGAATTTTGCTGCAGTGAGTGATTCAAAGTGAATCATTTTGTGTGGTCAACTTTGCTGCTTTGCCTTTGTTGACCTCTAAAGGGATGGAGCTTCATACAGCAGCACTGAACCACCAAAACAGGAAACACTAATTTTAGCAGTGTTTATTCACGAATATTTAAATGTTTCTTCTCCACTGACCATAAATAAACACAGAAAGAGAGACTGTGTGATACGCGGTCAGTCAGGAGACTCTATTAGACTGTGTTAGACTGTATTATTACCTTTAGTGTTTTTAATGTTTATGCTTAGCGATTTAGCGAGTTTGCTAGCTGCAGTCTCGGCCCATTTCATACACCAACGTGAACTGCAAATGTCTAGCGCAGGGGTGCCCAGACTTTTAGTCTTAGGAGGCCAAAGTTCAGTGTATGGGCAGACAAAACTTATTACAAATAAAGAAAATATGTAGTCTTCAAATTCAAATTTTGTTTTGTTACTAAAATGCTTTTAAAATTTAGTTAGAATGTAACCAGTGTGCAGTGCCAGGTTAGTGAGACTTTATTGTGACAGAATTGCGAGTTATAGTGAGTGAATCAGTGTGAGCTGATTTTATTTTTAATTATAATTAATTCTGTCAAACAAATTCAACCTGAAGGTTTGAACTTTTCAGAACATAATAGCCGCATACAAAAAATAAGACATTAAAGGAAAAGATATTTAGTGCCTTTTATGTAGTAAAGATGTAATTCTTCTGTAGATCTTTTGAGAAGAAGCAGGAAGAGGAGATTAAGGAGCGTCAGGAGCAGGTAGGAGCTCACACTGGTATCTGTAAGGACACCGAGTTGATGTTTATACATAAGTCTGTAATACAATGTCATAATATCTAAAACTGTGTTGATTCAGGAGGAGCGCGAGCAACAGTCCGTCCAGCAGAAAGGAATAAGAAGCACTAAGTCTGTTCAGACAGCTAACGTGAGTGAACACCTGCAGTGGATTCAGTGTTTTAAAGAGAGAGAGAGAGAGAGAATAAAGCAGCATGGTTGTTTTTGCAGGAGGCTGCAGCTATCATCTCTCAGAGGGCCGTGAACCCCAGAGATCTGTTCAGAGAGAAGGAGAGAAATTTTACCACTAACGGAGCTCCGAACTCCCCTAGCCAGCCAGGCAAGACATCTCTAATAATCACTGACAGACACTGACATACTTTAACAGACACTGACAAATATTTACAGACATTTACAGACACTGACAGACATTAACAAACATTTGCAGACACTGACTGACACTGATAGGCATTTTCAGACACTTACAGACACTGACAGACATTAACAGACATTTACAGACACTGACTGACACTGACAGACATTTTCAGACACAGACATTAACAGACATTTACAGACACTGACTGACACTGACAGACATTTTCAGACACTTACAGACATTTACAGACACTGACAGGCATTAACAGACACTGACAGACAGTTACAGACACTAACAGACATTTACAGACTCTGACAGACATTTACAGACATTCACAGACAATGACAGGCATTAACAGACACTGACAGACATTTACAGACACTGACAGGCATTATAAGATGACGACAGACATTTACAGACACTAACAGACATTTACAGACACTGACAGACATTTACAGCCATTTACAGACATTCACAGACAATTACAGACACGTCCACATACTGACAAACATTTACAGACATTTTCAGACACTTACAGACACTTACTCATACTGACAAACATTTACATTTACAGACACTGACAGACATTTACAGACACTTACAGGCACTGACAGACATTTACAGACACTGACAGACATTTACAGACACTAACAGGCATTAACAGACACTGACAGACACGTACAGATATTTACAGATACTTCCAGACATTTACAGACACTTACAGATGCTGACAAACATTTACAGACATTTACAGATCTTTACAGACACTGACAGACATTTACAGATCTTTACAGACACTCACAGACATTGACAGACATTTACAGACACTGAGAGACATTTACAGACACTGACATACACCAATGGACATTTACAGACACTGACAGACATTCACAGACACTGACATATGTTTACAGACACTGGCAGACATTTACAGACACTGGCAGACATTTACAGACACTGACAAACATTTACAGATGTTTACAGACACAGACACAGTCAGATATTTACAGACATTTAGACACTAATAGACATTTATAGACATTTACAGAAACTTACAGACACTGACATTTATAGACATTTACACGCATTTACAGATACTTACAGACACTAACATTTACAGACATGCAAATTTACAGACATTTGCAGACACTGACAGATATTTACAGAAACATACAGACACTGTCAGGCATTTACAAACATACACAGACATGGACAGACATTTTGGTGGTAATTTCTCCACTTTATGAAAAAAATAAAACTACAGCAGCTTCTGCAGGATTCTCATAGCTAATAACGTTAGCGTTAGCTTCCTAACTGTAGTGTGTTCCCTGATCAAACTCTTTACAGAGTAATTGTATAGTCTGGGGCAGTAAGAGAGTTTTTACTGCACATTCATAAACACACTGACCAAAACAGAACCAACAGACCTGCTTGAGAGAGCTAGATCGTTATAATAACCATGATTAACAATTTGATGGCCATATTTGAAGTTGGCTATCTTGATTGCTAGTTATCTTATCTTATTAGCTGATTTGAAATGGAGTAATATACTGCACTATTCTGCACTCACTCTCACACAAACATCTTACACAGTTAGGAATCAAATAAAGTTTGTTTTTTTCTGTCGAGATTGAAAATAGGGGTAAGAAAAACACTCCTTCTGAGGAGAATAGCATAAATGCTAATAGCTTAGCGTTTGTCAGCTTATGCACACACATTATAAAGGAGGAGATGGTCACGGGTTGGAAAAGCTCCTAATGCTCAAAATGGCGTCAGTTTACAGAGAATGTCCCAACGATATTGTTGTATGAGCGGAGAAAGCCTGAAAAATCATGTTTTTTATGCTTTCTTGAGCTACACGCTACAAACTATTTATGAAGAATTTATAAAATTTATGATTTTATCAGTGATTTTAAATCTGTTGAAACATTAATTTCACTTCAGTTTGTAGTATTTTGGTCTTTCCTCATTCAGAGAGAGGAGTCTGGTCAGACTTTCTAAATAGTGAAATACAGAAACCACAGATATTAAAGATCATTATATAGCAGCACAGCAATATTATACATTATTATAGACAGTTGATATCAGCGCTCATTTGTGTTTCTGCAGGACGTCTGAAGAGCCCGTTTTTCACACAGTCCATCAGCAGTAACACACCCACCCACAAGACATCCCATAATTCCCCTCCAGCCTCCAGGCCCCCCGCCCACACTGCCCCGACTTTTCCACAGCAGGATTCAGGTCTGCAGCAATTCTCACCAATCAATAATAATAAATCACTTCGATCAGTAATAATCAGCCTACTGTAACTCGCCGCTGATGTTGTTGTTTGTGTTTTTGTTTGTTTCTTGTTTACTTTCAGAGCCGTTCTCTGACAACCCGTTCAGCGCTGAACATGATGAAGAATCAGACGAGGAGTGGCAAGGTTCTCCACACATTCTTGGTTTGTGTTCTGCGTGATGCAACATCTCTGTTTAACATCAGTCTGTTTTTCTGATTGATGTACAGATTCTGAAGACGAGGATTCATACCATACTGAGGTTTCTGAGGAAAACATCTACGATCAGGTTCCTTCACATCAGCCTTCACACCAAACAGTTCATCAGGTAAGTTCCAAATCAGAGCACACCTGCAGATTGATTCAGATTCTGTTCTTTATGAAACAGATTCTGTAATGGGGTCTTCCTACACATTCGGCATATCATGTAGAGCTGACATGACCAAAATGATAAATATTAAGTAAAATTTTGGCTACATTCACATAAAAATTCACTTGAAGTGAATAAATCCTTTGTCAGTACAAAAAAATGTGAGAAGAAAATTTGCAGAATAAATTATGTGAATAAATAAAGTCACAACTGATCAGGCTGAAGTTGGCTTCGTATTTGATTCTCTGTTCCTCCTTAAATGGAGTCTCGGGAGACAGAACGTAACTGCTGCACCATTTAAGGTGGAACGGAAAATTTGAACAAAAAGCTGGTGAATTCAGACAGACGGAACTGCAGCTGATTAATAAACATTTCTTAAACTGTTCCGTTAGTCAGTGTGTTCTGTCTTTACGCTCTTACGATGTAAAATACAGCCATAAAATTAAACACAGCAGCAGTGAGAAGCTGCTCAATATTAAAAAGAGCTCTGTAAACTCACTCTGTGAGTGAGTTTTATCACCCTGACGTACAGTTTTATTCTCTTCTACACAAACTCGGACTGATTCACGTCATTATATTACAATAATTTAGCTCTTCTTTAGAGATTAACTGAATAGCTGGACTGAAGTGTGGCTGCTGTGAGAGGAAGTGATCATGGGCCATGTCCCAAACTGAAGGCAGCTGTCTCATAACTCAGTTCCTCAGAAGACAGCTTTGTGGTAAAGTTACCTGCAACTGAATTGCACTGTAGATCCGTTTTGAATGCAGTGATATGTTACTGCGCTGCCATGATGTAAAAGCTCACTGCTAGCTGTTAGCGTTAGCCATTAGTGTGTTCTAAGAAGGCATACTGAACTTTTTTTTTATATAACCAAAATGTGGGAACAATTCGCGTCACAGAAACCTGCTCTACTGCTCACAAAATGACCAACATTTCACTGGGTTTACTGGCTAGGCTAGTGCAGCATTAGCACACCTTAACTTAGTTTAGCTTATGTTAGCTTACATTTGCAAACTGACACTTTAAACAGAATATCAAAACAGACATAATTAAGAGCTGCCTTTCGTACTTAGAATTAAAAAAAAATCCTAAATGCAGGCAGTAGCTGTTTAGCTCAAATTAGTTTAATATAGAATTTGTTCTTTTAACCTCATCAGCGTTGACACACAGGATTATGGGAAATGTAGGTATTGAAGGATCTACGCTGCCTTCGAAAACAACTGAGCGGAGGACCCTCAGCAGCGTTTATACAAACATTTGTTTGAACACGACTGCAAGCTTTTCTGCCTCAGAGTACTCACCACCTTTCCACAATAAATGCATCCATGAACATTTTCTTTGGGTAATATGTAAATTTATGAAATATATTGTGTTTGTATGGAAATTGTGTGCACATTGATTAGCTGTGCCAATGTTCTCAGAGTGAATCAGACTAAACGGGCTTATGTTGATGTTTCTTAGACGGAGGAGTTTCCTGAAGGTCAGGGCTTCAGTGTGAGGGCGCTGTACGACTATCAGGCTGGTCAGTCTTAAACTCGTTTATTAAATTTATATACAATCAACAGAGAAAAATTCAAAATCATTTAATGCTTTTTAAAGCTAAAATGAAACCTGTTTTTCTCTTCAGCGGACGAGACGGAGATCACCTTTGAACCTGGTGATGTCATCACTGAAGTAGAGACGTTGGATGAGAGCTGGTGGCAAGGTCGCGCTCCTGATGGGCATTATGGCATGTTTCCTGCCAATTATGTGGAGCTCATTTAAATCTGCATTTCTGGAAAACACTTCAGTAAAATTCTCCACATCTGCAGTTTGATCAATAATGTTTAATAATGTTTAATAAGAGCTAATTGATTAAACTCTGAAACAACAGATTTATTTTAATGTTTTGTTTTATTCAGACTGCTGTCACACATGTGCCCTCTGAGAATCATTTGTAACTGTATTTCTGTATTTCTGCTCACATAAATATGAATATATATAATAAACTATTCAGATACTCTGATCTGTTTTCATTTTGTGGTAAATCTTTTCTCTGTGTTCTACAGTACTGAGATCATTCGTTAGGAAGATCACAGCACGCAGTTTAATGGTAGTTTGAGTATTTTTGTTGTACATTATTATATATTTGTCATTGATCTCTTGCTGGCTCTGTACCAAACACAGCTCTGAGCCCAGCTCGCCATGTAAAGGGCGAGTGCTCAAGAGTTTCAGGTTTATCATCATCATCATCAACAGCAGCAGCGTCTCTTTTATTTATATAGTGCCTTTTCCATGGTGGGGGTTTCACTGGGATTCCACGGTACAGAGTCACTTTGCTTGCCCGAAAAAAGTCCTTATCCATGGGAAAAAAGTCTCACTCCGCAACTACAGTGCATCACACAGGTGGCGGTCCAGGAAGCCTCAAAGGCCGAAAATACTGCTACGGAGAGCTGTTTTTTATCATTACTGCTACTGAGAGCTGATTGGTTTGTGATCTGATCAGGTCAATGCCTGAGTGAAGCAGTTTGCACTCACTGGCATCATGAATGTTTATGAGGCATTGTTATAAAGTCCTATAACTGGAATTCAAAAGGTCTCAAAAATAAAAAAACGGTGTTGAAATATTTTATGCTATTCTGTTCAGAAGGTTTGTGTAATTCTGTACATTAAAATGATTAGGCACTTACAGTTTAGAATTTTGCACAAAAGCTCTATAGGAGCGCAATCATTCTGGATTCGCTCGGCTTCAGTAGAGCGCCCCCTGTATCTAGTGCCCTGATGTACTTCTATGTATTTAAGGTTCAGGAGTAAGTGTTTAGGGTTTATTGTCTAGGGGTTAGAGTTTAGGGATTAGGATTTACTGTTTAGGGATTGGAGTTTAGGGTTTGGGGTTTGGGGTTTAGGGGTAAGTGTTTAGGGTTTAGAGTTTAGGGATTAGGGTTTAGGGGTTAGAGTTTGGGGATTAGGGTTTGGGGTCTAGGGGTAAGTGTTTAGGGATCAGAGGACGCATTGGGACGAGTCTTGCTTCCTGCGTGACGTAACTGCCCGTATGCCCTCCACTACGCATGCTCTTCGAGCTTCCCTCAGAGTAACGATGGCGGCGCGCGCTCTGCTTGCTTCCACTTTGCGCGTGTCGCGGCTGGCCGGTCGCATCGCGCACGTGAGGTGCGCGAGCGGAGGAGGTGATCAGAACAACTCTTTATTCTGATTATTGTCGATGATAGTGATTAAATCTGATGTAGGACGCTGTGAGAGTCTGACTGAGCGGCCAAGGACACACTGACCCTGTTAGCGTTAGCATTAGCGTCCTGCTGATAAATACTGCCGTGTCTCCAATCTGCGGTTTATTTATATTTTGCACACTCATATGACTTTTATTACAGGGGAAATTGTTGCTGTTAGCTTCTCTGAACGTCCGGAAAACACGCCAGTCATTTGTGTTTTTAGCTTGAGCGGCTAACGAGGACGTTAGCCTGTTAACTTTGTTGTTGTGTTAATTTAATGTTTTATGGTAAAATGCAGGAATTCCTACTGATGAACAGCAGGCCACCGGGCTGGAGAAGGTTATTCTGCACTCCATGAAGGCAGGAACGGTGAGTTCATAACAATAACAACAGCAATGAAAGCTTTTAACTGCTGGAATGTCAGTTCAAAGTTCCTTTTTAAATGGTGCAGCAGTTTCCTGAGTGAGCCTGAGGCGGTACAGTGTAACTTCCGCAGCATTTACGGTGGCGCGGAAATAGGAATACTTTTTATATCGTAATCGAAGTTTAAGAGAGCGCAATTTTATATCGCAAGATCTGCATTTTTTAATAAAGCCTATTAAAAACTTAGTCTTCAGTTTGAGAGGGAATATCTAACCTAATAACACAGAGCTTGTGAACTGCATGTAGATGAGTTAGACCAATCAAAGGCAACCAAACCCCGTGTGTTGTAACATCACAACCACAAGTTCCTGGTACACTGCATTCAGGGATCAAACCTCACGCCAGAAAAAGTGGATATTCTGAACTTACTGGCCAAAACAAACATGCCTGAACCTTAAACCTTGTAGATAATAATCACAATTTAAACTACAGTCACAATATTAGTCAGAAAAATCACAATTAAAAATTTTCCTCAAATCGTTCAACCCTAATTTAAGATGGAAGAGGAAGATATAGTTGACAATGTGATCTACATTAACTGTGCTTATTCCTTTAGGACCCTTACAGCATGCTGAAGCCTAAGCAGTACTCCGGCTCCAAGCAGGACCCTCACATTGTCCCCTCCGTCACCAACAAGAGGATCGTGGGCTGCGTCTGTAAGTCTGTTTTCACTACATCTGTTTTTATCCCTGTTCTGTCAGCCGGAGTCTGGTGTTAAATATGAGCGAACTGTTCTGCATGTGGTAGGTGAGGAGGATAATACGGCCATCGTGTGGTTCTGGCTCCACGAGGGAGAAGCTCAGCGCTGTCCGTCCTGCGGATCACATTACAAACTGGTGCCCCATGACCTGCCTCACTGACCGAGAGACACAGATGGACGAAGAGAGAAAGAGCGCCTTTAAATTCCAGTAACTTAAACGAGAAAACCTCATTTGCATTTGAATGTGTAATGCTCTTAATACTTGAGAGGTCATTCCGCCTGGTGTGGGAAACAATACAACTCCGAAAAAACAGTTTACATAAATTATACTGTACTGTGTATTTTACCCTTGGACCACTTACACCTAATAAACAATATGAACCTTAACGTGTCTTGTTCTGATATAATAAAGTCTGCATACCAGTTCAGTTAGTATTTTATATGTTCTCAGAAACTGGAGCTAAGAATTGCAAAGCAAAAGGTCATTTGCTGCTGATCTTAAAGGGGAATTCCACCAAGTTTTCCAACTTCCTGCACAATTAAGCTCCGTTCTAAAGAAACTTACCGAGCCAGAATTATTCACAGTGGTGGTGACGGGAACTAAACGTCCACCTCTAAAAGCTCCTTGACAGAAAGTTATTACATGAAATGGTTATGAATTCACCGCCTGTTGTCTGAGATGTTGTTTTATGATAGTTTTAAGAACTTAAAATCCATTCATGGTGGAGGAATATATAATATGCAGGACATTGTGAGGTAAAATAGTCCCCAAGAAACGTATTATTTCAGACTTTCTACTGTTTTACCATCATCATAACTCATAAGACGTGTAGGTTCACTGGTGGTTTAGGATAGTAAAATAAAATATCTATATTTGTGTTGGAGTCATGGCGACCTCTGGTTCCCATCACCACCATTGTAAAGAAACCTGAACCATTTCACACCAAACCATGCTGAATGACTGAAAAATTGGTGGAGTTCCCCTTTAATTTGCTTCAGTCACTGTGAACTCAAATATAAAGCATAGCTGGTGATCCGACAGTTACGGAGGTCTGTTGTTGGGATGTTTGAGGACTTCAGAGTCGCATCAGTAACAGCAGATATTTCCATATTTTTAAAAATGATCAGTATCGCAGTTTATGTGTCTGATGTTTCAGACAGATGTATGATGACGAGTGTATTGAACTCCAGGAGAACAGAGTTTTCAGGTGAAACTGAGTTTCTGCACTGAAACATCTGCATTTTGTTAATTATACTGTATTCATAACTCCACACAAATATAGGTTATATTTCTCTGTAATAATAATTCAGGTAAATTTAATCCCAATTTATGGCAGATAAGTACATGAAAATTGGTGAAATATGGTACTACACATTTGTCTCTGCTGTGAAGAAAATGTAAGAATGCACAGTGTTTCTCTCTGAAGATTTACACTAGAAGAGAGTCTGATCAGAAGCAGACCATCTTCAAACAATCACAGAGAATAAAGGAGTTATATCAGGACTATTATAAATAAAGGTAATATTATTGGGTTTTCTGTGACTTGTTAAATGAAAAGGACGAAATAATTCTTTCACAAATGTAGATAATCACATTTTAATAAAGCAATATCTGAAATAAAATAACATCTACAATTCATGATCGTGATCAAGACCTCAAAACTATTCATTAACTGTGCAAAACATTGGTTCTGACTAATTAGGTTCTGAATTTTGAAGTCTTGTACAGAACGGAAGTTCAGTGGAGTGGGGCGCTCTGGGCCTTGTCACTCGTCTAGACTGTCTTCTTCATCACTCGTTTCCACCCTCCTCCTCCTCCGCCAAGTCGCCCTGTCCGTCCCTCTCGGGGTAGTTAAGGATGCGCCGGTTGGCCTGAATGAGGAACTGCTGCTGCTTAAAATAAACTTTTAGTGCTCCTTTAATCACCACAAATGCAATTCCACCCTAAAACATACAAATACAGACAAATACAGGTTAGAGCTTATCAGCGTTAACCACGCCCACTACTGTAAAATCAGCCTAAACCATGCACACTAATACAACACCAGCCCTAACGACACCCACACCAGAATTAGCCACGTCCCATTGTTATACCAGCATTAACCTCAGTTGGCCACACCCACTAACGTGACACTGGCCAAGATTATCCTGCGTTAGCCAAACCCACCACTAATAACAGTTAGTTGCAGGTAAGCAGATGCTTACCAGAACAGTGCGCTGCAGGCTGGAGGGAACCCTCCGAAAGAGAAGCCGGCCCACCAGGCTGGCAATGGAGGGGAACACCAGTGCTCCACACAGCGTCCGGGACACAGAGATATGGTCACCACTGTAACCACCGTCAGCTGGAACACGGGGGAGGGGCCGACCAATACCTGCTCACAAAAACACAAGGCCCTGCATCAGTCACAGTAAATCTAACTAGCCTGTCAGGTCAGGGTAAAACTAACCAACCGACTAACCTGCTGAGTCAGGGTAAAACTAACTAACCAACCAACCTACTGAGTCAGAGTTAAACAAACTAATCAACAAACTTGCTGAGTCAGAGCAAAACTTACCAACCTGCTGAGTCAGAGCAAAACTAACTAACCTGCTGAGTCAGAGCTGAACTAACCAATCGAATGACCTGCTGAGTTAGAGCTTAACTAACAAACCTGCCGAGTCAGAGCAAAACTGACAAACCAACTAACCTACTACTAACCTAATTGTGATAATTAAAAGAGCAATATTCATTATAATTATCTTAAAGATGAGCAATAACAGACCATCCTGCTGTTTTATATGTTCATATGTTTTAATAATTTATATTTGGTAAAGTGTTCTTTCACTTTTGATGTCATTTATTTTATCTTTAATTCTGATCACAGTTGACTGAAACTGTAAACAGGACACTGAAAACTGCAGATCTGAGTGACACTCACCTGGAACGATGCTGCTCAGCATCTGCAGTTTGGCAGAATGGCGCTGCCACAGTCGCACGGCGTAATCTTCCCACCGAATCATCTTCCCCAGCACCAGCATTACAGGGATTGTGGGTAAACCCATCAGAAGGAAGAGGGGGTCTGCACGCTCCATAACATCCAAACCCTTCTTATGACCCACCACCTAAACAGACATTGCAGCGTTAAACTCTGATTCATCTCTATGATTCTGCAGCTCATCATGCTAAGTGAAGATGAGATGATATGAACATCTGTGTAATAACTGTGTAAATGTGTTGCTGTGGCTCTGCTCCGCAGGAAGACTGTAGCAGTAAAGCTGCTTACTTCCACTTTCAAAACACCTTTTATAAAAACTTATTAGAATTATTATAATCTCTGACTGTATGAGTCTCTTTAGGTTTTGTACTACAGCAAAATCATTGAAAATAACATTCGCCCCACACTTAATGCTGGTTTACACACACATTACACTGCGTTTATAGCGTCAAAGCACACAATGGCCATAAGAACCCCTAAAGAACCCTTCAGAAGCAGACCTGCATGACAGTGACAGCTCCGTAGGTGACCGCTGACCAGTACACTGTGCCCACCACCACGCCGGCAGCAGCAAACGGACTGACCCGGGACAGAACTCGATCCACCTGCTGCAGGAAATACACCAGAGGACCTGAAACAAAACACACTCACTCACTTATACAGAAAACTCTTACTGCCATCAAAGAGCCCATAGGCTACATTTTTCATGTTTCACTTGTCCTTTAAGTTCCACTTATGACATCTGTGTGGGTTTATATACAAAAAAACTTTGCTTTTTAGACTGGTGTATGTAAATGAGATCTGCTCTGATTGGCTGTCCAGTGTCGTAACTTAGGCTGAACCACTCCTAATAACTTCAGCATGAACAGCATGCTGTAAACTGAAGGGGCGGTGCTTAACTGCTGTAGGCTGAACTGAAAACACCAAACTCTTATTTAAGAAAACGAATAATGTAAAACCTCTAAAAAAAAAAAAATATTTATGAACTAATCACACATCAGACTGACACTGCAGGGTGGATGGAGATTCCTCGCTGATCTGAAATCCTTCCAACACTTCAGAGATGCCGCTGAATCTGGAGTTTACGCTGCTGCCAGAGCTCATCACACCTCACTGAATCTGGAAATGTTTTTGCTGAGATGCCGTATGTAAAGGCGTCAGCCCTTTACTGACAAACAAACTGCTCTGCTTCTGATTCATGAAACTTTCATACATCGTAGAATTAAGCGAAGACTGAAATCTGAGCACAAATGATGAAACAGCTTCAGTAAAATCATGTGCCAGCCGAGTCAGAGCAAAACTAACTAACCTGTTGAGTCAGAGCAAAACTAACTAACCTGCTGAGTCAGAGCTGAACTAACCAACCTGCCGAGTCAGAGCAAAACTGACAAACCAACTAACCTACTACTAACCTAATTGTGATAATTAAAAGAGCAATATTCATTATAATTATCTTAAAGATGAGCAATAACGGACCATCCTGCTGTTTTCTATGTTCATATATTTTAATAATTTATATTTGGTAAAGTGTTCTTTCACACACTTTTATATACTGGTATACATGCTGCAAACAAACTGCTCTGCTTCTGATTCATGAAACTTTCATACATCGTGGAATTAAGCGAAGACTGAAATCTGAGCACAAATGATTAAACAGCTTCAGTAAAATCATGTGCCAGCCTACCAGCACCTCATTTACATATCATTTACATGAAGCACACCCTAAATCATGCAAATATTTCTGCAGGGAGCCAATAAAACAACAGCGTTCAGCAGCTTGTGAGCCAATGGCTGTGCTCGTAGGCGGACTCTAAGGTGGAGCAGCGCATGCCCAGCTCAGATATGCATACATACATACATACATACACGCCACATTGGGAACAGCTGCTCTGTTTGAGCGGTCAATACTGCAGCTGGACAGAATTCAGTTCAGTTACAAAGCGTCAGTTTAAGAAAGATACCATCTAAAATAATATGGATTAAAGAACATGACGCTCAGAAAGAGTGACAGGATTAAATAACGGAGAGTGGATGTGCAGATATGACTGAGTGTTGAAATGGTGGTGTGATGTTTTTCTTCTGGGTTAATATTAAGCGTATTTCATTAATAACCCACACAGGGCATTAAACCACTGTATTATTGCAGCTTCCGATGCTAGCTGTATTTTGTATTGTTCATTTTGTGGGTGGAGTCAGTAGTACAAAACAAAAGCACAGTGTAAAATGTCTTTTAATGGAGAGAAATAGCTGCAGTGTTTGTTTGTACCAATGTGCATGTAAAATAACTACATCCACTCAATATCAATATTACTGTTATTTTCCATTTTTATTATTATTGTTATTACAGATCACACTAATAATAGTTTTGGTTTGTTAAGCACAAATCAGTTATTTTTCAGATTGTTAAACTACTGCAATCAAATTTACGTTCTATCACACGTGAATTTAATTGTACAGATACGCCAAAGATGAACCTGATCTATAAGAAAACTGTGGGTGAAATTTGTTTGTGTTCATTTTGTGATCAGATCTGACCAGCTCTGATGAATAAGAACTGCTGAGAAACTAAGTTTGTCCTGAAAAGTGTGAGTACTGACCCATTTTGGGGAAGACTATACGGTACTCGGTGCCACACTGTGGGCAGCTGACCGCTCCGCCGCTGTTGCCTTTCTGTTTCTCGTCCAGCCAGCGCTGCAGACAGGCCTGGTGGATCCACTTGGTGCAGCCTTTACAGCGGCATGGACTGACCCACTCGGCCACACGGTCTTCTCGCTCCGTCGCAAAACACACCCAGCAGTGCCTGAGGACAGAAACAGACAGCATGCAATTATTTACACACTTCACAAAACACAGCACACGATTAAGTACTAAGAAATGAACAGTCTACCTTTCAGGAGGTTCATCTGTAGAGGCCATGATCGATCACGTCAGGTCATCAGGCTGTTTGATCATCGGTCTTGTAGAGCAGCTGCTTTATTATCTTACCTACGGACAATATATAATATCAGAGCTTCTATCTGAGCATCATGAGCCTGAAAAACCTGGAACAGTTTTATCACAACAGAGAAAGGGAACCATTTTACTGCTAATGTTAATGTTAATGTCAGTTAAACCTTAAGAACAAGCTTTCTTATTCGAACTTTCCGTTCCACCTTAAATGGTGCAGCAGTTACATTCTGTCATTCTATTTACATCCTATAACTCAACCGTTTAAGGTGGAACAGAAAATTCGAATAAGAAGCTGCTCAAATAAGACGCCAACTTCAGCTTCGTAAGTTTAACCTCAGTCTGAATTCTGAAAACAGTCTGAAAATCAGTCAGCTGGTTTTAAGCGACTAACAATGATCGTACACCAGATAAACGACCTTAAACATGAACTCTTACCTCGACAAGACAGATTTATGAGAGTTATGAGTTTGTAAGTCGATGTTTACTGAGCCACAGCCACTTCCGCTTTAACAGCTGCACAAAGGAAAGTTACATCAACACAAAATAAAGGTCCTGAACTGATACAGAAAACAAAATAAACAAAATCAAATACAAATCAAAATAAATAAACCAAAATATAAAGATCAAAATAAACAAATTAAAATGCACAGATCAAAACAAACGGGTCAATATTTATGTCCAATAGCATTTGGGATTAATGTACATAACACACTAATGTACAGATTTTGCTAAATACCTGTTAAAAGTATTTGTGAAAGATCAAATAATTTTTTTTATAAATTAAAATAAAAAAATCAGTTTCTAGTACGTATCATTTATGAACTATTCAGTGAAAAGTGGCACAAGTGTCTGGTTGGGTAACAGCTGCCTTAAAAGCCTGCTAAAACAATGCAAAACAATAATAATGCAATTATTCAATATAATTCTATGTTGTTTGGACCAGACAGCTTTCCAACCTAAATACATAAAGTAAATATAAATTTAAAATATTGTATTTAGTTAAAAGAGGCTGCATTATTTAGACCAGCAAATATCAGCGTGATAAAACTAAGACATATGTTATTCACATGACATTTAAGCGCATTTTAGTACATGAAGTATGTGATTACGTAAATGTGAATTTATAAGGGAGATATGAGTTAAAGTAACCCTGCTGGAAAACCCAGAAACACATTTTCTGCTTGAACCTGTTTAACTACATAAAAAATCAGTGTTATATTTTACTCCTTGTTAGGTTGTGCTCTGCATTTAAACTGTAACCTTTATCTGTTTTATGGGACTCCTGTTTTATGGGAGCTACTCTTATTTAACCCAAAATCAAAGTGGTACTGTGTTTCTATTCATTAATTAATTTATTTTTAAGGGGGCAGTCTAGGATGTCTGATGTGTGACCATCTGATAGATAGATCACAGAAAAATACAAAATATTTTTTGTCATTTTTGTAAAAATTGTTTAGTGAAACAATCTGTAATTAAGAGTTCTCTTGTTTTGTACTTGAAAAATGCATTGCTAGTGCTGTAGACTTGCTAGTGCCAGAGACCTAAGTGTCATAGATCCATTAGCACCATCACCCTGTTAGCGATTTTCAAATCACTTTGGAATTCTGTATTTGCAGACCTTCTAGTGCCATAGACCTGTTATCAACATAGACCTGCTAGTGCCATAGACCTGTTATCAACAAAGACCTGCTAGTGCTACAGACCTGCTAACGCCATAGACATGCTCATGCCATAGACCTGTTATCAACATAAACTTGCCGGTGCCATAGATGTGCTAGTGCAGTAGACCTGCTAGTGCTATAGACGTGCTAGTGCCAGAGACCTGTTATCGACATCAACCTGCTAATGGAACAGACTTGTTAGTGACATAGACCTTCTAGCACCATTGACCTGTTATCGACATAGACCTGCTAGTGCCATAGACCTGTTATTGACATAAACCTGCCAGTGCTGTAGACCTGCTAGTGCTATAACCCTGTTATCAACATAGACCTGCTAGTGCAAGACTTGCTAGAACTATAGACCTGCTAGTGCCAGAAAACCTGTTATTGACATAGACCTGCTAGTGCTATAGACTTGTTATCGACAAAGACCTTCTAGTGCCATAGACCTGTTATCGACAGAGACCAGCTAGTGCTATAGACCTGCTAGCGTCATAGACACCCTAGTACCACAGACCTATTGGCACCCTTGACCAACTAGTGATTTAGACCTGCTAGCACCATAGACCTGCTAGTGCCATAAACCTATAATGAACATTGACCTGCTGGTGCTATAGACCTGCTAATGACAAAGACCCACAGTGCCATAGACCTATTAGCGACATAGAACTGCTAGTGCCATAGACCTGCTTGTGTCATAGATTTGCTACTACCATAGACCTGTTAGTGACATAGACCTGTTATCAACATAGAACTACTAGTGCTCTACACCTGCTACTGCCATAGACCTGATAGTTTCATAGACCTGACAATGGCATAGATCTGTTAGCGCTGTAGGATTATGTTACCTGTTAGTGTTATTTCCATGTTGGCAGCATTGCCATCTTAGTGTTATAGATACTTTTGTGAAAATCTCTTGTGCTGCTCCACATATTTGATCTATTTCAATATTTTTACACCTTATTTATTTTTATGCTCCCTGAGATATATACAAAAAAAAAATCGGCACCTCCCTCCTCTGTCGGGTCGAGACATATTTTGCAGAAATCCTATTGGCTGCTGAATCTGTCTGTCAGGGCGGGTTGGGTTGTGCCGTGTGTAGTTAGGTTGCCACATCGCCGGCCAGTCTGGGGTTTCAGCTGAGCTGCTGATTTTCATGAATAATAAACTTTACAACGGATTTTCTCTGAAGTAGCCGAGAGAAGAACGAGCCGATCTGCAGATTCAGAATGGAATCCTACGATATTATAGCCAACCAGCCGGTTGTGATTGATAATGTGAGTATGATGTCACCCATCCACACCCTGCGGTAGCATTAGCATAGCGGCTAAACTGCGGGACAATGGCAGGGCTGAGTTAGCTTAGCTTAGCTTAGCTTGGCTTAGATTAGCGCTGGTAGCTGAGCGGGGCTGTTTGTGTTTGCCCTGTTTCTGTGTTAACAGCAGTCTAAACCGCTATTCGGCAGTTCTTCATCTCCGCTCCGACTGTCTTCTCTCGCTTGCGGAGTATAAATGTCACGGACTGATTCTTATTCCCCGGCTTCTTATTCGAATTGTCCGTTCCACCTTAAACGGTGCAGCAGTTACATTCTGCCTGGCTGCACCATTTAAGGTGGAACGGGCAATTCTGATAGGAAGCTGTCACTGTTGCTAAAATGGCTGGCTGGTCTGGACCCCGCCTTGTAAACTGTAACCTAATTTAATTTAATTTAATAGAATTTTAAACAGTCAGAGTAAAATAGTGCTGACGGTGCTCGTAAAAGTCGTACGGTTGCAGTTTGATGCTGCTGAGATTACTGACGAATTCCTCAGATGTTGTTTACATCAGACTCCTTATGTACATAGTGAGATATCCCTCTGCTGTGTTTCAGAGGTGAATTCCACCGACTTTCAAAATTTCCCACACAGTTGACCGTTGAAATGTATAGTAATTGAGTGGTTTGGTGTAAAATGGTTTATATTTCTTTTAGTGGTGGTGATAGGAACCAGGGGTCGCCATGACTACAACACACATATTGACATTTTATTTACTATCCAAAACCACCAGTGAACCTACACATGTCTTCTGAGTTTTATATGGAATGTTGATGATGGTAAAATAGTGGAAAATCTGAAAGTTTCCTTTGGGGACTATTTTCGATGGATTTTACGTTCTCAAAACTACCATAAAACAGTGTTTTATTATCAGGCAGTGAATTCATAATCATTTCATGTAATAACTTTCTGTGAGGGAGCTTTTAGAGGTGGATGTCTGGTTCCTGTCACCACCACTGTGAACAATTCTGGCTCGGTAAGTTTCTCTAAAACGGAGTGTTTCACACCAAACCACTCTTAATGGCGTCTTGACCGTTTGCGGTATGCTGAGATTTTGTAACTGTAGTGGAGTTCTCCTTTAACTTCTTGTAAATTGCAGCAGTTGAGAGCATCACTTGTTCAGACTACCTACTTTTTTTAATCTGTGCTGGAATTAAAGTACAAATAAGTGTGTAATGGGTCTAAACACAAGTTATTCCCCTTTTAAGGGCATTTTCGTGCTAAGAGAAGATTCTCTCTTTCCCCCAAGCTTGTCTCATGACTGGATCAAAAAACAAGAGGAGCTCAGAGTGTGAAGAGTTTAACATTAGAGCAGAATCAATAAGGCCATTGTGCTGTCTCCTACAGTATGGGTGGACAGTATTACAATATTTTACAGTTATTGTGATAAATTACATCACAGTGTGATTTCTGATCAAATTGTGCTTGAAGAACGCTGACTGACTGTTTCATTACAGAGAGTAGAGCTGGGCAATATGACCAAAATATGATACATGATATGTTAGTTTATCATTTTAAAAATACTGTCACAGACTGTGAATGCAATGATTTTTATTTAATATTTGACACTAAAACTAAATATTGATAGATCTTTATTGATCCTGGAGGTTATTTTAGCATCACAGCAGCAGAAACATATAAAACTGTGACCATCACAAACACATATTAAATATCTGACATATCTGAAATATCTGATAAATATAATTTGTAGGAGATGTTGTGACGCATGTTGAGTATAGAGAAAATGTCATATTTTTGTCTCCTTGCTCACTACACTACATCCACATTCACGCTTTTATTCCCTGTTTGTATTATTTTTTTCTGCAGGGCTCCGGTGCCATCAAAGCTGGATTCGCTGGAGACCAGATTCCCAAATACTGTTTCCCAAATTAGTAAGTTGTCTTAATGTTCTTATTTTTCTTATTATTCTTGTTTTTATTTCTGTCACAGAGCTAACTTCTCATATAGTGTTCTTATAAAACCCAGAGTATCATTAATGCTGTGCTTGTATATTTTATAGTTTTGACATTATGAATTGAATTAATAGTGGCAATGATAATTATATCACTGACTGAGCTTCATATCTGCAGCTCTTGGAGTGTCTCACCCCTTTAAAGATATAAAAATAAACAAATAAATACATAGAAAAATGTAAAGACAGTGTAAATGTAATAACACAGTTACACTAAACTTCACTTTATGTGCTTCTCAGCTCTCTTTATTTAAGAATAATTCATATTTCTGTATTTAGTAACAGTCATTATTGAGTGATGAACATTAGAATAATATTTATATTCTTTAAATAGTTGGTGTTTGTGAACTGAGCTTTTCTGGGCCGCACTCTGGCTCACTGAGCAGGATTTCTGTCTTGTCCTTTAACTACAAACAGTCTTAATTCGAACACATCAGAGATGGCCCCCTGACCAATCAGACGGCGTTCTGCTCTGGAGCTAAAATAGTGTAATTTGCCAGATTTTGCGCCGGTAGTGTGATTGTGTAGTTTCTGATGCTGCTGTATGCTGTGATATAATCTCAGTGTGGGACGACCCAAACACGTGCGGGTGATGGCCGGTGCCCTCGAAGGTGACTTGTTCATCGGACCTAAAGCAGAGGTACTTCACACGGAGCTTTACATCTTCACCTTTCAGAGCGATAGTGTGTTTTATTCTGAATGTTATATATTTACACTGTGAATAAACACTGAAATACTTCAGAGTCAGAGCTGCTCGTTCTGATCAGTCAGTGCCATGATGTCAGAGATCTTCATTTACAGACACATGGCTGTGTTTATTATGCGTGTTTCTAAAGGATGTTAATCTTCTTTTCTCTAATTTTCTGTCGGTTCCGTGTATGCACACATGGAACAGGAACACAGGGGGCTGCTGTCCGTGCGCTATCCGATGGAGCATGGCATTGTTAAAGACTGGAACGATATGGAGCGGATCTGGCAGTACGTTTACTCCAAGGAGCAGCTCCAGACCTTCTCCGAGGAGGTGCTGATTCTTCTGCTTTTGTCCAGACTGTTGCGTTTGTAAGATTTATAACTGTGACGATGAGATTCTATGATTTTATTCTTTTGTTGTTTAATTACTTTGATGAGTTTTGATATGTAAGTGATAGCAATTCTTTCAAATAGTATTCAACATTTTCAAATTTTTATTTTGACTCACACCATATCAGATATATACAGTTAAGAACAGTCAAAATTATTAGTCCCCAAGGTGATACCGAATGTTTTCTTAAATTTCTCACCAATGTTAAGATCATTCCTAAAACTTTAGAGAGTAAAACATTCATCTATGTGAAAGCCCTCATTTGGTAGGTTTTGGATTTTTAATCTTTGAGACTGCTGTATAACAAATGTCTTGCAAACTGGGTGGTCAAAAATTGGCCCCCATATAAATTCTTCAAGAAAATTTTGAGAATTGAAATTCTCAGCTTTCACACCATCTGAACCCCATCTGACTTGACTGGAGCTGTCAGTCAGCACTGAGCTAACAGGGCCAGTGGTGAGAGAAGGTACTGAGGGGGTCCCGAGTGGCGCCGCCATCTAAGCGTTGGCCCTGTCATCAGGAGATCAAGAGTTTGATTCCTGGTGATGCTACAGCCGTCCGTGGTCGGGAGTCCAAGAGAGCACAGTTGTCCTCGCTCTCTCTGGGTGGGCAGTTTGAAAAGATGCGGTGGTGCTTCATAGGACTGCGAGAAAGCCTGTGCTAGCTTTCTTCTAGCACTGATGGTATTGTTTGACTGGGGGAGTTATGACTACTGGGTGGAATTGGACACAAGAAATTAGGGAGAAAATTGGGAAAAAAAGAAGGTGTTTTTAATGAATGCCCATCTTAAAACTTTAAAGCTATTTCCAGTGCAGTGGCCAGAACAGCTGCATGCTGCATCATCAAAAACACAAGGACACACATTAGGTTAGAAACAAACTTGGGCGTGGTCGCAAGTGCAAGATATCTTTTGGAGAAAAAACCCATCAGAAATATCAAGAACCCGGCTCCCGAGTGGCACAAGCGTCTAAGTGTTGGCCCTATCATCAGGAGATCGCGAGTTTGATCCCTGGTGATGCTACAGCCATCCGTAGCCGGCAGTCCAAGAGAGCACAATTGGCCTCGCTCTCTGGGTGGGTAGGATGGCCCCTCCCTCTCCCTCCATCACTCAGCGCGATGCTAGTCAGCGCAGGCGTCTGTTAGCTGACCTAACAGATCTGGCGGTTGGCGCTTTCCTCTGAGTGCGTTAAGCTGTCCAATGACGTTGCGTGAGCGGCAGTTCGAAAAGAAGCGGTGGCTGGCTTCACAGTTCTTGGAGGAAGCCTGTGTTAGCCTTCACCCTCCTAGCGTTGATAGTATCGTGTGATTGGGGGAGTCCTAACTAGCGGGTGGAATTGGAGACAACTTAATTGGGGAGATAATTGGGTAAACCCCCCCCCCCAAAAAAAAATTATATATATATATATATATATATATATATATATATATATAATATATATATATAAAAGAATATATATATTATATAAAAGAATATATATATATATATATATATATATATATATATATATATATATATATATATATATAAGAAATATCAAGAACCCTCTCCAGATGTGGCCTCTTCTGAACTTGAAGTTTCAAGGAAGACTGTTTCATCATGGTGGGCTTTGAGGTCATTGCCCAAGGAAAACTCAACATAGAAGCGAAACTGAAGTTCGCCTGTGACCCTTTGAAACATGGGGATGAGTTTTGGAAGTCTCTCCTTTGTTCTGATGAGACTAAACTGCAGCTTTTTGGGGGTAAATGGACGTTGCTTTTGTTTGGCGAAGGAAAGGAGAGCCCGTCAACCCTAAAAACACAGTTCCAACAGTGAAACTTGGCAGTGGGAGCGTCATGCTTTGGGCTCTTGTGCTGCTTCAGGCTCGTTCAGGTGCATGGTTTCATGAAGAAAGAAGATTATGTTGACATTGTGATGGATAATGAAGAAGTCTGCTGCCAGTCTGGCTTTAGGTCTCTGCTGGGTCTTCCAGCAAGTTGTTTTTTCTTTTTTTAAAGACACCAAAGTCAAGGTCCTGGATTGGCCCTCTCCAAGCCCAGATCTCAATCCTACTGAGAATCTGCAGCAGGAGCTCAAGGTTAAGGTCCATGCTGGAAAAGTGTGTAATTTGTATGAGCTGGAACAGTTTGCCATGGAGGAATGGAGTAAGATCCCTCAATAGATCATCTACCAACCTAGTCAGGATCTGCAGGAAAAGGTTGCTGTCAGTCGTGATTCAGAAAGGTTACAGTTTTGATTATTAATCGTCTGAGGGCTAATAATTTTGGCCATCTCTTGCTTGTTTTTTCTTATTTCAAATTTGTGCATCAGTGAAATATCTTAATCAGACTTTGTGAGATTTTGTCTTGGTTCTTTTGGAAGTCATTAAACTATAAACATTTTTGGTGCCAGAGTTTTCCTTGGAGGCTAATAATTCTGAGCTCATCTGTATTTTAAGATTTTTAGTTCTTCATTTATACAGCGTCCATAAGGAGACACCGTTCACCCTCCTGTCCACACTACTACTAATTGGTATTTTTTCTGCAGCATCCGGTTCTCCTGACTGAAGCTCCTCTGAACCCCAGTAAGAACAGAGAGCGTGCAGCCGAGGTGTTCTTCGAGACATTCAACGTTCCGGCTCTGTTCATCTCCATGCAGGCCGTCCTCAGCCTGTGAGTCTACCTCACCCTCATCCCTTCCCCTCACCCCCACCTACACATAAGAGCACTACAGTTCCTCAGAGCACTTGCTTGGGTGCGTTCCTCTGACCGAGTGCTACACTCAGGTGTGTTCCTCTGACCGAGCGCTACACTCAGGTGTGTTCCTCTGACCGAGCGCTACACTCAGGTGTGTGTTCCTCTGACCGTGCGCTACACTCAGGTGCGTTCCTCTGACTGAGCGCTACACTCAGGTGCGTTCCTCTGACTGAGCGCTACACTCGGGTGCGTTCCTCTGACTGAGCGCTACACTCAGGTGCGTTCCTCTGACTGAGCGCTACACTCAGGTGTGTGTTCCTCTGACTGAGCGCTACACTCAGGTGTGTGTTCCTCTGACTGAGCGCTACACTCAGGTGTGTGTTCCTCTGACTGAGCGCTACACTCAGGTGTGTGTTCCTCAAAGTGTTGTTAGTCAGATGTGTTTCTCTGCAGGTACGCCACCGGCCGCACCACTGGAGTGGTTCTAGACGCTGGAGACGGAGTGACCCACGCTGTCCCCATCTACGAGGGCTTCGCCATACCTCACTCCATCATGCGTGTGGACATCGCCGGCCGGGACGTTTCCCGCTACCTGCGGCTGCTTCTGCGGAAGGAAGGATATGACTTCCACACATCTGCCGAGTTCGAGGTGGTGCGCACCATGAAGGAGGTACGATGTGAAGATATTCAAGATTAAAGATGTTAAAGTTTGCTGGACACAGTGACAATATATTGGCCATTCTAGAAAGTGTTCTGTAACTTGTAGAGAGAAGCGGTGTCTCATGCTATGATGTTGACATTGGTGTCTTTTTAATGCTGCTTAATATTAATAAATGATGCTGTGTTGTTTGCAGAGAGCCTGTTATCTCTCCCTGAACCCTCAGAAGGATGAAACTCTGGAGACGGAGAAAGCTCAGTACACTCTGCCAGACGGGAGTACTGTAGATGTAAGACTTTTCAACATTTACGTCTTTTAAATTTTTTTTTAACATAATTTATTTAGATTTTTTTTCCCTATTGTATTCTTTTCCAAGTCTGACCTCTATCTTAGCTGAGCTGATGCTAAAGCTAACAGCGGAGCTAGTCAGAGCAATGTCAGCTACTGAGGAGAAACTCACCGTCTGTTACACAAGATTTTTCAGCAAACTTTAACAAAACAATGTAAAGAACTGTATTGATATTTACCTGGTTTAATCAGTAATGTGAGCGCTGTGTTTAGTCTGACTGATTTATCAACACAGCCATCAGCAGATCAGCTCAGAACGGATAACTAGCTCTCTGATCTGAGCACTGCTGTGTATTGTTACAAATCATATTAAAACTTTTTTTTTTATGGCACTGTTTATTTGATTTTTCCAAATACACATAGATATATACAACAAAGGAATGTCACAATCAGAGAAAACATCACAAAGGGGAGGAGGGCAAGGGAAGGGATAAAAGGGCTATGTGTAGTTATAAAACGTTAATCAAATTGAGTGCATTTAAAGGTGTAGTATCTCTATATTTGCGTCCATTTATTCCTATGTATTTCTGTGGTGTCACGTTGTCCGTTTTCACCACCTGTTAAATACTTTTCTTTCACTCAAAGCTGGTAAGTCAGTTTTGTAGCTTTAGGAATGAAATAAAAGCAGCTCTACCTCCAGATGATCAGGACAGCACGAGTCAGGCGTTAAACGTTCCTCACTAACACCTTTCACCATTTCTCACTCTAATAACGCTGACTGATTTACTGCCGCCGATGTTCTCACTGCTGGCCTGTTCTGATGGAGGCCAGAACATTTATAGATGATTGTGATTGGCTGAGAAGCATGTCAGTTATTATTTTGTAAACAGTCAGTTACTCTGTTGGATTAGAGGATACGCATGGCTGTGGCAGCATCATCGTTATGTCTTAATGTTTTAATGTTACTTTATTTGTATGGATCATGCTAATACATGAGTGCGTTTCTGTGTGTTTGTTTTCCCTGCAGATCGGGCCGGCGCGGTTCCGAGCTCCGGAACTCCTCTTCAGGCCAGATCTGATCGGAGACGAGAGCGAGGGCATTCATGAAGTTTTGGCCTTCGCCATTCAGAAATCAGACATGGACCTGCGGCGCACGCTCTTCTCCAACATCGTCCTGTCTGGAGGATCCACACTGTTCAAAGGTAACCAGTTCACCTGCAGGTAACACCTCCACCTGCACCTGTACATGTGTGAAGAGTTTCATTCCAAAATGCTGTGGATGTGTTTGGAACTTTTTCAGATACAGAGAGTTTTTAAAAAGAAAAACAGCTGGTGAATAACAGAAAACACATTCTTATTTCTCTAATTAAATTCTGTTATAGCACTGATATTTCTTGTATGTATGAAATTCCCAACAGTGTATTTCATGAAAAACACAAAAATTAAATGGTCTGTAATGCGTTTTTTGTAATGAAACTCTGCTCTTTACACTGTGTGAAGATTTCATGATGATCAGATGAACATAAAGGATTAAAAATTACTTGATCTTTTCTCAGTAAATTAACTTATATTAAAATTTAAGAATTTTTTTTTTTCTTTTCCTGTAAAGTGAGTTTTTGGAGTTTCTTTTTCTGACAGCAACCACGCACACACACTCACACACACACACACATTTAAATTAGTTTTGGAATGATACAGAAAATTGTCTAAATGTAGAAATTTCATATTATATACTGTATATTATTATATTAATAATCAAATATCTGGTGCAAAAGCTTCAGTGGAGTCCTGATCTGAAGCGCTTACCACAAAGTAACATGCTAGTCATGATACAACAATACAATTTAATATGAAATCCAATATTTTACATTATATTATTCAATTGATTTGACATGTAAATTGATTAGTTTGTCTCTCCTCTCAGGATTCGGAGATCGGTTGTTAAGTGAAGTGAAGAAGCTTGCACCCAAAGATGTTAAAATTAAGGTGAGAGAATTTTGACAAGCTCTTTTTGTGTTCTTTGTTTTGAAAAATTCTGTGTATGTTTTTTAAGTCAACCTGTTTTTGTTTTTTTATTTTTTTTTCTTTCTTTCTTTTTCAGATATCAGCGCCGCAGGAGAGACTTTATTCCACATGGATTGGGTGAGAAGTTCACAGTTTATATTTCTATTTATATTTCATTACCTGCCTGATCAGGGTTATCAGTCACAAAATCTAGACAGGATGACTGACTAAATATAATTATAATAGTTTTCATTCAGTCAGTGTTCATACTAATATAGCAGTAATTACAAAATCTTTAATGTTCAACCAAAAGAAAGACCTGCAGCCGTATTACAGAAACATTAACTCTGAGATCTGATCTGTTTAGTCTCCCTGGCGACTTTAGTACGGACTGAATTTAGGACAGTAGCTATTACAGAATAGCAGTTCCTAACTTCATAATCTTTATCATAAACTGTTTTCTTACCTGGAGTTATACACAAACATCCTAACTAGACTAAATCTCCTAAATACCGTCCTAACTTTAGGATAAACCTAAACTTCTGTTTAAGCATCTGTTTCTATCGTTAGCTGCTCTAATGAAAATACAGAGTCATTGTTTTTAGGAAGGACTACTTTAATGTTCAGTAGTATTAAATATTGATACACTGTTATATTCATTCATTCATTCTACAAAACAGCTCCAGTGGTGAGTTACATTTTCATAACTGAATGACTTGAAAAATCTTAAACCGTTTTTATTCAGGATGTTTCTGTAATACAGTCTGTGAATGTTTCTCCTGTGAAGGATCTGCAGAGGGTTCTTTTTGCTGCTTGTCTGAAGGTGTACATTGTTGTGTAGAACAATTTCAAAAAAGCTGGGACAGTGTGTTAAATGCTAATAAAAACAGAAAGCGGTGATTATTAAATTTGTTTGACCTGTATTAAATTTAAAACAGTACAAAAACAGTGTTTGCTGATTAACATTATGAACTTCATTGTTTTTTTAAATATACATCTAAATATATACAAATATTGTATATATATTTTTAAATATATATACAATATATATTTTTTAATATATTTTGCGAATTTGGTGTCTGCAACACATTTCTTACAGGAGCCTGTTAAGCTGTGTTACCTTTTAATAAAATGTAATAATCATTTGGGGACTGAAGACACAAACTGATCCAGCTTTGGAACCTTTTGCCGTTCTTCAGTTATATGAGTCTTCAGCTGTTCAGTCATACGGGGCCTTTATTGTTGTATTCTGAGCTTAATCAGACACACGTTTTCAGTGCGAGACAGTTCAGGTCAGTCTAGAACCCGCACTCTCTGATTACTCTTCCGTGCTGCCTTAACACTTGCAGAATATTTTTTGGTGTGTCATGTTTAAATAAACATGGACATCCCTGAAAAAGACAGCATCAAAAAAGGCAGCATATGCTGCTCCAAAATGTGTTCTGTGTTAATGGTGTTTTCACAGATGTGCAGGTGACCCACTAATACCCCCCACACCAAGACAGACTCTGGATTTAGAATTTTATGCTGGTAACGATCTGGATGGTCCTTTTCTTCTTTGGTCCGGAGAACACGACGTGTATTATTTCTGTAAACAATCTGAAAAGTTGACTCATCAGACCACAATACACGTTTCCACTGTGCATCAGTCCTTTTCAGATGAGCTTGAGCCCAGAGAAGTCAGTGGCGTTTCTGGATGTGGTTGATAGGTGACTTTCACTGTGCAGAGTACAGTCTTAACCTGCATTTGTAGATGCAGCGACGGGTGGTTTTCCAAAAAAATTCCCGAACCCAAGTGGTGATCTGCATCACAGAAACATGCTGGTTTTAAGGCAGCGCTGTCTGAGGGATCAAAGGTCATTCAGTTGTGGTTTTTGGCCTTTTCTTTA
Organism: Colossoma macropomum; assembly: GCF_904425465.1. NCBI lineage: Eukaryota > Metazoa > Chordata > Actinopteri > Characiformes > Serrasalmidae > Colossoma > Colossoma macropomum. The sequence goes on along the minus strand of NW_023494804.1, from coordinate 14,502,197 downwards.
TGCACATAGATTTCTCTGGATTCCCTGAATATGTTGATATAATGCGCTGTAGAGGGTGAAATACCTAAAAAGCTTTGCAATCCCCCATGAGGAACGTTATTTTTAAACTTGTTCTCACTCATAAAGGACTCCGCCTTTCCTGGATGCTCCTTTTATATCCAAGCATGATTGCATCACCTGTGTAAGATGTTTTATGGACATTTTACAACAGTCCCAAATTTGTTGTAATGTGATACAGACATAGTTTTCAGAATAAGTGTATGTTTACAAAAAACAGTGAAGTTCAAAACATTAATTATCTTTGTACTGTTATTGTAAAAATCCATTGTATATTTACAGATTCTGTGGATTGACATGTTTAGATACTGCTTTCTGTTTTTATTTGTATTTTACCTACTGTCACAACTTTTGTAGAATTGTGTGTGTGTGTGTGTGTATCTGTAAAATGTTATTTTTTTTGTGTGTGTGTGTGTGTGTGTGTGTGTGTGTGTGTGTGTGTGTGTGTGTGTATGTGTATACAGGGGATCTATCCTGGCATCCTTGGACACCTTTAAGAAAATGTGGGTTTCTAAGAAGGAGTATGAAGAGGACCGCGCTCGTGCCATCCACAGGAAAACGTTTTAATGGGCCCCCGCTGACCCCTCACCCGACCCCCCCCCCACTGCTCTGTCTCTCTTCTCCCAGACCCCTCCCCCTTCCACCTGCTCATTGGGACCCTTGGGCCCCGCCCCCTGCAGCTGTGGCATGCCCTGTATAGCCCCGCCCCCCGTAGCCCCGCCCCCCCTCCTCGTAGGACCGGGCAGAAGTGGGTTAAATCTGTGTCCATCAAACACAAATGGCTTTTCAGGGCGTCAGTCACTCTCAACTTTCATTTCAGTCACTGAAGAAAATGCTTTGATATTTATTACACTATTTACAGCTGTGTACTGTAATCATATCCACCGCAGGGCTGCGGTTCTGTAGCGCTTAGTTTCCCCCCGTTCTGATACGCCGAGTCAGCGCTCAAAGCCCCGAGCAGTTCTGATTAAACCAGACGGAGTGATCGTTTCACTCGGCTGTAAAGAAAATTCATTCCAAAACTGGAGAGGGTAATGATTTTTCTCTTCTGTAACGCAGTCGTCTCCGCTCGCTGCCGCCCTGTGGACGTGTATAATAGTGACGTTAGTTTGGTTCCTTATTAGTTCGCCATTGTTAGTGTTTTTGGAGTTGACTGATTAAAGAAAAGCTCCAGTTTAAGGGAACTGAACTGCACGCGCTCTTCAGAGGTAGATAAACGGCATCAATTTAGGACAGACGTGAAGTGTGATGTTTAGTTTTTGTGGACGCTCACTCTGTGTGAAAATAACAATAATTGGCTGTTTTGAGTTTTGAACAGTAGCCCCCGCACACCCCCCACCCCAACCAGGCATTTGTTTTTCCTCAAAATCCTCATGCCCCCTTTAATTTCCGGTCTGTTCATCTCCACACGGCGAAGAATCTTACTTGAAACTCTGGAGGAACGACGTGAAGGATCTGAAAGGTTTAAGCCGAGCACATCTGATCTTCTCTAAAAACAAAGTTTATCCAAATGTAAGTGCATGATGTGAAAAGTTCATGTTTATCTCGTCACAGAAACACGAGCTGAAGGTTAGCAGGTCAGATTTGGCCTCATCGGACTTTTAATAAACAGTGTGACAGAATAATGGAAATGGCTGAAAATGTGTAGTGGCTGAATTAAAATGGCTCAATGTCAGTAACGCTATTTGAGTTTCCAAAGGAAAACATACTGTAACACTATAAAAACATACTTGTAATACTTACATTAGCACGTCAGAAAAACAGAGAAACTTGAGTCACTGAACTGAATGACTGTCAATAAAACTGAACTATTGAGCTTCTATAATAAACAACCAGGCGCAGCTGATTTACTGATTACAGCTTCAGTTCCAGCTGATAAACAAGAATCTTTAAACTTTAAAAACGGTTTAAAATGTACACGATTAAAGGAAACACGAATGTTCTGTCTGCTGTTTCCATTATTTTGTCCGTGTCTGCTGAAAGAGCTGCGTCATTGCAGGATTTAATTTGTCTGTGACCATTTTCTCATTAAGATTGGCCGTAGTGTCCTTATCAGAAAGTCTGTTTTTTTTTTGTTATTATTTTTTAAAGATATAATAATCATCAGCCTTGTGTACAGTGGATTGCTATTCAAAAATAAAGGAAAAAAACAAAAGGACTAAAATGTACAATATTGTTCCTTCAGCTGTTGCTTTTATTTTCCATTTTGTAAATTCAGTATGATAAATAAATGAATGACTGCTGTCTGAGCACTGCTGTTTGTTCTCACTCTGTGGTTTTGGGTGTTTTAGCCGTTAGCATGTTTTATAGGAAGTGTTCTGTTAAAAGAACGTGAGACAAAAGAAGAGTTATGAGCTGTATTTCTCTTTGGGGGTTTTGCAGGGACGGCACTGTATTGTTAAAAGGACCATATCATGGAACACTTAATTTTTCTTACTTTTTAAAAATAAAAGTTTGGTGTTGTATACGAACATCATATAAGTTTCAAAACGTCACACAACGTACAGTCCACGCATGGAAACTACAAAAACTGTGTTCATTACATTTGTGATGTGACAACAACCAACGTGTAATAAAGCATTAAGACATGAAAGGCCATGCATTGCAGTGATTTTATCACGGGGAAGGGAGTTCTTGTGCACAACGTGGAGTAAAACCCCCTTCCCTGTGATAAAATTGCCTCGAGTGGCTTATTGCCTTCAAAAAGAGGGTGACCAACATAAAATATAATATGATTTTATGGACTTTTTTAACTTATAGTATAATAATGAACATAACATAGCACTGTTTAATGTAAAAATATTTACTTTTACAAGAACTTTTTGGTCACTAAACTACCCCTGCAATTTTTATTTAGCACCAAGTTAACGGCGCCCCTTTTCTTTCACTGGGGCTGAATCTCAAACGGCTCCCTGCTCCCTATATAACGCACCACGTAGGAATTTAAATACTGGCTCCTGCAACCAGGAGTGTATAATATTGGTAATAAATAGTCATTTGATATTCATCCATATTCAACAAACAGTGCACTGTTGGCTGTAGAAGCTAGAATTTCTAAACTTCCCTAGCGCACTATTTAGGGAGTATGGACAGAGTCGGTTTATGAGGAGCCTGGCCACTTTTTTTAAACTCCTATAACTCGAGTATAAAAGCTCTTAAAATTATAACAGCAGCGTTAAAATGTTTTATGCTGTTCAGTGTTCAGGAGTGTGCGCAGCATTGCAGAGATTATTCCGTTAACAGTACAAGGATTTTTCGTGGCGCTATGATACAGAGTTCAGTTACTGTGAGGCGGTCGGTGTGTGTATAGACCACTGTAGTCGTCGTCATTCTGTAGTCTTCGTTATGCCCATATTAGGAACTCAGGGTCTAAGCTTCATTGAATTTTCCCGTTCCACCTTAAATGGCGCAGCAGTTCAGAACGTGACTGCTGCACCATTTAAGGTGGAATGGGAAAATTCGAACAAGCAGCCGGCGAAAAAGAAGCTGACTTCAGCTTCATAGAGGGTTGAGAGTCATGATATGAGCAAGTTTCTCTGAGTAACATTAAATTATTTTTGCTGTTTCACAGAACTAACAGGTCAGTATTTTGTCTTGTTTGCTAATGTTTGTGATAGCTATAGTCGCAGCTGCTGCACTATTTAAGATGGAACGGTAGGATTCAAACAAGAAGCTGCGAAAAGGAGCCAAATTCAGCCTCATAGCTTTAACACGGGTAGTATTTTTGATAAGGAGCTTATCAAAATATCCTACGTAGAGGTTTTATTTACGGGTATACCTGTAATTATGCGCTACAGTAGAACGTTTCGATAACGTAGCACAGCTCGTCAGAGCACCGGCACAGCCCGCCTTAGTTTCGTGTAGCTTAGTGACATCAAATTGATGCGCAGTAGCTTTAGCTCGCATGTAGCAATATCAGTATTAAGGCTCTTTAACGACCTCGTAATTCAGAGGATCCAGTGGTATTCGGGAGAAAAATGTTCACAGGACAAAACGTATCGGGTTCTGAACATTTTTATTTAACACAGGGGGCGATAGAGGCGATTTTTCAAAAACCCTATTCATTCTGGCCATAGAGAAATGGGGCTTAGACCCGGAGTTCCTAATATGGGCATAACGAGGACTACAGAATGACGCATGACTACAGTGATCTTCGAACGCGGCTCCGCTAATCAGATTTTAGGACCGGAACTGTCCCTTTTATAGGGAGTGTTTTGATGCTCTGAGACGCAATACAAGGCTGCCAATCAGAACAGAGCTCATTTACATATATCAGTCTTAAAGGCACAGTAACGTAAACAGCCTGTTTAATTGTAAAGGATAGGGACAGATTTGAAATGATCATGTAGAAATGAATTATGGCTGTTTCTGATGGACAAAACCTCAAAATGTTGTAATTGCACTTCGGAAATGAAAAATAAACTATAACAAATGTTTAAGATTAGGCTCTTTAACTTTCTGATCCAATGAAGTTGGAAAAGCAGCATGAATGAGTCCCTTTGTCTTGATATTCTATTTCTATTGTGTAAATTGACAATTAGTACAAATAAAAAAACAAAACAAGCCAAATATAAGTGAGCATCACTGAAGCTTTTATCGCATTTTTCCTCCACAGAAACAAAAGTGTTTTAAAATGTTTGTGAGACGTTTTAAATATGCCTTTCACTGTAAAATGTTTTTAATATCAAGCAGCGTAATTTTATTTTTAGGGTTATTATTTTGAAACGCCAAAGGAAGCCTTGCGTCTTTTATTTTGAAAGTCTTCAAGTGCGGAAGAAGTGCTCAGTGTGTCATTCACATATGGGATGATTTTCTCTGAGTTTGTAGGAAACTAAGAATATAATTCAGAAAAAAATGTAATTAAGATTTAACTGTATTTCTGAAGTTTTTAGTTATTATTATATTATTAAGGTGTTTTTTTTGCGCTGTGTTAATCAATAATGCGGAGAGTGACTCTGTTTATTAACGGAACCTCCCGGAATGGAAAGGTAAATAAACAGACATCCATTTTTCTAATATCTCAACTTTTATATCAGATAAAAAAGAGGGTTTCTTGCTGAACTCTTAAACAGGCATGACGCTTAAATTCACTTATTTTTCTCACTTATATTTTCCGTCCCACCTTGAAAGGTCCTACTGTTATGTTCTAGAGTCTGAGGCACCATTTAAGGTGCAACGGTGAGTTAGGATAAGAGGCTGGCTGGTGGGTCAGTAACTGTGTGGCTGTTTTTAAGGTGGTCGCGGTTTACGGCTCTCTGGCTGATTTATTATCTGTAGCGAGCGCCAAACTGGGAATCAAAGCTGCGAACATCTTTAACTCTAAAGGTGGATTGATTGACGACCTCGCTCTGATCAGGTAAGAATCACTTTAATTAGCTGATTAGTTCTTTATAAGAGTTTATCAGGAGGCAGTACATTAAAAGTCTTTGCTTTGTTTAGGGATGATGATGTGCTTTATGTGTCTGAAGGAGACACTTTTGTTGGTGAGTTTAAGGACCCCGCCCCAGTAATGTAGTAACATTATAAAATACATGTTTAATCCTGTGATTAATTTGTATAATGTTGTATTTTTTAAAGCCCCTCTTCGAGACCCGGAAGTTCCACACTTTAACGCTCACACTGATTGGCTGACACTGAATGTGGGCGGGCGCTGCTTCACCACAACCCGGTAAACATTTAAAAGGAATTTCCGGTGATTTTTTAAGAAATTCTCCATAATTAAGTGGTTAACGTGTAAACAGAGTCATTCAGAGTGGTTTGGTGTGAAACGCTCCGTTCTAGAGAAACTTACCGAGTCAGAATTGTTCACAGTGGTGGTGATAGGAACCAGACATCCACCTCTAAAAGCTCCCTCACAGAAAGTTATCACATGAAATGGTTATGAATTCACTGCATGATGTCTAAGACACTGTTTTACAATAGTTTTAGGAACTTAAAATCCATTCATGGTGGAGGGATACATGCAGGGTTCTGTGAGACAAAATAGTCCCCAAAGAAAACGTCTTTTTTCAGATTTTCCACTATTTTCCCATTATCAACATTCCATGTAAACGTCAGAAGACACGTAAAGGTTCACTGGTGGTTTTGTATAGTAGATAAAATGTCCATATTTGTGTTGTAGTCATGGCGACCCCTGGTTCCTATCACCACCACTGTAAAGAAATCTGACCAATTTCACACTAAACTACTCTGTTTACATCTCACACACTGAGTTATGGGGGAATTTTGAAAAACAGGTGGACGCACTCTGGTAGAATGTGTAATGTCAAATTGTCTGAACGCTGCTGTTCTGGTTGAAGCTGATGGTTGTTTTATCAGGAGCACGCTGGTGAAGGAGCCGGAGAGCATGCTGGCCCACATGTTTGGAGATAAAGGTGAGGTCTGATTCAGAGTGATGATTTACTCCAGGAGATCTGGTTTGTTCTCTGTTGTGATGAGTTTGTGTTCTGCTGTGTTGCTGCAGATGTTTGGGGGAACAGGCAGGATGACTGCGGTGCGTATCTGATTGACCGCAGTCCAGATTACTTTGAGCCCATTCTGAACTACCTGAGACACGGCCAGCTCATCGTCAACGACGGGATCAACCTTCGAGGTGAGCTTCTTAAGCTTCTTTAGCATGAGCTCCATACATGCCTGTTTACACCAAGTTTAAGTTTGTCAGACAAAATAAAAGGACAGTTACAGACTGTAGTCCATCTGTTTCTCTGCATTTTTTAATTATTTATATTGTTATTATTATAATTATTATTAAGAGAATAAGTGATAAATGTGCGGTTGATTGCTTTCAATAACATAATTAAAAACTCTCACCTAAACAACACAATCAAACAGACTGACCACAGGCTGAGGGTCAACACGCAGTAAACCCGCTCTGAACGTCAGTATCATTAAATATTCTTCTCTTCAAATCATCTTTACGCTCACAGCTTTATCACAGCAGCTTTCTGTCGCACAGCTTTTATTTTGAAGTTCTGAGATGAGGAAGTTGGTGAAGTTGGTGGATTTTACTGAATGTGGCTTTTTCCAGATAATCTTTAGCTACGTTGCTGTTTGGAAGACAGTAATTTATTATTCATGAAACAGTAATTAATTAATAATAAATAAATGTATTTCTCTCAGGGGTTTTGGAGGAGGCTCGTTTTTTTGGGATTGAGCGTCTCGCTGAGCAGCTGGAGGCCGTTATCAGGGTAATCTGCTTATTGTTCTTTTAATATACAGGTTGAATGGATGTGTTATGAAAACATGCTGTAACTGATCTATTGTTTTACTGTCAGAATTCGCAGCCTGCTGATGATCACTCTCCCATCTCCAGAAAAGAGTTTGTTCGTTTTCTGCTCGCTACGCCGACAAAGTCAGAGTTACGCTGTCAGGTAGACCTCAGATATGACATTACTCTTAGTGTTAGAATGTGACTGAGTGTTTTACCTCATTTGGTTTTACTACATTTTACTACATTTTACTACATAAACCTCTAAATTGTGAACTCCTAAACCATAAAACCCCTAACCCTGACCCCTAAATAGCTGTGTCTGTGTTGAAGTGAGCAGAGTGTGAAAACTGTGGTCATTTTCAGGGTCTGAACTTTAGCGGCGCTGACCTCTCGCGGTTGGATCTGCGCTACATTAACTTTAAGATGGCGAATCTCAGCCACTGTAACCTCACACACGCCAACCTCTGTGGAACCAACCTGGAGCGAGCTGACCTGTCCAACGCCAACCTGGATGTAAGCTCAGCGCTTAAGCGACCTCAGCAGGTGTCAGAGGTGCAGAGCTCTGTGTGTGTTGTGCTGTCGTTGATGTTTTGTTCTTCTGTCTGAATGTTCAGGGAGCGAATCTGCAGGGAGTGAAGATGCTCTGCACTAACGCTGAGGGAGCTTCGCTGAAAGGCTGCAACTTTGAAGATCCTGCTGGACTCAAGGCCAATCTGGAGGGTGAGGATCACTTTAACTTGTAAACTAATTTTATAATTCCAAAAACATTTCCTTACTGTTTACTATGAGTCTTATATGTTTGTAATATTTAAATAATTTTAAGAAATAGTCATACTGTTTGTTTCTACTGTATTTGTAATTCAACTACAAAATATTTAATTTCTTCTCATTTTTATTAACGTTCGGCTTTTATTTTTGAGTGAACCTCAGCATATTTGATCTGAATGTGTGTTTTCTGTTGAAGGTGCTAATCTGAAAGGAGTTGATATGGAGGGCAGTCAGATGACCGGTATTAACCTCCGGGTGGCGACACTGAAGAACGCAAAGCTAAAGAACTGTAACTTGCGAGGAGCCACGCTGGCCGGAACCGATCTGGAGGTCAGAACACAGTTTTGCCTTTCCACCACCGGGCAGCGCAGTGCAGTCAGACCTGGCAGCGGGATTAATGCAAAATCAACGTCTTTACTTAACGAGCAGTGGCCATCAGGCTTCATAAATGTTTTTAATAACTATTTGATTGTTGATTTTTGTCAACATTAACATCACAGCACAACACCACAGAGTCAGAAATATAACAGCTAACCAGATATTACAATACAAATATTAACTTTAATGAACAGCAGTGTCCCAATACCAGCCACACATGGAAACCAAATAAACTGTAAAGTGCTTTTTATCCAGTTCAAATCTAAAAGCAATTAACTCACAAACAGAAAGACGCTGTTGCTGTCGCTAATCACTGTTCTTACACAGCACTACAGCACTGCTGCTCTGTAGTTTTTCCCCCTTTATAACGTCAGCTCAGTGCCACAGATCCCAGCTTCACTCAGAAGAGCTATAGCCATCCTGATGGAGCTGACTCTCCACGTGCTCCTTCTGTGTTTGCTTAAAACGTCTCTCAGTTTAGAAAATGAGTTTTCACATGTTGCTGTGATGCTCCAGATGTTAATCTAAGAGTCTGCTGTCTGTACACGATGCTCTACTGTGCGACTGGAATGATATCTGTTCAAAACACTGAGTTGTCCATCTTTTTTCGTCCAGATTAGTCAATTTCAGTTCCGAATCTGTTTAGTGAGCTAAATGAAATCTCTTCCACGATTGTTTTTGATGACTGCACTGTTGGGATTTGCATTGAGGCAGGGCTGATGGCTGGTGGAATGTTGTAGAAGCTAGACATTAAAAAAATTGAGTTGAAATGACGGGCCTTATTTCATCAACAGAAAATGAACTAAACTGAGGGCAGCACGTAGTTATGGTGTCTAAAAAGACTTGCTCATCTAGAAGGTTCATGTAATTAATGTGACTGCAGTTTGAAAAGGCCACCCTGAAGAATAAATACAGACAAGTAAAGTCTAAGTTGCAAGACAAATAACACAAACACAGAGCTAGGGGGTCACAGTATTCCACCCGAGGGGGTGTGGCCACCTTGTTCCTCTGGGTGTGGTGCAGGACCTGAGTGCAGCACGGTTATAAATCTGTGATTATGGATTTTGTTGTAACTTCCCTGCTGAGTAACCGATGCTGAATATCACTGTCTAGACTTACTTTCAGATCATAAATATAATCTCTACAATAATGCTAGTTTCTGTGCTCCTGCAGGATTCTAGATTAAACAGACATTTGAAGCGTGTAACAGACATTATCATATATCTATGCTTGAATGTATCAGTGTTACGGTGACTCCTTCAGTAAAGTCCTGGCATAGAGCTGCTGCCACTGTTTAATATTCCTAACAACTACGGCAACCGCGACTACGACTCCTAAAAATGTCCCCTTAACTCAACTTTATTGGAAGTTTGACTACAAAACACACCCTGAAACCCTAAAATGTCCCCATAACTCAGCTTTAATGGAAATTCAACTACAGAATACACACTAAAACCTTAAAATGTCCCCATAACTCAGCTTGAATGGAAATTAACTACAAAACACACACTAAAACCTCAAAATGTCCCCATAACTCAACTTTAATGGAAATTCAACTACAAAACACACACTGAAATCTTAAAATGCCCCCATAACTCAGCTTTAATGGAACTCAGCTTTAATAGAAATTCAACTACAAAACACACACTAAAACCTCAAAATGTCCCCATAACTCAACTTTAATGGAAATTCAACTACAAAACACACCCTGAGACCCTAAAAATGTCCCCATAACTCAACTTTAATGGGAATTAATCTACAAAACACACTGAGACCTTAAAATGTCTCCATAACTCAGCTTTAATGGAAATTCAACTACAAAACACACCCTGAGACCCTAAAAATGTCCCCATAACTCAACTTTAATGGAAATTCAACTACAGCACACACACTAAAACCTTAAAATGTCCCCATAACTCAACTTTAATGGAAATTCAACTACAGCACACACACTAAAACCTTAAAGTGTCCCCATAACTCAGCTTTAATGGAAATTCGGCTACAAAACACACACTGAAATCTTAAAATGCCCCCATAACTCAGCTTTAATGGAAATTCAGCTACAAAACGCACACTGAAACCTCAAAATGTCCCCATAACTCAGCTTTAATGGAAATTCAACTACAGAATACACAGCAAAACCTTAAAATGTCCCCATAACTCAACTTTATTGGAAGTTTGACTACAAAACACACCCTGAAACCCTAAAATGTCCCCATAACTCAGCTTTAATGGAAATTCAACTACAAAACACACTGAGACCTTAAATGTCTCCATAACTCAGCTTTAATGGAAATTCAACTACAGAATACACACTAAAACCTTAAAATGTCCCCATAACTCAACTTTATTGGAAGTTTGACTACAAAACACACCCTGAAACCCTAAAATGTCCCCATAACTCAGCTTAAAACCTCAAAATGTCCCCTTAACTCAAGTTTAATGGAAATTCAACTACAGAACACACACTAAAACCTTAAACTGTCCCCATAACTCAACTTGAATGGAAATTCAACTACAGAACACACACTAAAACCTTAAAATGTCCCCATAACTCAGCTTTAATAGAAATTCAACTACAAAACACACACTAAAACCTCAAAATGTCCCCATAACTCAACTTTAATGGAAATTCAACTACAAAACACACCCTGAGACCTTGTCCCCATAATTCAGCTTTGATAGAAATTCAGCTCAAAACAGCTGCAGTAAAGGGGAACACACATAACACACACTGCTCAGGCTCTACTGTTTTCCTGCTAGCTAACTGGGCTACTGAAGCTCGTTACCTTACGTCCCCCAGAGTACTTCAAAATAAGGCTGCGTTCACATTACCAGGTTGAAGAGGCACAAATCAGATTTTTTGCCCTAATGTGACTCAGATCTGATGTTTTCAGAGCTGTGCGGACCCATTAATCTGATCTTTTCAAATCCGACCTGAGCCACTTTCATATGTGGTCCTAGATCGGATGCGTATCCGATTCATGGCCATGCGACTTTAATGTGAACGCTCAGATTGAATTTCATGTGCTTTTTTTCCACTGCGCCATCATTCAGCGTTACCGTGGCAGCAGCACCGAATAGAAGTTAAAGCCTGTAAATGGTGGAAAAGCAGCACATCTCACCTTTTTCACCTTTGTCTCACTCTAATTTTGAACAGCTGAGAGCTGATCAAACCTAATTATCTTCATGGTGAAGGACTGTTCTGCTCGTTTGTTTGTTTGCTGATGATGAAGGATGTGCGCATGCGGGTCATTTCAGGACGCCAGTTCGTTCACATTAATGACAGATTTGAATCACTTACCTAAACGAGTGCGAACCATTGTGTCAGAGAGATTGGATTTGAGCAAAAAATCGGATTTCAGTGATGAGGCTTGTAATGTGAATGTAGCCTAAGAGTCCCGGACCAACTAAAAACACGGTGCCCAACTACACTCAACCAAAACAAGAACAATGTTATTTTTAAACTGAATACAGCCTCATGTGTCTGATGCCACAATATGTAGTAATTAAACAAAAATTAAAATGAAACAAGAATATGTGGATTTAATGTTTGTTTAAAACAGATTTTTACAGTTCTGGTCAGTATTCACATTCACTCAGTGTGTTTTAAACAGGTTTGGACAGCAACAAATATCATTTTTGTTATTAATCTTGTGCATTAATAATTAGTGATCGTGAATCTAAATGTTAAAATGCTAAATGCATTGTGTAATACAGATTATTACAAAAAAATCCCATTTTTGTTGTTTTTCTTTTTTTATGTTTTAAATGTACAGTGATGTGTGATGTTTCAGATGCGCAGTGAGAGCAGTGTGATGTTTCAGATGTACAGTGAATGCAGTGTAATGTTTCAGATGTACATTTGAGTGCGTAGTGATGTTTCAGGTGTGCAGTGAAAGCAATGTGATGTTTCAGGTGTGCAGTAAGTGCAGTGTAACAGCAGTGCGTCTGTAATATATGTTGTATGTGTAGCTGCAGAGTTTTTGGAGTAAAGACGTGTTGGAGGTGAATTGGAGACAAACTGACTTTTACCTTTATAAATTTCTTTTTTTTTTTTTTATAATGCAGAACTGTGACCTGTCCGGCTGTGACTTGCAGGAGGCGAACCTGCGCGGCTCCAACGTTAAAGGGGCCATTTTTGAGGAGATGCTGACGCCCCTCCACATGTCCCAGAGTGTCCGATAACTGGAATATCTCCACTTTTCGTCCCTTCTATCCTCTTCTCACACTGACCACAGCGGTTCTGTCAGAGCTCTGACTTTTCTAACCAGTGAAAATCAGAAATGGACACTGCAGTTGCGGATGGTCTGTTGTTTCAGTGTTTACAGTGGAGCTTTGGAGTGTTAGCTCAGTTTAGCTGTAGATGAAAGTTTTTGTACAGAAATGTTTAATACTGAACTGCATTATTTTAAAGAGTTTTTTCTGTTTAAAGTCAATTCTGTGACCAAAACTGTGAACTGATTAAATGTAAGTTAATGGATAAAACATTTTGTCTGCTTTTATGTTTGCGTTGATAGATGTTATGTGATAGTTTTGTGCTCCTGGTCTCAGTAAAATGATTAGAGTGGATTATTTTGCCTCACTGGTTTAGATGTCCATATGCCACTGCTACTGCTGGCTGTTTTAAAAGTGTTTAAGTAAAGTGGGCCTCATCATGAAACACAAGCAGAACAAATTTGTCTTTAAATCAAGTAACTCGTATGGGAACAAGCTTGATCTGGATCCAGCACCTCGTTCAAAACCAAGAAAATCACAATAATATTTTCTACAAACAGCTTACACAGTGAGTAGGAAGTTTTAGGCACCTTAGAAAATATTTTAAAAAGATGTTGGTCTGGGCAGTAAGCTTTTGCTGGCTTATATAAACCCTAACGTTAGTTTCCATCCAACACCTGCTTTACCTAATCAGTTCTTCATTAAATTAAATCAGGTGCTGCTGATGGAACTGGACAAATGAATCTGAAGGCTGGAGAGCAGCGAAAAGTCAGGAACCAAACCTGTGTTCTTTTAACCTGCATATTCAGAACTTTGCTGACAAACATGTTCTGACTGCTGTATTTATGTTCATTAGTTCTTATTCTGTTATATATGGGAATAAAAAATAACACTTTTTTTTTATCCAGATAAATAGTTTGAACAGTTTGGTCAGGGGATTAATACATTTGCACAGTATTGTATATTGCATAATAAAATGTGGAAAGTGAACTAAAGTAGCACCGTGTCACCACACTTTAACTTTTAACTCCAGTTTGGTTGCGTCAGCGTCAGTGTGGTTTTTATTACTGTTTATCACTCACGGGTCCTTCAGCTCAGTAACTCTCAACTAAAACACTGGCTTCAGTTTGTTAACTACTCAATGTTAGAATCTGTTTAAACAAACTCATGTATGATAGAACTTTCAGTACCCTAGAACCTTCTTAACTCACTGGTTATTTTAAGATCCGTCTTTGTGGGGAAATCTCACCCCGAAAAAAAAAAAACACCTCCTTTAACAGGATTTTTGTTTGAATTAATTTTATGAATTTTTCATATGGTTGTGTATGTATGAAACATATAATCAAAATAAAAGAGATTTTCCAAGATGTTTATGAACCACAGAAACATATTTTTACTTAAACATTTAATAAACTTACAGAGGATTGATGGAAATTTCTGTAGTCCTTGTTTAGGATAGAAAACCATGAAATTGTCATTAAAATGACACTTTCTATAGTTATAGTATTTTATAATATTTCTTTTATCAAAGAGGAATATAAACCTGTTTTTTCTCTTTTAGGTCAAAAATGTATAGAAAATTAGTGTATTTGAAATGACACATTTTATTTAAAAACAGTTTGTAATATTTCTGTTGTCCAAAACAAACAAGTTAAAATCAATGTTTTTCCATTCTTTATGTTTGAGAAATTATAATTTTAACTCAAGCTTATGTATCCCAGGATCCCTCACAGCCTCACTCTGTATTGTGTTGAATAAAACAGGACCAAGAGGGAATCTGCATCGGTTTATTCTGCACAAGAGTTTTCACAGAGAAAAGCAGATGGCATGATTAAAACCGATCATGAACTTGAACTTATTGCAAAATAACATTGCGAACAATAAACATGAAACAACCATAGGCATCATGTATTGTCTAGCTAACATGGCTTTCTGTTGCTAGCAGTGTGCAGGGCTGTATTAAGCTTATTTTTACCACAGAACATCACAAAAATCGAATAAACACATGGTTTGCACTGAAAAATCACTGTTCAGTTTTGTTGCTGACATAAAAAGTCTAGACTATTGTTTTTTGTTGTTGCTTATATACACTATATTGCCAGAAGTATTCACTCATTCTTCTAAATCATTGAATTCAGGTTTTCCAATCACTTCCATGGCCACAGGTGTATAAAACCAAACACCTAGGCATGCAGACTGCTTCTACAAACATTTGTGAAAGAATGGGTCACTCTCAGGAGCTCAGTGAATTCCAGTATGGTACCGTGATCGGATGCCACCTGTACAACAAGTCCAGTCGTGAAGTTTCCTCGCTACTAAATATTCCACAGTCAACTGTCAGTGGTATTATAACAAAGTGGAAGCGATTGGGAATGACAGCAACTCAGCCACGAAGTGGTCGGCCACGTAAAATGACAGAGCGGGGTCAGCAGATGCTGAGGCGCGTTGTTTAAATTAGCATTTAACTAAAAGTTTAAATTAGCATTTAACTAAAACTGAATGTCTCGTAGTGTTTATCTTGTAATTTAATCTTCTTCATTTTCTTCTGATTCTAATTATGTACTAATGATCTTTTCTATAACTATGTTTTATCACCTGTCTGTAGAGCACTTTGAGCTGCCACCGGCATGAAAAGTGCTATATAAATAAAATTATTATTATAATTATTATTGTGCGCAGAGGTCGCCAACTTTCTGCAGAGTCAATTGCTACAGACCTCCAAACTTCATGTGGCCTTCAGATTATTTCAAGAACAGTGCGTAGAGAGCTTCATGAAATGGGTTTCCATGGCCGAGCAGCTGCATTCAAGCCTTACATCTCCAAGCGCAATGCAAAGCATTGAATGCAGTGGTGTATAGTGCAACCACTAGACGTGTTCTCTGGAGTGACGAATCACACTTCTCCATCTGGCAATCCGATGGACGAGTCTGGGTTTGGCAGTTGCCAGGAGAACGGCACTTGTCTGACTGCATTGTGCCAAGTGTAAAGTTTGGTGGAGGGGGATTATGGGGTGGGGTTGTTTTTCAGGAGCTGGGCTCAGCCCCTTAGTTCCAGTTTTAGGAGCTCTTAATGCTTCAGCAGACCAAGAGATTTTGGACAATTTCATGCTCCCAACTTTGTGGGAACAGTTTGGGGATGGCCCCTTCCTGTTCCAACATGACTGCGCACCAGTGCACAAAGCAAGGTCCATAAAGACATGGATGAGCGAGTTTGGTGTGGAAGAACTTGACTGGCCTGCCCCTCAACCCGAAAGAACACCTTTGGGATGAATTAGAGATTGTGAGCCAGGCCTTCTCATCCAACATCAGTGTCTGACCTCACAAATGCGCTTCTGGAAGAATGGTCAAAAATTCCCACAAACACACTTCTAAACCTTGTGGAAAGCCTTCCCAGAAGAGTTGAAGCTGTTATAGCTGCAAAGGGTGGGCCGACATCGTATTAAACCCTTGTCACCGTCACTGAAGTTCATATACGTGTGAAGGCAGACGAGCAAATACTTCTGGCAATATAGTGTATGTCAATATAAACTTTATACAATTAAAAGGGCAAATGAAAACAGGCTACCTTGCACGTCAGAGTGCAAAAGAACAAAAGGGCGAGACTGATGCTTCAGTTATTTTAGCCTCTGAATGCCCAGCTGACCACTCTTTTAAAATAAATGTGCTTTGTGGCTAATTGACAAAATGGTGAATTAAGTACAGCGGAAACCATCTATTTATAGATATATTAATTGAATGCATGTTAGTAAAAACATTCCAGTCAGTATTAATCCTGCTACACTTGTGTAATATTTCTATAAATTTAAAACTAAACCAAACATGGTTGATTTCTATAAAATAATAGTTTGTTTTTATTTACTTTTTTACAAAAGGGTGCAGAGAAATCATGTAATTCCTAATATTATGCAGTGTTTTTTAATATTTAAGTGTACCTTTTCTTCATATTGTATAACTTTTGCAAAATTACTTTGTTAAATTATGAAATAGATAAATGACAAATTCTGAAACTTTATTAAAATCGCAGGATGCCAGGTGGTTGACTCCAAGACTCTGGAAGATAGGCCTGCGTAATGCATCTTGGGTGGAGGTCCAAGCAGGCAGGTAGCTTTCCTTGGAATTCCAGGCTGGTGTTACCCTGAACACTGAAATCTTTTTGCAAAGATACCAAGCTTCTACCACTTTGAGCCCCATTGGGGTTGCACACCAATGATGTGATGCACATTAGCCAGATTTCAACCAAACTCTCCCTCTGACCCTTATTGGCACAGTACCTCCTCCAAACTCCACATAGTCGACTGGGAGGCCATGATAGGTGAGTTATTAGCTTTGTGATTTAACCCACTTTGTTTAATAGTTTAGGGTCCCATATTACCAAAATGTCCCGCCACATAATAAACCACTGTTACCGATATGGACAAAGGTCATATTTCCTTGACCTTTGAGCCTAGAGCTACCAAATTGAGAGGTAGATAGCATATCAATAGGCAGACAAAAATTACCCACCGCATGGCTTGATCGCACTTATATTTGAAAAGATATTCCTTAAGTCTTGAGTTTTGCAAATCAGGAACCAATCAGATGTGAATATGCAAATGAGTGTTGAATTTATGAGTGTGGAACTTGCAAGTATTCCTGTACCTATGGAATCTAACCCCAACATGCTGGTTGGGTGTTACATTTTGTCAGGTTTGGTGGTCCTAGGACTTTCCCCCACCTCACTAGTCTCTTTTATGTCAACTTCTGCCTATTCACAGCCTAGGCTGCCATTAAAGTTACTGTATGGTTGAGGCTGTATCTCCTTGACCTTTCATGCTACAGTCACCAAATTTAGAAATGTTTAGCATTCCAGTTGGCTGACAACATCCTGTATGTTTGGTGGCTCTACGACTTCTTCCCTTTAGCCCTAACTCTAGTGTTAAAGTCAATGCTTGTCCTAATCCTAACCATAAATTTCATCTCAACCTCAACTCAAAACCTAGTATCAAACCTAACTTTGATCCCAAATTCAAACATTTTCGTAATCCTAACCCTAACCTGTTCCTGTATGTAACCCTTGTCCAACTTAAATTTAACCCTTGTCCTAAACCTAACCATAAATTTCATGTCGACCTCAACCCAAAACCAAAATCAACCCTAACTTTGATCCTAAATTCAACCATTGTCATAATACTAACCCTAACCCTTCTCCTAACCCTAACCCTAACTCTGGTCCTAAATTTAACCTTTGTCCTAATCCTAACCCTAACTTTAATCTCAACCTACGTCCAAAACTTAATCCTAACACTAACTTTAATCTCAACCTACACCCAAAACATAATCCTAACCCTAACTTTAATCTCAACCTCAACCTAAAACCTAATCCAAAACCTTTCCCTGGTCCTGAATTTAACTCTTGTCTGAATCCTAACTTTAATCCCAACCCTAACTTTGGTCCTAAATGTAACTCATGTCCTAACCCTAACCCTAACTCTTAAATTTAACCCTTAAATCCTAGCCCTAACTTGTCCTAATCCTAGCCTTAACTTTAAACTCAACCTACACCCAAAACATAATCCTAACCCTAACTCCACACCCTATGCTGGTCACACCTCCAAAGTTCAGTCTTAGAAGTTGTATGTTATACTTATCACCATCCATGTAATCCCAATAACAAATTCAGTGATGTTGGCATCTGGGGTGGTCAGTGCACTGTTCTGAGAACACCAGCAGCTTCCTGGTTTAATGCACAATTGTTTTTTTTAATCTATTTCCTTTCTCAGTAAGGGCTTCTTTCTTGACAGCTACACATTCTTTTAGATGCACAGCAGTGAGTTGTCTTCTCACAGTAGAAGTATGGACAGAAACACCTGTGGGATTTTTTCAGATCTGAAGCAAGAGTGGAGCTTGATTTTCTCCTCTCTTTCAAAGATGAAAGCTTTAAATACTGTTTATCTGATGGTGGCAGTTTTGGTGGTCCACTGGGTCTTGCAGGTTGCTGTTAGAAGTCCCATCATCTCTGTACTTTGTACATAATTGTTTCAAATTCAGTTTTTCCATATTTTCCTTCGAGTTTCCCCTTCTATATGCAAGTGGATTATCTTCTATCTAATCTCAGAAACATTTCCTGAAGAATGAGTAGCTTGTGCTTAATAGCTGTTTTTACTGGAAATACAAAGGATGATCTCTGGCTTCTGCACAGTACTATACATGCACCTGCCTATTCAGTGCCTGGACTACTTTCTGAATGAGGCACAATACAAAACAGCCAGTCACATCAAATGTCATTTACATATATCAGTCTTAAAGGCAGAGTAACAAACCAACCTTTAATTTTAAGTGACGAAAAGAGATTTGAAAATGATTAGTAGAGATTAGTAAAATGATTCACAACTGTTTTTGGTACATAAAAAAAGAAAAAAAAATAAGATATTGGCCTTGCAAAAATCTCATGCATCACTGCACAAAACACAAAAATGTTTATATGTTCAAAGTCACTTATGTTCTTACAACATCAAAAACAGCAAAAAAATTGCATAAAACCATTTTATTTAACAATGCCTCTAACCCAGCATACAGAATCAACTGAATACTTTTGACTTGGGTCATTTGATACTGGACACTCAACAAGAGGTACAGGTTTGTTGAAATCCATGAAATAACACGCTGAACATCATAAAACGATCAGATTCTAAATCGAGTCGAGGGACAGGGGTACCTTCCAGTTATCCCAAGCTTTTAAAACATGGCTCTTCTAAGCGTCACTTGCATTCCACAGACATGTTTTCTATTGGGGCATCATAAATAATTATTGCTAAGCCACTACCTAACATACATTGGCTTAAGAAAACTGTTTTTATATAAAAAAATGCAGAAAGTTGAACTATAACTGCATGCTTTGGAAGCACTGATCTACAAGTATATAAAATATACAAAAAGAAATGTGTCAAAACTAGCATGTCATATAGCGGGATAAATATCTTTAAAAGTATCATGTAGGACATGTAGAATATGTACCGTAACCTAAATGTGTTTAAGTCACTGTTTAACACACCCAAACAAGTACTACCCCCTAAACATTCTCAGTTTGCTAAGGCAATAATTACATTTAAAAACTGTATTTAAGAAACAGGGTGTTAGTAGTTCCCTTCTCGGAATCAATGTTTGAGCCACGGGTGAGCTGCTATCGAGGCTTTACTTCGGTCGCCGTAGTCATACAGCAGCTCCTCTCCCTCCTCTATATCTCTGGAGGCCACAAGGATCAGGTGAGGTATTCCATTGATGTCGTGGAGCTTGGTCTGACAGTTGCCATTTTTACTGTGGTTGATGAGCCGTCCCATACGGTCAGTTTCTTTCGTGGCATCAACACTAACAAGACAAAGAGCACAGTAAGAAACGGCAAAATTTGTCTATGACCCCTTTTACATGAGGTGAAAATCATCTGAGCAAACCAGTTTCGGAGGACAATAAACAGACCCCAAAATAAAAGAGCTCAGTTTCTTTCATGTCAAGAAACCAAGCTTGGAGAAGGCGGCTAGCAAAGAGAAACAGATTATCTGCCAAAAACAGCAGGATTTATCACTATACCAGACCACAATTATTTGAATTGATCACAATTATTTAAATTAGAACACTGTGGCCAAAACGAAGATTTTGAAAATCTGCTGTAAACAGGTCTCCTCTCATCTTACAGCAGCGCTGTAGCAGCCTCTATTGTAAGATTTTCTGGGTTAAAGACTAGGAAAATTCTCCTGTGATAATGTACCTTAAAGATGGAAGGAACCTTTGAAGAACAAATGAACAAAAAGAGGAAAATTATATGAAATTGTGGATTCTGTCAAATCGATGAGGCTGTGGGATACACTGCTATGGTACGAAACACTACATAGCACAATACTCTAGTTTTAGATAGGAATGCCCCCTTAAATTAACCACAATTATTTTCCACCGTGCTTTTTCAACAGCAAAAATACATGTAAAAGAAGGCAGAAAATTAATGGGAGACACATGATGGGTCATCCAATAAAACAAAAGTTCTCATTTCCGGCTGGTGCTACAACACCTGTAGAAGGCTGTTGTAGGTAATATTGGTTTATTTGAGCTTGAGCTGTCAGTAGCTTCCAACTGACAACAGCTAAGAAACAAGATAGCTAAACAACTGCTTAAGAATCTATTGTTCTTTAAAAGTTCTATACAATGAACAAAAATGATTTCTCTCACCTTTGAAACTCTCTACACTAACCATTCACAAAATTCTTATTACAAAACAAGACTCTTGTAATTTTTCCAGCTCTAGAAAAACAGTTAGTACAGCTAGTACTAGGCAGTTTCAATAAATTCAACATTTCCATTTTTCCAAAACATAATATCATAATTTATCATAGATTTGCATTAACATAATTTATGAACTCCTGCTTCCGGTACCGGTACTCTATGCTAAAAGAACACCTTACATACCCGACATGTTTTCTATACAGAATTGTAAAAGTTTCCAAAAGGAAGCTTATTTTAAAGGTATTTTGAATAGAGACCATTAATGCAATAAATTAACAATGCCACAATTTTTTTAAAACAGCATTAACACAATTTTCTACCATCTGAACCATCTGTAGCAGTGCAGGCTGAAGCCCTGTTGCTCACACACCATGTATTGCTATGACAGAATCTGAAATTGTAGCCCTTTCGTTCAAATACAGCTAAATAGCGATACTTTCAGAGTCTGCCGCAGATCAGATGTCTGAAAAGTTAAATGCCTCTAAAAGCCACATCACAGAGACGTTATATGAAGTAGTTATGAATACGCTGCCTGATGCCTAGGAAACTGTGTCTTCATACTTGTGAGGTATTTCATATTTTTTTTTAAATCATTCATGGCAGAGAGGTACATGCAGGGCATTGTAGGTCAAAATAGCACCCAAAACATTTTTTCAGATTTTTAGCTGTTTTACTATTGTCACTGCCACATATAAAAACAAGAAAAACACATTCAGGTTCACTGGTGGTTTTTGATAGTAAATAAATTTGCTATGTTTGTGCTGTTGACATTGTGACCTCTCACCATCACTGTAAAGAAATAAAGAAATCTGAGTTGGGAGGTTTCTCTACAATGCAGTATTTTCCATCAAAAAACAACTTTAGCAAATAATACGAATGCAATTAACTACACAAAATAATCTGATTAGTATTGATTGTTATGAACTGTTGTTTCAAAACAATCTAAAGCACCCAGCAAACAACATACATTACAGATAAATAAGTTTCTGTTATCCATCAATACAGATAAAACTTGATTTTAAGTAGCTGTTCTTTAATTTCCTCCATTACATAATGTCATGGTTGTCTTACATATCCTCTAAAATGAAATACCCCAAACAAACTATAGTAACAAGTGTTTTGACACCACTGCTGTAAGGGGACTATACAACAGAGGTTTTAAACCTTGCATAATAAAAAACTCAATTCCAAAAAAGTTGGGACAGTAGGTTAAACAAATAAAAACATAAAGCAGTGATTTTTAATTTTACTTCACCTGTATTTAAACAAAAACACTACAAAGACAAGATATGTAATCTTTTACCTTGTCAACCTCATTGTTTTGTTGTAGATATATGCTTGTTCTGAAACCGAAGCCTGCAACATGTTCCAAAAAAGTTGGGACAGGGGCAATTTAAGACAAGGAACATTGTGAAATGTTTATACACCTGACAGGTGATGCAGTCATGCTTGGATATAAAAGGCGCATACAAGAAAGACAGAATCCTTCATGAACAACGATGGGTCGAGGCTTGCCACTTTGCCAAAAATGCAAAAGGGACCATCAAAAACAGGCATGCTTCTATGATGTACATCACCGCATGGGCACAGCAATACTTTGACAAACCGTTGTTAATAAACGCAGCTCATCGCTGCATCCACAAATGCAGTTAGAACTGTACTATACACAGAGAAAGTCATACATCAACAACGTTCAGAAACGCTGCCGATTTCTTTAGGCTTAAGCTCATCAGAAATGAACTGGTACACAGCGGAAACGTATTGTCGTCTGACAAGTGAACCTCTTAGATAAAAATAATATACATCATATTCCTCAGGCCAAAGAAGAAAGGGACCATCCAGATTGTTACCTGCTTACAATTCAAGAGCCAGGGTCTGTCATGGCATGACACCAAGCTACATTCTACATGTGTTACAACAGCATGGCTGCATAATCAGAGACTGCGGGTGCTACACTAGCTTGTCTGTAGTCCAGAACTGTCTCTCACTGAAAACTTCTGAAAAATACAAGTGGTTGCACAGTTTAAGATCTGTATAACAGAATAATGGCAAAATATTCCACTTTTAAATCATTAAGTGTTGCTAAAAGGAAAGGTGACGTAACACAGTGGTAAACATGCTCCTGCTTTCCAACTTTCCAATTTTTTTGGAATATGTTGCAAGTGTCAAACTTCAAATGAGTGTATGTTAATAAAAAAACTATCAAATTCATAAAGTTAAAATACTGTGTTTTTGTTTTCAATTTAATACAGGTCAAACAGAACTTCCTAATCATTGCTCTTAGCATTTCACATACTGTCTCAATTTTTTTGTATTGGTTTGTAGAAGTAAATACTTAACCTTTTGTTGATCTTTCAGGCTTAGCACCAAACATGTTAGCACATAGTTTTTTCAAAGTTAGATGAAATTGATACAGGGTGTGGTGCTGTAACCTACCAATATGTTTTGCTGAGATACTGGAAGTAATACATGTAGCAGCCAGTAGTTGGGTCTTGTGCGTATATAGCTTCCCTTTTCTTCGCATCAGTTTTCAGCAACAGGTCGCCATGATATTCCACCACATATTGTCCTTTCTGGAAATGCTGAGTGGCAAAAACCCCTCTTCCCTTTCCTTCAATGTATTTGACCTATGGTGAACATAAGAACGTGTTCAAGTTGTGTTCAACTGTGAAGTAAGTTTGAATGCTTTCACAACTGCTTCACTTCTTTAGTCACTGATGTTTACCGTCATTCCATTCTCTATCCCTTTTGTGATCAGCTCGTCTAGGTGTTTCTTCTCTGCACACTGTTGACACGAAACAGGTATGAATAAGGTACACACACACAGGCAAATTCATAGATACATTCTGAAGTAGGGGTGGGCAATATGGGATGTTATCTTTACAAATCAGATCACAATACACTTTTATATGATGTATATAAAATATATATGGTGGGCATTGTTAGTATTTCTTGAACACAAACAAATGCATGCACCATAAAAAGATTTAGGCTGGCTTTAAATCACGTGAGAAGCTCCAGTCCTCGGTGGCCAAAACACTGCACACTTCAGCAAGCCGCCCCATTAAACACACCTGATTCAGCCCATCAGCTAATAAAATGTTGTTTCATGTCTGAATTTCTACAAGACTAGAGTTGGTTTCTTATTTGGCAGCCTTTTGTTGCAACTTTTCATTCCATCTTAAATGGAGCAGCTCTTATATTCTGGCACCTGTATCTAACTGCTACACCATTTGAAATGG
Source organism: Colossoma macropomum (assembly GCF_904425465.1). Classification (NCBI taxonomy): domain Eukaryota; kingdom Metazoa; phylum Chordata; class Actinopteri; order Characiformes; family Serrasalmidae; genus Colossoma; species Colossoma macropomum. The sequence continues at coordinate 14,478,075 of NW_023494804.1, read as the reverse complement.
AACTGAAAATTTGAATAAGAAGCCAATTTCAGCTGTGTCAGACTCCTCAAGTCATTTGCCTTATACTTGTATCTTATACATTCGTGTCTCTGATGATCAGACACTGCAGGAATTTGGGAAATATTAGTTATTCACCCTCTACTATTACAGTACTGGCTTATTCCTCACACAACGCACAAACATGGTTTCATCTGAAGGAGCTGACTGAGTTAGAACATTCCTTTATGTCTCGTAAAACAAAGTGGACTATTTCTGATGCAACAGACTAGATGGCAAGGGTCTGCTGCGTTTTCATTTGAAACGTGACTGAAACATCTGTGCCACTTAACCAAACGGGCTAGCGAAAATGTGGTTTGCACAGTTTGTACAAGCACTTATTTGGGGCATACCGATATAAAGGTTATGACAAAACTCATAACTAAGGAAGAAAATAGCTTGCTAGTAATATATGCAGTCAAACATATAGAAGAGAGATGCATGTCTGGTTGGTATAGTGTAGTGGGTGACACCTCTGCCTTCTATGCTGTAGACTGGGGTTCAATCCCTGCCTGGGTAAACACCCTACACTATACCAGTAAGAGTCCTTGGGCAAGACTCCTAACACTACCTTCGCCTTCCTGTGTAAAATGATCAAATTGTAAGTCGCTCTGGATAAGAGCGTCTGCCAAAATGCCGTAAATGTAAATGTAAATGTCTAGATGGATAGATAGAGAAAAAAATTAATGGCAATGACTGCTGGGAAATATAACAAAGACAATAAAACTGCTAGAAATATGCAAATGAAAATTATTGCAGGTTCTCAGATGATTTAATAAAGTGAGAATGATCATCAATGCATCAACAAATGAGTTGCTAATTTGTCTAACTAGTCGAGAAATTCTTAGTAGCCGATTAGATGTTAGTCCGTTATGCCGCTATTTTATATGATAGTTTTAAGATAATGTTTTGGCCTAAAATGTCCTTTTAAAGTACTTTCAGTGCTGAGAGGTAAATGCAAATTTTATGAATATCAGCACTACACACACAAACTCAGAAGACATGCCAGTTCACTGGTCGTACTGGATAGTGACTAAAATTATTATATTTACGTTGTACATTAAGATCCCTGGTTCCTGTCACCACCACTGTAAAGAAATGTCCAGATTGGCATATTTCCCATGGAATTCCCCTTTAAAGACAATTTTAAGTGGAATTTGAGACTTTTGTATTTTTGTGTCATATTTGTGAATTACCTTTAATTCCGTTTTGCTTTTCCTTGAGCTTCTTCGTATGGGATAGTAATCTGTGACCTTCCGGTTCTGGGAATTCTTGCTCTCTGCACTGAGTGGGAGAAGGAAAAATAAGTGTACGAATGACCTTGACTCTGTACCTTGTAGTATTTAAAAAATGATCAGTGATAAATTACTGCCAACAATTATAAGAAATAAGAATGCTAGTCACTTCTAGTTCAAATACTTGAGCATTATATTACACCAATTTTATATGACATTACCAGCTTTAACAATACAAAGACAGGAGCCTTACACTCTCTGTGAAGATTTCTTCACTTTCATTTTAGGACAGACTGTTTTCCTCTGACAGCGAGTGCTGTTGACCTCTGGAGTGACTTCAGTTGATGAGGGTAAAAAGGTTTGCACATAATGCAGTGGCCTTGTCTGTTCTTCTGCTCTCTGTGTTTGATGGTGGAGGTCTTCGTTCACAGCCATTTTAGGGAGAATGATTTCTCCATTTACAGTACAGGGTCTCTTTGCTGTATGGCAGAAGGAAAAGGATGTTATAAACTATTAAACCAATCTGCGCTTGGGAAAAAAAAAAACAAACAGACAAATGCAAAGTGCAAAATGAAATCTTATCGCCCAAGGACACCCTCAATAAACAATGAAAAAAGAGCTAGGGATGTACCATCAGAATCAGCAAACACTGGAATCAAAAAGCACATTTTTGCTCCAAACCCACAATTGGCAACCAGCCAGGCTGTGAAAACTCGTAAATAACGCACATAAACGCAACTTGAGTGCTAACAGTGCCCCTTTCTGGACAACCTTCAGACTGCGACACGTGCTCTGCTTGACTAAGCCCTCATCCACACCTATCTAGTTTTTTTCCCCCTCCATTTAGAGAGAAAATAAATAAATAAATAAATTGATTAAAATACAACTTTGTCCACACAAGCAGCATTTTCGATAATCTCTATGTTCACATGAGAGTGCAAAAACAACTTGACAGGACACAGATACAGCAGGCTGTCTGTGTAATTTGATATTCCACACAGATTCAAAGTCCACTTTTTTCTAGAAAATAAAAGCCTAAAAAGCAAAAGAAAACATTGGGGTTGTTTACGTTGCTATGGCTACACCACCACCTCTGATACACTCACACAGTCCTGATCAGGCAGAAAAGCTGAGTTTTTCTAGCTTTTTACCCCATTTAAATTATGAAGTTAGGATTTATTTTGAATCTGACTTTGATTAATGATCAAGTCATGTCTTTAGAATAACAGATATTTTTAATATTTGCCCCTCTTTTACATGAACTGAGCACAGTACATTCTGCTTCCTCTGGGCTGCGGTTTAATGAAAAAGTAATTGAATGATAAACGTGATCATAACTTTCAAATCAACCCCAAATTACTGAGCAAACAGAAACAGCCCAGTCGTCAGTCATATTTCAGACAGAGTTCGGTATGATTAATAAAAAACTGCATTTTGCCCGCCCACTGAAAAACACTGAAAGTTTTCAAAACTGTTCACCCTGGACAGCACTGTAAAAAAGCACTGTTTTCGTGTGGATGGGAGGCCAAAACACAGAGGAAAAAGTTTTCATAATTATCCAGATACATGTGGACAAAACCTAAATGAGTGAGTTCCAAAGTCCTGTCTTCCAGTGTTACTGGTATTCAGCTACAGATGCCCGCAAAAAACCATGAAGTACTGTATTTTCATATTTTACAGGCCATCTGCACCATCGAGACACTTAAGCTGTACTAACAATACTTCCTCAGATGGTGCATTTTTTTTGTATTACTTTGATGCTAAGGATTACTTTGACATTAAATCACTCAGTAAAATATTTAAACTTAAAGCCTAAGTCTGAATATTACTGATTATCCAGTTAGCAGTCTTCAAAAAATGGTTGTGAAACAAAGTTGTGTTCTTACATTTGGAGCATTTACTATGTTTTAGGCCTTTTACGTCACATACATGAAATCTGTGACCAATTTCTATTTGACCTGCATTTTCTTTCCCCCTCCAAACCAGGCTGTGCCAAGGAGTCCCACTTCTCTGAGTGAGCATGAGTTTATTTTACAGTAAAAGAAATAAAAAGCTGATCTGATTGTGATGTTATGTGAATCTTTTTAAGAATCTTACGAAACAGAAGCTAAAACTAATCATTTTCTCACGTCTGCTAAATAGCAAGGTGTCTAGCACTTTATATTGCAAATTAAATAAAAATCTCTGGAAATGCAATAGTTTGTCTGATATGTTCATTTAGCCTGTACAGTGCGGGCACTGAAATAATGTGGTTAAAGACTGATTAATTCTTTCAGTGGCAGTTACGTTTTGTTCTAATAGCTTATGTTCAGGAAATTAGTTACGGGAATTATGCCTGCCAGTCACCTTGCTTTCTATCAGTCTCTGAGAGGCTCATTTTGTGGGGGCTGGAGGGGGAAAGAGAAGTTTTTCCATTTTTAACTTGGAGGTTTGGGGAGTGAACAAGCGAGTCGGTCAGAGGGACAATTATGTTTGATTTTCTTCTTTTTTTGGCGTGAGCTGTGGCCTGACAATAGCTCAATAAACTGTAGTTCTGAAACAGCTTTTAGTTCCTGTGTCTCTTCCTTCAGCAAGGACGCTACAATAATAATAACAATAACAATAATAATAACAATGATAATAAAGTCAAATCAAATTGTGCAAAAAAAAACAACTATTGGCCAGTTTGGCTGCAAAGACTTCAGAAGAACTGGCCATAAAATTTTAGGATGGGTACATCCCTAACAAAGAAGAAGTGTTCAGTTCAGTTTGTTCATGCAAAGCGCAAAAAGCACAACGCAATCAAATATTATCTAGCCCATACAGTTATTCTGTGCCTCGGCCTGGGTGCAGAATATCCTGGACTTCCCGTCTTGGATGAGTTTGACGGAGATCTCCTCATGATGATTTGCCTTCGAGGCGCTGTGGCTCAAGAAACCGTGAAGTGTAGCGTGTCCATTGCAGAATACGTCCTGCAACACAAAGATGTTGGTGGAGCTGTGAGCTGACTTGTCTGTCATGGATAAAGCTCAGATCAGATAGCAGGTCTGACACTGGAGCTGATGAATAACAAACCCTGATCAGAGTTACACAATCATATGTACCCTGTTGAAAAAACACAGAAACCATTAAATGTTTCTGTTGGTTCCTAGTGGTTTTGTAACGTGTTTTAGCTTTTTTCGATAGGTTGATCTCACAATGAAAAGGATTCTAATGCCCTGTGACTGATTCCAGATGCATCTGATTGTTTTCTAGTGGGATCTAAAGGTGTTCTTTAGAAAGCAAGACCATCCGATTTTAATCCTAAAGGTTCTAATGGTCTTCTTTTTTCATCAGGGTACCGCTGAGAAGCAGAGAAAGAACGAGAACTTATTCCTATTTAAAGTAAAAAAGTCCGAATTTTCTGAGAAATTCCCGGTTATTTGACATCTACACGGCTGGTCTCTGTGAGCGGATGCTACTCGACTTCATGTTGACGGCTATGATGAGCACCATGATGAACACGCCCACACAACTGCTGGGCCTATAAAACAGTGGTCAGTTCTCAACATAATAAATTCTTCAACATCACCCCTTTTTCTTTAGTCAGTTGGTTACGAACTCTGAGCGATAAATACATGCGTAATTAATGTCGAAATATTAGCGATATTCACATATTTTGCATATTTGCTTTTAAAGCAATGGACACAACAAATAGCTAGTTCCTTTGCTTCGACTAGAACACTTCAGCTCTTCATAGCTAGCTAGCTAGCTTAGCAAATTATAACTAATACCTGTTAAAAGCACGCAATATAGAAGCATATTTATCAAAATTATGATTGTATATGGCGGCATCACCTACCCCGTTCATTTCAGTCTTCTTTACTCTTATTGTTTTCGGCGACGTTGCGGGCTTTGGCTTTAGCAAGCGAGCAGAAACCTACTTTATCTCCACACTTTCCGTCTTCCAGGCGGTGCAGGGTGAAGGCATTCCACTGCTACTGACAACAGAGTGGCTCTCCGGCGCTAAAAAAGCTAACTTTTTCAGCTCTTTCATTTACTGTACCTCGCCCGAGCTAGTTTTTACAGTTTCACGCCGCCATGTTTGCACTTTTAACTCATTCACGAGAGGAAACCATGTGAGCGTTTTAAAGGCCAATAATATTCCGCTGTGGTCGTCCGCAGGGGGCGCCGTTGAGTATGTTGTGAAGACGGAGGACAGGCTGCTGTGCCGCTGCTCTTAAAGGGGAATTCTACCATTTTTTCGAAATGTCTACGTAATTAAATGGCTATGATGTAAACAAAGTCGTTCACAGGGGTTTGGTGTAAAATGCTCCGTTGCAGAGAAACATACCGACTCAAAATTGTTCACAGTGGCAGTGATGGGAACCAGATGTCTGAAGAGTTTAATGCCTCTGCTCCCTCACAGGAAGTTATTACATAACCACTTAAATTGTTATGAATACGCTGCCTGATGCCTGGGACATTGCTTTACCATAGACTTGTGATAAAGTATTTTGGGCTAAAATAATTTTGTTAATCCATTTATTTTAATCCATTCATGGCAGAGAGGTAAGTTGTAAGGCACTGTATGGCAAAATAGTCCCAAAAAAGACATTTTCCACTTTTTTACCAGCATAAACACTACATATCTGTATATATACATATGTACTCAGAAGACATGTAGGTTCATTTTATTAGTTTACTACATTGAGGCCACAAATTACTGAAGTGAGGCCATGAATGAATATAATGAGGCCACAAATTACTCTATAGAGGCCATGAATTTATATATTGAGATCACAAAATACTATATTAAGGTCACAAATTAATATATTTAAGTTATGAAAAACTTTACTTATGGTCTTAATATATTAATTTGTGACCTCAATGTAGTAATTTGTGGCCTCAATATATTAATCCATGGCCTCAATATATTCATTCATGGCCTCACTTCAGTAATTTGAGGCTAAAAAATCGCTTATCATCTTACAAATTAGAGAGCCTATAATTAAAAAAATAAAACTGTCTGATTATCAGCATAACAATTCTGGCAAGTGGCTTGTTTCTTACATGAGGCGATATTTGTTTTGTTTGTATACAGCATCCATGCAGCTAAATAATTTCACGTAAATCAGTATTCCACCCACAGCAGTCTGACTACCAATTCTAATAAAACACACACACACACTTTCCAGGCCGCTTATTCATCTGGGTCGCGGGGGGAAGCTGGATTCTATCCCAGCTGTCAATGCCAGAGCCTGTAGTTGTAGAAACACCCAAATATTTAGTGTTTTAATTGCATGGCCTGTGCTTTCATATCCGCACATACTAATGACTGAATTATTGCCAACATTTTAATTTTACTTAACACTAAATGTTACATGTTATTTATTTATTTATTTATTAATTATGGTAATTCCAATTAAACCATTCAGTTAAATTAAAACGTTGCCAGGAAAAAAATCTTAAAGGTACCTGTAGCAGTATCTTGTCACGTAGTCCCGACTCCTTTATATGGGCTCATGTAAGGTTGAAAACAGTCCTAAAATAAACCCATGCAAAATTATGGTTCATCAGTTTACCTTAATGAACAGAGGAAACTGGAACAGATTTATTTGTTCTTCTGAAACAAACCAAACAAATGCATAGATCTTTGCCCATGAAGACTTGGCTTGACCTGGTCTTGCTTGTTAATCTATAGCAGTGGGTATGTAATATTATAATTATAATAAACACATTGTATTTCCAGTATAGTTGGTGGATTTGATATATACTGACTTGTCCCATACGGTAATCTGATATATGGCCATATGTGCACATATATCTGATATATATATATATATATATATATATATATACATATTTATATATATATATATATATATATATATATATGTTTTCTGTGATATGTTATTAAATAAATGTGTTAAACATATATGTTCCATATTTGAAAATAGCCAGTTTAAACTAAGTTGGCATATATGTTACATATGTGCCCACATGTGACAAACACTAAATTGGATATATAAGGAAAATCCATACATGCCAATGTATGTCATATATATGAAATCCATATATTGCAATATATCAGGTTTCCATATGAGGTCCAGTACACTCCAGTATACTCAGCTGAAGATTCAGAAGTAACTGTAAGACTACTGCACTGGCTGCTGTACTGGAGAAGTCATCCTGTGCATGTTAATAAGAGACATTGCGACAAGCTCTGTTTATCTGCTATTTTAGATTCAGGGTCAGTGCATCAGAACAAAAGTGCAAATTATTAAACCTCATAGTAATTGCTGACAGCCTTTACACTTATGCTCTATGGGCTTATCCAGGCCCAGGGGAATAGTTGAACAGTGTGGTTCTATCAAACTGTACAAGCTCTCAGGGGTACACAATTCATAACATGAGTGATCATCCCACATTCAACTTTATTTGCGGCCCTGAGCTGTCAGACCTTGATGAACTTGATTGTCAGCAGAGGTCAATGTCGCTTTTTCGACCTCACTAACATGGCGATCACACAGGGCCCCACCATGTCACGGGAGGAAACTGCTCTAGAAACGTCATTTCCTCGGGGTTTGGGAAGAAAAGGGTCACGTGACACGGGCTTAGCGCTCCGCTTCTCTGACTACTTTATATATATTTTTGCCTTAAACCTCCGTTAATATGGCGAACACTGCGGAGCTGCTGACTCCTTTCGGTGACTTCTCTCTGGACGGGCGTTTCAAACGGCCTCCTCGTCGCTTCGGTATGAGAATTTCGGCGGCGAAAAAAAATGCTCTTCACGCTGGCTGAGAAAAAAAAATGTCACGTGACCCACACGCGATTCAGGCCGTTCGGTAAAGATGGCGGCGGTTGGTTAGAAAACAAGCGGAGAGAAGAGCGACCTCCTCCTGACGGCCGCGGTGCGGAGAGGGCGTAAATACACGAAGTAAGCACACTTTTTAATCATCGTTTAGTGACCAAAACGTCGCCTATTCTCGCTTTCGTCTGTTTTGTACTCATTTTAGGTCGTTGACTGTATATTTCGATTGTTTTTTTCTCCCACTCTGCTCGCCGACTCGCTCGTTTGGCCGTTGCGTGGGTGACGGAGCGCGAGAGGAGGATTCTGCTAAAACGGTTAGCGACACACGGCTATTCACCCAGCTTGGCTGTTGTTAGTGGACGGATAGAGCCGAGTGTTAAGTTAAACTGTAAATATGTAATAATATCGGCTCAAGTACGTTGAAACGTTTACAGCTGTTGTTTTTCAAAGTTTCAGAGCTGGAGGTCGTGAGTCAGATTACCGTTAGCGTGTTAGCGAACCAACTTAACCTGCGTTAGCGAAACATTTTCACAAGCCGCATTCGTTACGGTGCAATTTTTCAAGCAATGTGTTTTTTTTTCTGGCGTAGGGTGAGGATTGGTAGACAAACTGAATTATTAACTAAATGTTTCTATTGTGTGTGGGAGTGCGCTATTCGAGTCAAATAAACGATTAAACCGGGTAGGTAGCTAGCGCTGAATAATAATGTTCCCAGTAAAATGAAAGTGACGGCTGTTTGTGTTGGATAGCTAGCTAGCTAGCTAACATCTATTCAGTTAGTAGTGTCATGCTTAGTTGCGTACCATCGAGTGGTATTTTTATGTTGTATTTTTATAGCTCAGGGAAGAACGGAGCGAATGAAAAAGTACGTCTTTGTTTGTTGTCTGTATTATTGTAATAATAATGTACACCATTCAGCAGCCGGCTGCCCTTTTCGCTTTGCTAAAGACAGCAACGTCAGACCGGGAAGTAGTAAGTACTTAGCTAAGCTAGCTGGACTAGTTTTTGCAAACACGTGTAGTGAGTCGTGTTGTGGTGGAACGCAAGCTAGCAATATTGTCTCTGTAGCCTTTGTTTTATGTCTTTTTGTTTGTTTCATAATTACATTACTATGTTATCTGATTTATGAAAGCAAGTTTTGAGTAAGTAGTAAAGTTATTTCAGTCACTGGCAGCATAAGCCATGTGTAACGTTAATTGCTAATACCTTGTTTGACTGCTTCGAATTTACACTGTTATTGCTGTTCGTATATCTCGCTTCGTGTCAAATCGAAAGACCTTTTCTACTGATCAATAGGTATAGAGACTTTTTTTAATAGTTTTCTTTCTTCGAAAAGACAGAAGTAAGCAGTGCTTTCTCCTTAATGTTGAAAAAGATCTAGCTCGTCTTGCGGATAGGGCTGCGCGTGTGTTGTGATCTCTCATGCTGTGTTTAACATAGAAATGTTATGAATGTTTTTTTTTGTTTTTGTTAGACGATGGATCCAGGACAAGATCTGCTTCTTGCAGCCCTTAGTGAGAGTGGAATCTGCCCGAATGACCTATTTGACTTTGATTGTCAGGACAATGTCCAGTCCCCTGCCTCTCAGCAGGTAAATACGGCCACTTATTTAAATATCTGGTGTGCTTAGCAAGTAAAGCATGTGAACTTATTGTTCTTCTGCATGTCATTTTTTTTAAATACTGTTGCTGTACATGGGATGGCTTTTATGTTGACTCAGAACATTGTGTTTGCTACATTAAAATATAAGAGAATGAGAGGGAGTATGCTTTTCTTTAAACTGCTATTTTTAATAGAAACACTGTTTTCCTTTCTCCTCTTCAGTCAGCCTCAAAAAATGCCCTTGACATTGGCTTGGGCAGTGAGGCTGCTGGAATCGTTAGAATAGAACCCGCTGTGCCACCCACACCCACTGTCACAATCAGAGTAAGTCCTTAAATTACCTTTTGTGGTCAAGTTTAAGAGGTTTCCATTAATTGTAACATTTATAACATAATTGCTATAACATGTATCATGAATCATGATACAATAGAGATTCTATTTAGACTGTAGTTTTTAGTTATGTTTTGGCCACTAAACTTAAGCTGTATTTGTATTTATTATTACTTTTTTTTTTATTATTTTAGAACAATGTTTAGTTAATGTCAATTTGTTTTTGCATTTTAAAGCAGAAGCCTCAACCCTCAACCACCACATTTGTCTTAAATCAACTGAATCAGTTGCCATCACTGGGAACCATAGTTGTCACAAAACCCTCAGCGGGGACCACCTCGAGGCAGACCATCACAGTAACCAAGGTGGTGCAAACAACATCAACAGCCCAACGAAGCTCCTCCTCATCCTCCCCTACTCCCACCGTTTGCACTGTGGTTTCATCGAATCAGGAGCAGGTCAAGCTGAAGGACCTACTCAGGACCAGTAACCTGAAGACAAACAGTCTTGGAGAGCTTATGAAGTTGAAACCTCCACCTGATATAGCTCAGCCTGTTGCTACAGCTACAGGCACAAGTGAGTCCTAGTGCTGCTGTGGAATTTCAAAGAGGATTGTCTGTAGAGGTCTGTGAATGTTGCCTTCTGGTTTGTGTTACTGATCAAATATGTTGTTGAGGGCAGTTTAAAGTCCTCTTCCAGTCTGGTCAGTAAAAATACAGAGGCAGGCTCATGGGTGGTTTTCATAAAGCTTCACTGAGTGGAAAGTTTCTCACAAAAATTTGAGTATGATCAAGTTGGTCAGGTGAAAGTTTCTGTGTCTGTTAGTTAAATATAATTGTAGAGACTTTGTGTTGTGTTTTACGCTTTCAACTTGAAAAGAAAATGGCATGGAACCCCATTGGCTGCAGAATTTTGGTGTGTATTTTTTTTTTCTTTCTAGCTTTTCTTGTATTCTGAATTTAAGACCACTGGAACAAGCAGCATGCTGTATACCTTATATCTTGCCTTTGCAACTATTAGCATCATCTTCAAAAATTGATTACGCTCACTCGATGATAGTTTGATTTGATTTTCTCAAAACAAACATGCTGCGTGTAGTAGAACTGACAAATCCTCAATCTTGTTGCCAGTTTAGTGATATCTTTGGTTTTAAGCGCATGTGGCTGAAGGTTCATAAATGGCATTTTGAGGGCTTCCCTGCGCTCCCCTTCCCAGAGATTTATTGTAAATATTTTATTTATGTCATCATTTAACACATGACTGAGTTTGAATGGTTTAGATTTTCTTACAGTTATAGCATTTTGTGTGTTTGTTTTTGAATTCTATCCAGATGTTTTTTATTTAATGAAGTTGTGAACATCGTGCATAGCATTTGTCATTCATGTTACAGCAGTTTTGGGAATTCCACTTCTGTGTTATTACTTGAACTGACAGTGCTCTTCCCTTTCAGAGATTATTTTGGTCACCACAAAGATGATGAATAAACCAGGTATGGGTAGGGTTGTAAATGGAAATTCACTTAATTGTGATCCATGTATTTCCGCAGGTGATTTAACACTATGGTGGGGATCACTCTGGGTATACACTTGTATCAGCACATAAACATCTTTCTTTTATCTCATTTTAGCTTGACTGTTCTTTCTTTGTTACAGCGGAGGTAAACAACGGCATGAAGAAAGAGGTGTCAAGCAAAGATGTTGCCAGAATCTGGGTCAATGATGAAATAAAAATGCGGAGCTTTTCACCCGTAAATGTGAGCCTTTATTTAATTCATTTATAGCGATGTCTGTAATTACATACAACATATGTTGTTATTATTAAGTGTGTCTTGGTTTGGAAGACTGAATTTGTCTGTGTGTGAATAAAATTTCAGAAATTACCAGTAATGAAGGAGGAAGAGGAACCAGAAGAGGAGGAAGAGGAGGAATTGGGACATGCAGAGACATATGCGGAATACATGCCAATAAAATGTATGTATGACCAGTTAAGGTAGCACATGAACATTTTGTAAAGTCCTACGCTGTGGTAATAAGTGTGCTTGTTAATAAATGAAGAAACGTGGGTGGCTCAGCTTTAGACATTTGTCTGAGTGGGCTGAGTGCTGCATGCTACTGAAAGGTTGTGTTAACTTGTTATTTATCTTTTGGAAAGTCCTTACCAAAGTTTGTCATTCACCTTTTAGTGAAGATAGGAGAGCGGCATCCTGACCCTGTGGTTGAGACCAGCTCCCTGTCAAGTGTCACCCCGCCCAACGTGTGGTACAGACTTTCCATTCCAGAGGAGACAATCGACAGAGGCTGGTTATCTGCTCTTCAGCTTGAGGCCATCACATACGCTTGTCAGGTTTGTGCTTAAGAACTCATGAGCAGGTGAAGGTTTCTTCTCTAGTGCTGCAAATGCCTTTGAGGTGGACTTGGGTTTATGTTGTGTAATGGCTAACTTTTATAGTTGTTTTGTATTTCACTTGTTCATGTTTTTTGAGGATTTTTTTTTTTGGTTTTGCAGCAACATGAGACATTCCTTCCAAATGGAGATAGAGCAGCTTACCTGATTGGTGATGGTGCTGGTGTTGGAAAGGGTAGAACCATTGCTGGCATTATTTATGAGAATTACCTTCTTGGCAGGAAAAGATCTCTCTGGTAATGTGCCACTTTACCTTTTTTGACTTTGTTAAAGTTACAGTTTTGCTTTTATAAACATCTAGCGATGTCTGTCCTACTTAGTATGCATCCTTGGGTTAAATTCTTAATTTTACTTTTCAGGTTTAGTGTCTCAAATGATTTGAAATATGATGCAGAGAGGGACTTAAGAGACATTGGAGCAAAGAACATTCAGGTTCATTCATTGAACAAGGTACTAAAAAATGCTAGTTACCAAATGAATTTGTACTTATTTGATGTGAGACTAATAGTTTTGTTTGTTTTTTCTCTTTCTCTTTCAGTTCAAATATGGGAAAATCTCATCCAAACACAATGGAAGTGTGAAGAAAGGTGTGATCTTTGCCACATACTCCTCCTTGATTGGAGAAAGCCAGTCTGGTGGGAAGTACAAAACAAGATTCAAACAGTTGCTTCACTGGTGTGGGGATGACTTTGATGGGGTGGTATCCTTTCCATTTTAAGATGGTTTTCCATTCTTGAAGGAAAAAATTTGTGGTTGTTTTTTTTCTTTTTTCTTTTTTTATTTATTTATTTATTTTTTTGGTAATATGTTAGACAGAGATAAGCAGACTTGCAAAAGCTTTATTTTGTGAGCTAATCCACATAGACCTTCACAGTTAACAAGATTGATTCCCTTGACTGAGCCTTTCAGATAGTCTTTGATGAGTGTCACAAAGCAAAAAATGTGTGCCCTATTGGGTCATCAAAACCAACCAAGACTGGACTAGCGGTTCTTGAGCTCCAGAACAAACTGCCAAAAGCGCGGGTTGTGTATGCCAGTGCAACAGGTACATGAGCAAAGAATGCTTTATTGTTTTTGAACAAGAGATTTTGGCTTCTTGTTTTCTCATTCATTGTCTTGCGTAGGAGCTTCTGAGCCTCGGAATATGGCTTACATGAATCGTCTTGGGATTTGGGGGGATGGAACTCCTTTTAAAGAGTTCACCAATTTTATTCAAGCTGTTGAAAGAAGGTTAGTTGAGTCTTATCAGAGCCTGTTTAAATAGAAAAGTGTCCAGAGATTGTCTTGGTCTGAAATTGTGATTGTTCTCTGATCCTTTCTGCTTTATTTGAACACTCTCTCCCTTTTTGTTGGTTTATTTTAGAGGTGTTGGTGCCATGGAGATTGTTGCCATGGATATGAAATTGAGAGGCATGTATATTGCTCGTCAACTGAGCTTCCAAGGGGTGACTTTTAAGATTGAGGAAGTTCCTCTGACTAAAGACTATATCAAGATGTACAACAAGTCAGTCCGTCTGGTATGTACTGTGATGTGCCTGTTTTTGCTTTTTTACAAATGCTGCTATGTAAAACAGGCAGCGTTTTACATGCAGTTTTAATGTTATGCATGTCTGAATATTTTGTTTGTCTGACCTGCAGTGCAGCCTTTTTTACTAGTATGCATATTATTGGAGGTAGACATTTTTTAACTTATTCATTTCTGGAATTTTCAGTGGGTGAGTGCAAGAGAGAAGTTTCAGCAAGCAGCTAATTTGATGGATGCAGAGCAGCGCATGAAAAAGTCAATGTGGGGACAGTTCTGGTCGGCACATCAAAGGTTCTTCAAGTACTTATGTATCGCCTCCAAAGTCAGGAGAGTGGTGCAGCTTGCTCGAGAGGAGGTTAAGAATGGAAAGGTTAGATCAGAAATTTTGATGGATTTTAAAATGTGAATGTGCACAATAGGAGAGTTGATGTTACCAAACTTTTGCTTTTTTAATTAATTTATTTTTATATATATTTTTTTTAAGTGTGTGGTCATTGGCCTGCAATCAACAGGGGAAGCTCGAACACTTGAAGCACTGGAAGAAGGCGGGGGCGAGCTCAATGATTTTGTGTCCACTGCAAAGTAAGAGCAGAAGTATTTCTTCTACAACGTAGACAGTCGTTTTAATTTAGAAAAAATGACATCTTACTTCCTCTTAACACTTCATCTTGGGAATATCCTTGCTGCAAGAGTAGGAAAATTCCTTTTGGGGGAATTTATTCTTTGTGTTGTGAGAGCATGTTCTCTTGTCTGAACTGCAAGCTGCATTGCATGGTCTTGGTTTAACATGAGTTGCACCATATGAAATGTAATTTTAAGTTAAAATATGTAGAAAACGTAAGGGAAATTGTAGAGGTAGGTGTTATGGCAAAAGATAATAGTGTGATACTTGAAGAAATTTTTTACATGAGTGAAAAACATGTCTCTGTTCTCATTTATTAGGTGAAATGGGTTGTTTCAAACAGCTTCAGAAAAGAAGGCAAAGGCACTTTTTTCTGTTAATTAATTTTAATAAAGGATTGAAAATGTCTTCATGTGTATAATGTTGTGTTTTGCCCTGGTGCTTTGGGCAAAGCATCCGTCACTACCATTTAGCGCCACTCCCCTCCCATAAGTCTTCAGAAAATGAGTCCTTCTGTTCTGTAGTACAGTGGATCGTTTCTCCTTATGCAGTGCCTGTCCTGCTGTACCTGCTTTCCTCGCAGAGCACTCTTCTGTTTTGTTTACCAGGCCCACTAGCCTCTGTTAGTAATGGGCTAAGGGATAATGGCACATTGCATGCATGGGTTAACCAGCGCTTCACAGAGGTGGTCTGAGTCGAGGTACGAAGGGCATACATCGTGGCCCTAGTAAGGGCGGTGTACTTGTTTGCAGCCACGCTGGTAGTACATGCTGTCTAGCACTGCGTGAGTGTAGATGGTATATGTCTACATTTTAACAACGCTAAAAATTGTGAATATAGTAGTCACGTTTATTTCTAGAGCACATTTAGAAACGGCCAACGCTGACCAAAGTGCAGTAGTGCTAACGAAGGAAAAAATCAAACCATGTATGAATAAAACAAAAATTAATCATACAAAACATGTACTAACAGTACTACCCAAAAATATGTTGAAAGATTTAAATGCAAAATGCAGCAAAAGATAAAAAGAAAATGAAATAATACCTAAAAAGTAAAATCATTTAAAAGAATAACTGGGCGCAAAAAATCCATTTAGACATAGTCATAGGCCAAGGAAAAGAGAAGTTTTAAGGCAGGATTTGAACTTAATATGAGATTTGCATCAACCATTAATATGTAAATTATTTCACATTCTAGGGGCAGCTATTGAGAATACAGCTTCACTTAAGTAGAATAGTGAGCAGTGATTTATCAGTGGATTGGAGGGACCTGTCAGAGGGGTAGGACTGAATCCCAAAATTAAAAACCGAATACCTCAGCCTCTGAGGAGCAAGTTGGCTCTTCATGTAACATTAGGCTGTTTGTAATATTAACTAACCAGGCTGCAGTAATGGCAGCAGTTTTAAGCTTTGTGTTTGTGCCTTTTTGATTTTATAGGTCTATTTTTAAGGGGTGAAATATATGCTCTAGGCATTTTTTGACAAATTTGTGAACTTCTGAGCATCAGAATCCATTTTTGCTGTGTCATCACCATTTGGACCCATACAACCAGTATTTTTATGATGAAATGACAATGACAAATATGTTCAGAGCGCAGGTCTTTGAGAGCAATGTTAAGAGGTTAGATCTACAAAGTGCACCAGATTAATGCATTTAACTAACAAAATATACAACATTTTCTTCTGTTGAAGCGTACCCCTGGACCCCCCCCAGAGGTTCTTAGTGAGGTTCACCCACCATAGTCTCATGAAATCCTGTGAGAAATGCTGCAAAGGGCTAAGCTATGCAGCTGCTAACTTTCAGATGGTAATGTTTGAGACATTCGCAATTCTGTTCTTCCTTACTAGCTTAATTAGTTTCATGGTCGAATTAAATATAACAGTATACTACAACTTTTATTGAACTGCGCTTTTTGATTTCCTACTTTATTTGTTTTTTCCACTTGGTCACCTGAAAAAGAAGATTCTGTTACTAGATAGGCCTACCTGGACTTAAATTTCCTTGATGTAGGGTGTGCTGTAATCTGTGTACGTGCAAGAGCTATCTTAGAAAGGGAGAAATTACTATTTTGGGCAGCACTTATGTAAGTTTTAATAATAATGGTAATAATAAGGCTTTGAACAACTGGGTTTGTTTTTTGTTCCCAAGGGGTGTCCTACAGTCACTGGTGGAAAAGCACTTTCCTGCTCCAGACAGACAGAAGCTCTTTAGCTTGCTGGGTATAGACCTGTCTGCAAAGAAAACACCATCGCCAGCAGAAACGACAGCAGAGCAGAAGGGCAAGAAGCGCAAAGGTACATCTTGGGCACACATACATTTGTACAGTGGATTGCAAGTCAGTTTTAAAATATTACCAAATAGGGTGCATGTTGAGCTGAAGACATTTAGTGAAAAGTCTTAAACACGATCAGTTTTACTTTCTGTTTGACTGAAACTTGCCTCCCCCCACACCCCAAATGCATTTGCAGGTTCGGAGGTTAAGAAGGCAGTAAAAAAGGCCCGTAAATCTGGAGGGCTTTCAGGCAGCAGCTCAGATGAGAGTAACTCAGGAGATTCAGATGAGGAAGCTGAAAGTGATGACAGCTTTAAGTCAGTCAGCTCAGGAGATGATGAGGATGATGATGATGAAGATGACTACAACCCATTCAAGGATGATTCCAGTGAGGATGAGGAAGATGGTGAGATCTTGTGCCAGGCCACCTACTAAAGAGCAACAGCCTATTTTCCGCTGAGCTTTAAAGAGACAACTGTTTTTGGTGCCGTCATTCAGAAAAGTGAACTTTTTTCCTTTTAGATCCTTGGCTAATTCGAAAAGACTCTAAGAAGGGCAAGATAAAGAAGAACAAGAAGAAGAAAAAGAGCATAGACCCAGATTCCATTCAAAGTGCCTTGTTAGCCTCTGGGCTTGGTTCAACCAGGCCTGCTTTCACAACACCTGTTGTAAAATCAGCATCTAACACGATTACTGCTGGTAAGTGATCAGGTTCATTATTAAAAATTATTAATCATCCTTTTTTGTATTTGCTACAGTTAGATTGATTTCACATGTCACAAGAGCCTTCATATTAAATATTTTTGAGTTACACTGAATTCTTATGAAGTATCTTGTTACAGCCAAAAGTGAACCAGAGGAGAGTAGCTGCGTTACCAGCCATGATGCAGTGGAGGATGCTCAGCAGATGAAGAGAGAACTGTTGGAGCAACTGGAAAAGCTGGCTGAGGATCTGCCTCCCAACACACTGGATGAACTTATTGATGAGTTAGGAGGACCTGAAAATGTAGCAGAGGTAAGAATCGTCAAGGTATCTAATTGATCTATTTGTATGTTCCAGGAGCTGTATTCCACACTGCACATTTATTTGATGCTCTCAAATTCCCCATCATTTGGTTCTGAAATACCACCAACTAATAGTAAGTAAATAATTTGTTACTTAATGCATATCATGTGTTTCAGATGACTGGGCGGAAAGGCAGAGTAGTCAGCAATGACGATGGCAGCATTTCCTACGAATCGAGATCAGAACTGGATGTTCCTGTAGAAATTCTGAATCTCACAGAGAAGCAGAGGTTCATGGATGGAGAAAAGGTTTGTTGGATTAATTAATTAATTCCTCTGCTTTTCCTCTCTCTGTTGTGAAATTATGAATTGAACCAAAATTTGTGAATTATAGAACATCGCCATAATCTCTGAGGCAGCCAGCTCTGGTATTTCACTACAAGCAGACCGTCGAGTAAAGAACCAGAGGAGAAGGGTGCACATGACTTTAGAACTGCCTTGGAGTGCAGACAGGGCTATTCAGCAATTTGGTAGGTGCTTTGGAATCTAGTTGTCTGTTTATCTAGTTGTCTGATTTGAAGATCTCAAGATATTTCAGAAATTAATTTTAGTTTTTACTCTTGTTATGTAGAATAGATTGATTGATGGCTGTGGCCATAAGTGAAGTATTTTACTTCCTTATCAAAACTAAACTAGTTCCATTTTGCATGTCCACTTATAGGTAGAACACACAGATCGAACCAGGTCACAGCACCAGAGTATGTGTTCCTTATCTCCGAACTTGCTGGAGAACAAAGATTTGCCTCTATTGTTGCCAAAAGATTAGAGAGCTTGGTGGGTACAAATCTTTTTGTATTAGTGTTGCAAATAAAACATCATTTGATCATGCTCAGTACATGTATATCTGCAAATTCACAGGGTGCTCTCACCCATGGAGACCGAAGAGCCACAGAGACTAGAGATCTCAGTCGGTTCAACTTTGACAACAAAGTAAGACAGAGTTCAACTTAAAACATATGTAGACAAGGTGGCAACTCTCTAGTCTAATATATTGCTTTTTTTAAACAGTATGGCAGAAATGCTCTTGAAATCGTTATGAAGTCCATTGTCAATTTGGATTCTCCGTTGGTCTCCCCACCCTGTGACTTTGAAGGAGATTTCTTTAAAGGTAAGGGTAATTTAACGATCACATGCAATAAATAGAATGTAATCAGATTCTAAATTTTAATATCTACAGAAATCCGCAACGGTTTAATTGGTGTGGGATTGATTAATGTGGAAGATAGATCCGGTGTTCTCTCACTGGATAAAGGTAAGACATTATTTTATTAGTTGAAGACAAACATGGCAAGACAAATTTACTCACTACATTTACACAAGAAATACAACACATCTACTGTCCCTGTACGTTTTCATTTAGATTACAACAACATTGGAAAGTTCCTGAATCGGATTCTTGGCATGGAGGTCCAGCAGCAGAACGCCCTCTTCCAGTATTTCTCAGACACTTTGAATGCTGTTGTTCAGAATGCCAAAAAGAACGGCAGATACGACATGGGAATTTTGGGTAAGAGAATGAGGATGAGTTGAACTTCGTGGTGCTGTGAGGTCATTGTAGGTGTAGTGTAGGGTGTTTTCTGTTTTTTGTTTTAAATTAAAACCTTTAAAACCATCTTTTGCAGATTTGGGCTCTGGGGATGAAAAGGTTAAAAAGGTCGATGTAAAGAAGTTTTTGACGCCAGGATATTCCACATCAGGACATGTTGAACTTTATACGGTATATACACATGCGTCTTCCACCAAACTTTCTGTAAAACAATGCCTATACTCATTTGCAGCTTGCTTGATCAGCAAGGCCTTTTTAGAGGTTGTATTGAATTAAGTGTTTCATTCTTCAGGTGAGTGTAGAGAGGGGTATGTCATGGGAGGATGCCACACACGTTTGGGCAGAACAAGATGGACCAGACGATGGCTTCTATGTGCAGGTAAGGGTATTTTAATATTTCTGAGAATTCAGAAAAAATTTGTCACTGTAGAGTTTTCTGTGTTTTTGACACTGTTTCACTTAATTAGGTACGGAATAACAAGAAAATAGCAATCTTGGTAAAAGAGGTCAACACCAAAAAGAGACTCTTCATGGTGTACAGACCAAACACAGGGAAACAGCTTAAACTAGAGATGTACGCAGACATTCGGAAGAGATGTAAAAAGGTAATTTCTCCTTACTGTCTGCTGATTCCAGTTGCTTTCTTAATATCAAAACAAATTGTACCCTTGGCATATTGCAATCTCTCTTTGGCTAAAACACAAGCTTCACTTTTGTTTTTTAACTTAATCTCAAAATAGGTCCTTTCAGATGATGCCAAGCAGCACTGGATTGATCAGTACAAGTCCTCAGCAGATATTTGCTCTCATGCCTATTGGTGAGTGTCTTGATGTTTGCAGTCAGTGTGTTTTTAAACTTTTCTGAAATTGTATTTTTTTTTTTTTTAACCCACAATAATTAACAGTTCAGCAGCAGACAGTATTAATGTTTGGTTTTCATGTTGCTGACAGGCGTGGGAACTGCAAGAAGGCCTCAGTGGGACTGCAGTGTGAGATAGGGCTACGCTGCAGGACATACTACGTTCTCTGTGGCTCTGTCCTAAGTGTGTGGACCAAAGTGGAGGGAGTCTTGGCGTCTGTCAGCGGAAGCAATGTGAAAATGCAGATAGTTCGTTTGAGAACCGAGGACGGACAGCGAATAGTGGGTGAGTTATACAGTCCACAGTGTTCCCTGTATGTATATACCATCTCCCTTGTGGTGGTGTTGACCTTTTTGCCGTGTTCTGCACAGGCCTAATCATTCCAGCAAACTGTGTGGCTCCCCTGACCAACATCCTGTCCTCGTCAGACCAATCTCAGCAACTGGCAGTGCAGCAGCAACAGATGTGGCAGCAGCTGCACCCACAAAGCATCAGCCACGCAGCCAACACCTAGCACGGCTCTTGGGTCCAGAGCAGACACAGGACCCCAGCTCTGCATCATGAGCCAGCCTCCCCTCCTCTGCCTCCCTGCCGGCATGCTACGAGGAAGAATGCCCTTGCGTGGTATTAAATAATTCAGGGTTCATGTCCAAAGATGGCTCAGTCCCAAAAGGGGCTTGCTGGACTACTGACTCAAAAGCTGGAAGGCCTCCCAGGTTAGAGAGGCAGCAGTGTGAGGACGCATTGGGAGAAGGGGAGATATTGGTTTAGGCTGCTCTGCCTTTTTAGGGCTTTCTACCACCAGTCTGCCTGCCTGTGTTCACCACTGATGACATGTTGTGTAAAGCAGGCTACGAAGTCACCCATACTTCTTGTTTTGCACAGGTCAGCGCTCAGGGGTTAAACGTCATCAGTTTTTTCCCCTCCCTCAAAATGTAACGCATGCTTTGCCTTAGGTTTGGAGTCCCATCCCCCAACCTGCGCTGGTCTAACCACTTAGAGGAGTATTTCATCATTCTTGCATCAAGACTTGCTCTTCATTTGTTTTTGTTGTAAATCTGATCAGTATGTTTTGTTGTTTTGGAGGTGGTAATGGTGTAGAAATGTAAATCTGCTTCTTGGAGACTTAGTCTGAGGCTGTAGCTTTATTCAGTTTAAAGAATCTCATGTTCTCATAGTGAATTTACCACTGTTTCCCTGGTTAGCGTACTTTAAGTTTTAATTATAGGACAACCCCAAGTTATTTTACCTTATCTAGCTTTGCCAAATTGATAACATTTATGTGTACAATCACTCTGGCAGACTTAGTTGCTGAGCTGGTTTTACTCATAGCCAATTTTAGACTTTAGTCCAATACTTGCCGGGTCCCTTTGGAAGCATGTCTGCACCATAGGCCACCTCCATGCACTTACAACTATCAAGATGAACTGCAAACTCTGTAAGAGTTTAACACGTCTTGGTACAAAAATGGTTGAATATCCCTGCAATACACTCCCAAGGAAAGTGCTGGCTCATCAATGGGTGATAAGTAAAATAATCTCTTCTAAAGACTTCTTGACTTCTGCCATCAGGAACTGTGATGTTGCATGGATTAATCAATTACTTGGATTTTTATTTTTTCTATTTAGGAAAGGAATGGTAAGGTCAATGTCAGAAGGTTTTTTTTTTTCCCCCTTCTTTCTCCCTTTCGTTTTTCTGCTTTGCTCTGTTTTAGTTTTGCATATTTAAGCAAGGTGTTGACCGAACAACATGAAGTTACAAACTGGAATATCCTCTGCTCAGCAGTGCCCAGCTTTTGGTTGCTGCATTTCCCATTTCTTGCTTTTTAATATTTGCTGTCATATGAAAACATTTAATGTACCTGGGCCGAAGGACTATAAAGCCTTTTCCCCACCTCATTTTTTTTGCTGTAAATGTTGACAGGGTAGGTGCAAATGCTAGGTTTTCTCATTACTATATCTGTGTATAGTTGCATATCTAAAGTCATGTTTTGCTTAAGGTATAGATGTTGAAACACTTTAAAGACAATGTCATTTCATCCTTGCACGAGTTGCACTACTGATGGATCTGTTGTACAAAGAAACTATGTACATTTGAGCTGAGTGCAAGATCTCTACCTCTTGCATATGACCAATAAATCTTGTCGTTAACTTAAAACTAGTGATTTCTGACATGACACGTGATGATATTTACTGAGGGGAAAAAAATACTACCACATATATACACCACAGCAGAGAGCTCTGGTATGTTCTCATAGCATCTCCATTCAAAAGCTCCGTATCTGCACCAGTGTTTTCTAACATTGTGATGGAGGTTTGCAAGGAGTGTGGCAGATCTGATCCTGGATTCGCTGTGCTGTTTTCAGATGCTTTGTGATTTATCATCCCAGGGTCTGTACTCAACAGAGAGTAGGCATGCTGATCTAGGATCAGATTCCACTTTTACTGTACTGACAAGCACAGATCCTAGAGCAGGGACTGTATTTATGAAGCTTCTTACAGTATTACTGACCTATATGTTTTGGTTAGCGAGGTCAGAATAAAAATGACCGGAATCTGATCCTAGTACTCCAAGAAGCTTTGTGAACACAAGCCAAGAACTACTGAAGTTTTGAGTAAAGACTCCAGGTCTTTTAATGGGTCTTCAGTACAATGTGTGAAGTCATATAAAAAAGGACTAGATAGATGCATCATTTTTGCCAGTTTCCTTTTTATTTTCAGTAGATTCTTTGGTTGAATTGTCTCTTTACATAGGAAGTGTGGTTCCCAATTTGAAACCCCCCAAAAAAGGAACAAGGTAACAAATTAGTGACTGACAAAGTCTAGTTATGTGTTACAATTATCCCTGAAGAAAAGGCTTTCTAAAGAAATATAAAGGAGATCCTCATACTGTTTGCATGCTATCATTGGGATTGTATTCACATTTGGTGATAAATCTGTTTCACTGTAACAGCATTTTACAGTACAAGATCATATTTGAGTTGACACCTTGACAAGAACCCTGATAAGTCACTATGAAGCTGATATTTAAAGGAGCCCATATCATGATAAACTGAATATTCTTCAATTTTTTGATGTAGTACATAAACACTGTTAAAGTTTTCACTGCTTTTGCAATGTTATGAAAAAACCAACACATTTACATATCTGCCTATTGTGTTACAGACCGGACTGTTTTTTTGGGTCGCACTACAGTTCAGCTCAATTACATGAATCAATCTAAAAAGCACAGTATCAAAAAGAGCCTGTGTAATTCTATGGGATACACAGAGCTTGGAAAATGGTCATGTAAAAGTGATTTATGACTCCTTTTTTAACACACTAACCCACATAAATGTCAGTGGACCTCAGAGGAGAATTAAAATGCAGGAAGACTGATGTGGGCCCTTTACATCTTTGAGATGTAAACAGTCATTCAGAGTGGTGTGATGTGGTTCATTGCAGATAAAAACTCAGATTTCTTTACACTAGTGTCCATGTCTGCAACAGAAATATAGCCTTTTTTGTTTTACGGTACACGACCACCAGTGAAACTAGACGTGTCTTCTGAGTTTCCATGTTTTTATACGTGATGTTAATGGTAAAATATTCACAAATCTGAAAAATAGGTATAACAGGTATATAAAAAAAAAGTTTCCTTTGTGGACTATTTTACCTCACAACGTCGTGCATGTATACATCCACCAGGACTTGATTAAAATAAATGGATTAAAATATATTTAGCCCAAAACTTTATTACAAAACTATCATAAAACAATGTGTGAGGCGTCAGGCAGCATATATAACCATTTCATTTAATGACTTTCAGAGGCATTAAACTCTTCAGAGGTCTGGTTCCTATCACCACCGCTGTGAACAATTCTGACTCTTCAGTTTCTCTAGAACGGAACATTTCACACCAAACCACTCTGAATGGCTTTGTTTACATCTCAACCCTTTAATTATATATCATTTTTAAAACATCAGTTGTGTTCCACCTTTTATACTCCGTCCCAAACAGCCACTTGGGGAAAAAAACTGACAATTTCGAAACAAAACCGGTTAATGTTAAGAGTCAGTCTGTGAAAGCCACCATAAGAACCACATTTCCAAGAGGTCAAATGGTTCTCTTATTAGGAACATTTCGCCATGTACCGTCACAAGATGAGTGGTTATACATTTTGGATGTTCCTCTTAAACTTACAGTACTTAGTATTTTTTCCTCAGCGAAGTTAAAAATGTTACTGCATAAGTCAATAAATGCAGTTAAACAGAATTGGGGAAAATAACGTTACATCTGTTCGTAAGACCCGGGTCTGAGGCGATTTAGCTGAATTACGTACAAGTTGTCTTTTTAAGCATTTGATGATTTAATAAACGTGCTCATCAAAAACGTTTATTTAAATGACAAAGTTGAAGGTAATCTTAAATTTAAAATGTTCTTATAACTTTGTCGAAAACTTTATGATTTTGTTTGGAGAGAGTCCAAGACGAGGCGTTTAAAAATGTTTTTAGTGCCGTAGTAGTGTTTTATCTTTGTAATGATGGATTGGATAGTGGGTGTCAATATAAGTGACGGCCATATTTGCCGGTGCTGCTCTGCTGTAAACAAAAAGTGTCTGTGAGACGGACGCTTCGCCGAATTTAGGGACATTTTTATTTCTGTAATTTAATATGTCTTTAGGAATGTCTTACAAACCTAACCCCCACCAGCACATTCCAGGAACTTCTGGGAACCAAGGTGAGCGAAAAAATGCGAGAAAGTGTTGAGTCTTCGACACGTTATGTCGAGTGTAAAATTTGGCGTTACAAAGGATACCTGGGGAAAAAAGCCGAGTGTGTAGTTTTAGTCCAGTCAGACAGCTAAAGGGTCAGATCCTGAGAGCAATCCGCCATTATTACTACTGAAAAAAGAGGCTCTCTCGGTGACGGTTGGAGAAAATGAGAGCGTGTGGTGGTTATATCGATCCTGC
This sequence comes from Colossoma macropomum, assembly GCF_904425465.1. Classification (NCBI taxonomy): domain Eukaryota; kingdom Metazoa; phylum Chordata; class Actinopteri; order Characiformes; family Serrasalmidae; genus Colossoma; species Colossoma macropomum. The sequence goes on along the minus strand of NW_023494804.1, from coordinate 14,452,857 downwards.
TTCAGGAGTCCGTGTCATTTGTCGGCCGAATAGGTTTGGGTGGAGGCCGCTACAGTCTGATAAAAAAATGTCCTTTTGGCTGCTAAGATCAGCGCCGTTCCGTTTCCTCCATGATAGTCTCTCCAGGGCGGTTGATTGATCGGATCTGAATGGGCTTTTTTATTTCTCTTTACGGACATCTAGCGGTCGAGGACGGTACTGCACTTCGTGGAGTCCCTGTAAAAAATCCCAACACTGAAAACGATACTGATATTTAAAGGGGAATTCAGACCAAGTCATTTAGAGTAATGCGAAAAAAATTGAGTAGTAAGAAATGCGCTCTTTTAGAGAAGCTTACCGAATCGTTCACCGTAGTGGTGGTAGGAACCAGACGTCTGAAGTGTCCCAGGTATAGAAGTCCGTTTCCGCCACTGGAGAAAAAAATATAGCCGTTTAGTAAGTCGTATTAATGAGAAGGTTTTCCATAATTATGACTTAGTATCTCATAATAATGACCTAATGTCTCATAATTTTGACTTGCTGTCTCATAATGAGTTGATGTCTCATAATAATGCGAAACTTTCTCATAACTACGACATAACATCTCATAATAATTACTTCCGATCTCATAATGAGAATTTTCTAATGATTATGAGAAAGTAAGTCGTAATTCTGAGAGGTTAAGTCATAATCATGAGAAAGTAAGTCTTAATTATGAGATGCTAAGTCGATTATAACAGAGTAACAGTTAAGCCATTATAATGAGACAGTAAGTCATAATTATGAGATGCTAAGTCGTAATTATGACATTGTAAGTCATAATTATGACATAGTAATTCATTATGAGATACAAAGTTATATTAAGTCATACTTGTGAGATTGAATCTCATTATTATGAGATAGCAAGTCAAAATAATGAGATGCTAAGTTGTAGTTAGGAGATTGTAAGTCATAATTATGACATAGTAATTCATTATTATAAGAGGTACTAAGTCATAATTATGAGATCCTAAGTTATACTTATGATATATTAAGTCATAAATATGAGATTGAATCTCATTATTATTATAATGTTATGCTAAGTTATATTTATGAGAAAGTAAGTCATAATTATAAATGAGCAAGTCATAAATACTTGTGATAGTTATGCAAAACTTTCTTTTTACTATGACTCACTAAATGGCTGTATACTTTTTTCCAGTGGCGGAAATGGGCTTTCATAGAAATCAGACAAAGTTACTCGGAGTAGTTTGATGCGAAATGCTCCGTTTTAGAGAAGCAAACCGAATTGTTCACAGTGGTGCTGATAGGAACAAGAACAAGGATGGTACAATACTACTTTCTCGTTTACAATAATATTGTTTCTTTTTAAAACTACTGATTTTTAAATGAGCTACTTTTATCTGAAACGTTTCAAAGTAGGCCAAAATAGAGCATCTTAAAGTAGGGTATCATGCTAAAACTACTGAGACACCCTACTGCACCACAGGCAGAAATGCACAACATCACATTGCACAGTGTGAGTGCTATTTCAGGATAGATTTGGTACAGTACTGGATCACATTCATTTTTTTTTTTACTTCGGTATCTGATTCAGTATTTTTGAACTGATATTGGTATGCATCAATACCAAAATGCAATCTTTACTTGTGCATAAAGTGATGTTTATACTTTGTCCTTTTCAGCTGGGAACATCCCCTCTCCCTCTTCAAACATCTCAATGGTTCAGTCTTATAGACCAATAATAAATGATTTTGGACCACCATCATTGGGATTCTTACAGGTAGGTGATGGCCTCTGATAAGATATAGTTTGAATTTACTGCTTTCATTTAAAAATTATGTACTTAATAAAACAACTGTCCATCAGGAAAGCCAATCATTTCTCTATGTACAGGGGCCGAATGGGACTCAACCGCCCCAGAGCAAATATGCAGAACTCCTTGCTATCATTGAAGAGCTTGGGAAAGAAATAAGGCCGACGTATGCTGGAAGTAAAAGCGCCATGGAGCGCCTCAAAAGAGGTATTGTTATTATCTTCTCAGATTTCATTTGTATTGTTTAGTTTTATACTGTCTGACGCAAACATGTCTTGTGTTCCAAAGGTATAATTCATGCAAGAGGACTCGTACGAGAGTGCCTGGCGGAGACTGAAAGAAATGCAAGATCTTAGCCACGGAAACCTGACTCTCATCAAAGAGCAGAGGAATTCTTTACTACTCTCACACAGGAGTGCTGCATGGCTTTCCCACAACAGAGGGATGAAACAATCAAAAAAATTATGCTTTGAGTATTGTAGTTAAGTCATGGGTTGGAGGCATTGCAACATTCATCGTCTATTCGATGAATGCTTAAGAGATGTTGAATTTATGAGTGTTGCCATTTGAAGTTTTCTTTCTCTTATTTCTATTATTATACATATATATTTTGCCACATAGCATCTTTAAGAACAAACAAGTGAAACTGCATGCAAAGGACAGATGGACCAGAGTTTGAAAGTGCATGGCTTTTACAGGTTTATAGTAGAGATGTCCTCTTTCATAAAATTTGATGGGATCAAGCTATTGGTCTTTTTTTTGTTCATAATTGGGATTTACTGAGGGTAGTTGTAGTTATACCATTATGTTAGTCTTTTTTATTTATTACCTTGTGTAATAAAATGTATTTTCATGTAAAAAAAAAAAAGGTCACTTTTTGGAATTTTGTATAAACGTCAATAAATATGACATTTGTTGTGTACAAGATGCTTTTTATGTACTATTTCCCAATATTTAGCCAATATTCCGTTTTCTGTTTTACAATGATTTTTTTTGAAGTAATAATTTTATGGGAAATCAATTAAAACCCTATAGGTCTGATTTCACACAGTAATTTATAGGACATTTAATATGGCTTTGTTTAACTACATAACAGTTTCTATCACGCGAGCTTCATGATTTTTTCTAAAGTGCCTGTTACAGAGGGGAAGACAACAAAGCGACCAGTCAGCACTACTGTTGTGTTCTTGAACGTGCTGAGCACGGTGTCTTCCACCAATCACAATTCAGAAGTGGCGTCAAACACTGGCTCGGCCAATCAGCTCGCAGCTTTCGAAAACCGTTTCAACCAATGGCGTCGCGCGGCGCATTGTGACGTTGTGGGGCGGTGATTGAACGTTGATGCTGCGCATTATAGAGATTCAGTTTAGGAAACCGATTCTTTGAAAGTGCGTCCGATGCAACGATTCATTTTCGATGTGATGGAAGTCACAGCATACATACACATACCATGCGTGTACAAAACAGCGTTCAAAATTAAAGGTGAATTCCACCATTGTTTCAGAATTCTGCATAATTCAGAGACTGAGATGTAAACAAAGTCATCCAGTGTTTTTATGTGAAATGGTGCACTGAAACTCGCTGACTCTTATCTTTACAGCTGTTGTGGTGTTGCTCTAGGGCTTGCAATGTAGAAAACGCCAATATAACTACTTTATTTATGACCAATGAACCTACACTTGTGTTGTAAGTTTTTATTAGTAATTATAGCAACGGAAAGCAGAAAATAGGAAAAAAAGGTTTGCTTTTGGGGACTATTTTGGCCTACAACGCCCTGCAAATACCTTGCTTTATGCCAAAAAACCTTTGCTCAAAAGCATTGTAAAATAATGTCTCAGACATATTCATAACCATTTCATGTAAGTTTCTGTGTAACTTTTAGATGCATTAAAATCTGGTTCCTATCACCACCACTGTGAACAATTCTGACTCTGTAAGTTTCTCTACGGAGCATTTCACACCAAACCACTCTGGATGACTTTGTTTATATCTCAACTATTTAATTATGCATTAATGTGAAAAGAATTCTGAGGAATCCACCTTGAAACATAGCATTCTGTTCACACCAATAAATCAAAATGAAGTTTTGTAACTTTATGTAAATTGTAAACAAAATTTATTCTAAGCCGTCGCCAGTTAACACGGACGAAAACTACAAATTTAAGTTCGATTCACTTGGACTTTGACTCACTTTGAATCGGTTCGGCCGGTTCACTTAAAAGAACCGGTTCCAAAGACGAGTCATTTAGGAGTCGGACATCGGTTAGCGCATTCGGGGGGGAAACGTCAAAATGGGAGAAGTGGCAATACAAGTTTACAAGTGAGTCTAGCTTATTTCACTTCTGCGACAACTGTATGAGTTTTGGTGCCTGTTTATTCGGAGCTGTTGTGGTTTAGGGGCTAAGTCGCGCTATCGAAAGGTGGCCGTAGCTGCAAAGGTGATCTCTGTCTTCACATTTGTCTCTGCCGCTGTAGTTAACGTTAGCTAGCGCGCTAAAGGAAGCCCGTTAGCAAACATTAGCTGGTTAGCTCCCTTCTTAGCTTCGGCGCCGTTCTGTACTTGCTTAGTTCTAGAGCTTCCAGCGGTTGAAACCCTAAAGCCTACCTTCAGGGAGTCAGCTCTATTCCACTGAACAGTCTGTATGGGGATGAATAATGGTTGTATAGGCTGCAAGTCCACGTAGCCCGTGAATTTCAGCTGGGTAGCTAGGGCTTGAATGTCTGCAAACTATGAAGTTTTGGAGTCAGCTCAGTGAGAATGTCGTTTTCTTATTGATATTAGGGACTGTGTTCAATGCTCAATTTGGTCCCTTGTGTATCATTTTGACGCAAAAAGCTACTTTGCTCCTCCAGCAGTCTTTCTGTTGGTGTTGTACAGCTGCTGCTGGAGCAGTGCATTGCTCTTCATTCTTCACAGCTCAAACAAATCACCTGTCATTTAACCTGATGTGTGTAAATGAAAGTAGTTTTTCTGTGCTACTTCTTAAGCTGCTTTGTGGAGGATACTGTTTCTGTTCTAATCTTGTCTAATGTCACATTCTTGCTGCCATACTTAGTGCTGTAGAAGGTGCATGGAGCTTATTTTTGTTTTGTCTGGTAGGTCTCAAATGCATCCTTCTAGCCAGGCCGCTTAAGCATGTCCACAGATGACAGCATCTCTGAGGACGTGTCCAGCTCCGTGGCTCTGAGCCATGACCACACTAGTGCCAGTGGTGGGAAGGAGAGTGAGGCCTCCATCGTCTCCTCCGAGGACACCGTGTCGGGCCTGGCTATTCCTGAGAAGGAGCGCCCTGCAGCCCGCCAAGTGCAGACCCTGGAGGGTCTCCTCCAGGCCGCTGAAGGGGCTGTGAAAAGTCGACCCTCAGGCACACCAGCATGCAACATTTCCCACAAAATAAGGTCTGTGGCTCCTTGCTCTTTGCTCCTTGCTCTTTGGGATGTCTTTGTTTTGTGTTTTCTGGTACACGTTGAATGCTCTTCAGGCATAGTTAAACTGGGGAGAAAAAGGCTTTTCTTCTCCGTATCACATGCTACAGGAATCTGTGTCTTCGCACCGAAGAGGAGTTCAGCTCAGGGAGAAGCCTGCCCTTCATCAACCCCAGTTCTTTGGAGACACTCCGTGCCCTGGTGCATGAGATCCAGAGCAGTGGAGAGACGGACCCTGAGATCTGGAAGAACTGTGAGGTAAGTAGGATGCTGAGAGAGAAAGAGAAAGAATGATTTTTGGTTCTCTGTGGTGCTACAAAGCAGCCAGCAACCCAGATGTCTGGGTCATCGTCTGGGGCCTCCCCCAGGACTCCAGCTGACAGTAGCAGCAGCAGCCACGCTGACAGACAGCTGATCCCTCCGCACCCCAATGGAGTCCACAAGTGAGATGATAATGTCACTTCGACTGTGATGTTAAAATGGCATGTATCCTCAAAGCTGCAGAGGGTTTAAGCCTAAATGTTATCTTACAAAAGTAATTGGTTTGGTACAAAAATTTGCATGTTTATATTAAACAGTAAGACTAACCAAATGCGTTGAATAGGTCTCTCGTTAACACACAGTGCTAATGGGCTGGGAGGGTGAAGTCTAGCGCATGCTTCCACTGAATCTTTTCAAACTGCCCCTGATGCAAAGTCATTGGTCAGTGGGCTTAGAGGAGACTACTACTTGCTAATTTTGTACATCAGCTGCCAGATGCCCTTGTTGGCTAGGCCATCCTAGCGCATCCCCAAAGAGAGTGAAGCCAGTAATGCCCGCTTGAACACCCAGCTGCGGACGGCTGTGGCATTGCCGGAAATCAGACTCACTATTTCTCAACGATGGGGCTAAGACTTAGATGGCATGTTTTTTCTCCTCGTAGTCTTGCAGTCACAGTCAAAAGTACATAGAAGCACCACCATTATTATTCTGATAAATGATGGCACAACATGAATTTCTGAGTATATCATGGATACAATCAGTATTTCTAAGACACTAGATGACCAGTGTATGCTAATTAAAGAGCCTGTACACAACAACCAAAGTATAGTAAGTATAGTAACGGCATACTAGCAAGTAGCTAATTAGCTGTGAGCCTGTTATGCTATTATTATTTTTTGGATTCATTTATTTTTACCAGTTGTTGAGTTTTTTGGTGTTCCCTCTTAAACAATTTGTTGTTATAAGTGTTGAATTTAAATAGATTATTCCAAAATTTTAAGTTTCTTCCAACTTATTTAGCAGAAAACAAGAGTATTGTGATCTATAACACATGCAGCCTTCATCTCCCAGACAGGAATTAAGACTAGTCCTGGACTACATTTTCCTTTCAGTGGAGAATCTCCTTTCAGAATGCTGTGTAGTCTAGGACTAGACCTAATACCTGTCTGTCTGTGTATCGTTTTTACCATTAAATTTATCAAAGCGTGATCTCACTCTAGCATTGTACAGTACTCCCCAGTCAGCATTGTTGAGCAGCTTAGCATGGAGAAGGTCTAGCACACTGCTTTTATCACAGGGACTCAGGAGCTCTGCTGTCCACTTGAGTTATGGCCTGTTGCACTCTTGTGGACTCTCAATCATGGATAACGAAAGGTCTCAGTGAAATTAAAATTCAACTCTGCATTGTAAAATTTATGCGTCAGTTGATCAGGTTACGCATGTGCCACATCTTCTCTATTCTATCAATAAAATAACAGAAAGGAAGATGGGCTTGTGTTTTTTTCTATCTCCTCTTCTGATTTACTTCACGTTTATAGAATCTGTGTGTAATATGTGCATTCTGGTGTGCTTTTAAATGTGTTACTGTTACTAAGGACAACTTCATCCAAAATGGTTTTAGATTATACTAATGTAATACTAATAACGTTAATCATGAATTAACACTAGTGTCACAGAGTATCATGTTAATGGTTTTCTAGATAGCTTTCCTTGAGTGTTGGCATTTTGGGGGTGAAGTACTCCTCTAACAACTGTACTTTACTGTGAAAATAAAAAAAAAAAACAAAAACATTTGATGATGTCCTCATCAACTTTCTCTTTCTTGTCAAACAGGGTAGATGGCTGCATCTCTTTCAGCTGGTGGAAAAGCAATATCAAGAACAAATTCTTGCTCAGCAAGAACAGTATCAGTGCCAAATACAGGTCAGTTAAAGAAGGAATTGGAACGATACCAGGTTTTGCAGTATGTATCTCTTTTTTTTCGTGTGTTTGAATTGACTTTGGCTTGTGTGTGTGTGTGTGTGTGTGTTTGCTCGAATGAGGTCTTCTGTCAGTTTAGTGTGGGTGTATTGTTTTTAGATCATTGTATACTGCCCCAAGTTTGAAGCAATACAGAATGCTTATGCAGGCAGAATGCTATAAGCTTTCCTACCTTGCTTTCCTAATTGTGTCTTAGAGTAAATGAAGTCATTAATCAGTATAGAAGAAGAAATGTGCTTAGTACATTGTGCTCTTTTCTCACAGCTCATCCAGGATGAGATTAAAGCATTAGTGCAGCTACAGAACCGGCAAAGCGGTGCACAGACACACCCCTCAGACTCGTCCCCATGTGAGGCCAAGGTTTCAGAGCCTCTGGTGAACTTAACGAACGAGAGCCAAACTTTTACCCTAGCTCCGGGACATCTGTGTCCCCAGCAGCTCACAGTCAATCCACAAGAAAGTTCGGATGAAGGGCTGGTGACTGTCCTGAGCAGCGGCTATGGTACGCTTTCTGCCTGGGAGGCTGGACTGGAACCAGGTGCGACTGAGGGGAAGGATGAGGCTCCTTGGTCCCCCAAACAGCTGGACTGCAGCCTTCAACATTTGCCCTTAGTTGAAACCAGCCTGCATGGGCAGGATAGTGTACCGAGCAGAATATTACCTCCCAATAATGCACCTCACACAACTGCCTCAACTGTGCCAAGTCCCTCTGCTGACAAGCAGAGACTAAACAGGTGGGTTTCTCTTGCATAGAAGTAACCCTAAGAGTTTTGAGTCTGTTTACTCGAGTAAACAGAGTAGCTGGTTTATTAGGTGCACATACCTTGTGACTACACTCATTCAGTCCTTTTACCAGGTCCGACTATCATATAGGTGGTAGGCATACAGTTACTGACAGTAGCCCACCTGGTACTGCACAATTTATCACCCACGTCCATGGCCTGATTAATCATATAGGCTATATAGGCTGTAGCTTAGGGCCTCGCAAGTGCAGAGCGTTGGATCAGCGTGTTGAAAAAACAAGTTTAAATGTGTTTAAACATGCGTTCAGCGTAAGTAGGAATGTACATGAAAAATATTAAGTATAGGCATCGCACCACAGTTCTCATATTGGTGCATCCCCGTTAGCAGGTATACATTTAGAAGGTATAGTGCATCTTTTCCATTTTATGTTATGTTTTAACCCAGGCGTGTCAAACTGGGTTTTTTCTTGGCCAAATCCCTGCAGAGATTAGTGGAGATGACTCTCATTTAACAGTCTAAATTCGGGTGTGTTTAATGAGACACAATCTGCAGTGCTGTTCCCCATGAGAACTGGGGTCCGACAGGTGTTCTAGACCTTCATCAGTGGTCAGTTTCTGACCATTGTTGGATGAATATTTTTGGCAGGGGGACTGTTATCTGTGGGCCAATAATAAATATTATTGAATGCTCTGGTAATGGTGGCAGTATAAGTAAGCGCAGACATTATGCAGGTGATCATTCTTTAGTTCACTTTCACGTGGGTATATGTATGTTGCTTTGTCTTCAGTTAATCATTCCCATTGAACAGTTATTCTAATGTGTGATTACTTTGAATGCTGAATGGAAAGAACATTGTAACGTAGATTTTCATTCTTGCAAAGAATGCTGGGGTATGTGCAAATATAACAAAGAAACTCTGGTATATGAGATCTACTCACCAGTAGAGTGTGAAATGGTCACACATGTTCATAAGAAGAGTGCCAAGGGGTTTAACAATATTTTGGTTTCCAACCAAACAAACATGGAGAATAGTTGATATTACAGATGATACATTTTCTTGCTTTCTATTTTTTAATAGTTTTAAGTGCAATAACTTTTGTGCAGTCCATGTTTTGTGTGTGTGTGTGTATGTATATATATATATATATATATATTATTTTATTTATTTATTTATTTATTTTTTTTTTAGTATGTTACATCCATCAAATGAACAATAATTGTGTATTTGGGCTGAAACACTCTTTATAACTTCAGCATGAATGAGTGGAGCTAAACTGCTGTAGGCTGAAGTGGATATATATATAAATGTGTTGTTTTTTGTGACATCACAAAAACAATGAACACCAAACAGGCTGTGGTTTCAGGAGTGAATATTTTTTGAAATATTAACAATGTTTACCTACTGAAAAAAACCTCAGTTATTTACTTAAATTTAGCATTTATTTAGTATGTTTTCCACCATATGGGCCGTTTAAGTAATATTAAAAGCTAGTCCACATGGTAATTATATGGTAATTACACTACCATCTGAGAAAATACAAGCTATAGGGTAAAGCTGTGCAGTGCTCACATGTGGTGCTTCATAACTGAATTTAAACCCTGGCTATGCTACTGCCCCTGATACTCTTCTACCAGTTCCACATATTACCGCTAATAGCAGGTTGGCATCACTGCTGTGCTGAGAATAATCCACCGTTCAAATATCTGGTCCGGATGATCTTATGGCGATCTGTTTCCATTGATGGATGTGGGAGAGGGGCCTGATAAGTTGTGCAGTAACATATAGGCTTCAATCAGTAATTGTATACCCAGAAAGTGTATCTAGGTGTACCAGACAAAATATCTATCGAGTGTAGATATAATGTGTACCTAATAAACTGTTGACTATAAGTTTAAGGACTGTCTATTCATGTTTCTGTATTAAAGGACAATATTTTTTCTGGTCTGTTTTCTTTACATTTCTATACCTTTCTAGTCAACCACTGACCTCCTGGGCTCAGAAGCAAAAACACAGGCAAAGGAAAAGCAAACAGTCACAAAACAGATCACCGCAGATGGAGAGGAGAGAGGAGAGCAGGCCAGGTGGTCCTCCCAAGGAACATAAGGACAATATGGATGATGTAAGCAAAGACCGCACCTTTTAGGATAATTCTTCTTTTGCGTGTTTTTCCGAATGTGTATCAACTACAGGAGAGGTCGGTGCTGTTTCTTTGTGTTTAGTTTGTTTTTAAGCATGAGTTTGATCATATGGAGAATCAAATCTTGATAGCTGGTTCTTTGTGTAAGGTTGTGCTGTAACCGTACAGTGTGGATGTTTGAAATCTGGGTCTGTGTATACAAAGCTGTCCCTCTTGAGTCCAGTTGTTGGGTTTTTTTTTTCCTTCAGCCTGGATGCACTGCAGCCCACTTGAATCCTGTTCCTCTAAAGAGAAGTGACAGCCTAGTGTCTGAAGCCTCAGGTAATCATTGTCCAAAACGAATGGAGCTCTGTAGTATGACATTTATACAAGGGACAAGACGTGTTTCAGTGGTAACAGTATAAAAGATTCTAATGTCCAGCTGTTCAGGGGTTGGTCCTCTGAAAAACTGCAAAGTCTCTGCAACCATTGAATAAAAAAAAAACATTTACTTAATGTTTTAAGTCACTCATCAGTAAGTATTTCAAATGTATTATGGTGTTAAAGTCATCTCTGACCATTTAAGCATTGCTATGCAACAGTATAAAGTGTTTTTAGCAGCATGAAAGGACCCACCTTTTTAATTGGCCTTAACGTTTGTAAGTGTATTACAGCTGTGTTTTTGTTGTGGGATGTGCATGTTGCTGCCTTTTTGCATTAATGTCTGTCCCAAAGGTTTGACCTACTGGAAGCTGGATGAGAGCGAGCTGTACCGCCCTCTACCTGACAGCTTTGAAAGTAGTTCCCTCCTCTTAATGCAGGATGTGTCTCTGAGCCAGGTAACTGTTCTAAGATTCTCATATGCTTATTTTTGTTTTTAGTGAGATACAGCACCAAACATAAGGTTTATTACATTGCATGCTCTAGTTTATACTGTGCATGTCTGTGTTGCATGTAGCCTCTAGCAGATGAGGCCAGACTCTCTCTGTCTCTGAGAGAGATCTACCAGAGCAAGCAAAAGGGAGACCCCAAGGGCCAGGAGTGGGACTCCTTAATCAACTCTGATGCATCCTCGCCTCAGGTGAGCACCGAGCACATTCCCAAACCAAGTTACACACCTTAGCTTAGTTTATTTGGATCAGTTTAAGGAGTAGAATTAAAAACAGCATTCCACTCCAAATCCATTTAACATGTTTAACATGTGATTGAAACAGGGAAGAAAATGATTAACCATTAAATTCTTAACTGACAAATAAACCATTCAGTTTTATTTAATTTTGAAGAAACAGCAGTTCCTATATTAATAAGCAGGTTTATTATTCAAGTTGAAGAATACTTTTGAGTTGTTCGCGTGACGGCACAATGGGCAATTGGTTCTGCAAGATAGGCCAGCTAACAAATGAAGCGCACCTAAAAATCGTGGTGTTGGGACCATTTTTCGAGAAGACGATAACACAACTATGACTCTCTACCATACGCAAACATCCACAGGCAATAAGACAGTTATTTGGTCTCCAAGAGAAAGTGTGATGCACGGTAGTGTGAGGAAATCCCACATGGGTGAGCAACTATAGAGAAGTACGTGGTGGACAACGAATGCTTTTGAGAGCTGCTTGGGTACATTGAGCCAAAGCTAGCCCCATTCATGGCATTTATGTTCATTTTAACTTGGGCTAGTTATGAGTGGTAAATATGACTGTAGAACATTTAGAATAGTCTTTCTTTCTAAAGTGAATGGACATTTCCAAAATACATGCATGAAGTGCCCACTTCCCTAGTATAACTTTCAGCACACACAGCTGTGGTAATAAGCACCATTATAAACAGTTTTAAAGGTGAATAATGTATTCACATTTAATTTAATTGTAGTCTGTCAGTTGATGGGCTGGGTTTGAGGTGGCAAAAGTGTTTGTCCAGATCGTGTCCTAGTCAGGCTGAAAGCTTAACTTGCCCAATTCTGAGTTCTACACCTATGTAACAGAAAGAACATTACAAAAGACATTTTTAATTAAAAAGTTAAAAAATACAAACCCTGCCTGCTGTGTGTTACCATCAGTTAATCCAGTCTAACATGGGACAAGATGTGACTGTCCCAAGGAGAGTGAGGATCAGGGGCATAAAAGCAAAAACCACAATAGTCCATGAAGAGTTTGGACTGTCCTAAGCTCTTTATCACTATTCATATCTTCCAAAGTATAATTAACAATTATTTAAATAATGTTTTGTGACTTTTAATAATAATACATTTTTTCTTTTAAACATTTTTGTATGTTAGCAATAACATCTATCTAAAGGCCTTTTCTGTGAAAAAAAGTATCACAGTTAAGGGTAAAATCTTTGTAGCTTGAAGAAAAGACAAAGTCTTCTGAACACTAAATAATAAAATTCCAGTGTGACAAACAAATATTCGAACATTCAGATTATTTGGGCCAGCTCTAGATTTTATGTAAAATGCTCCTTAAATTGATGCTCATTCTACCATCTGTTGCTGCGTGTCTCAGGTGCTGGCTCTGGACCCCACAGTGCATGTAAGGCAGTCGGACCGTACATCAGGCTTCACGTCGCCCTCGCACTTCAGCAGCCCGTCACTCAACGCCCAGCCACGACCGTATACCAGCATTTGTGCCCCCGTCAGCCCGGACTCCATGGCCCCGCGCAGCCACATGGACACTGACTGTCTGTCCAATGCTAGCAGCCTTTCTGCCCAGCAAAGCCTGGTCCGCAGCCCTACCTCCCCCACCTTCCGCACCGTGCCCCGGGCTAACAGCGACGACGAGGGCAGCCACACAGCCACCGTGACACTGCGGCCCACAGGTCAGGCCAGAGTGGAACAGTCTCCAAGCCCCCGGAAACTGAAATCATCAACCTCTCTGGATGACCCGGTGGTCCTCTCTTTGTAATAATCATTTCCTTTTCTTTCAGTAATTACCGCATACCCTTGAGCTGTAGTGTTAATCTGTGCATAGTGTAATTTGTACATACAGCAAAAATTACAGTTACTTTTATCTTAACTATTTGTACTATTTTTCCTCCACACTTCTTCTGTTTCTACTAATCTACTCTTGCATGTCTTAATGAGAACCATTGCTGAGACAAATTCCTTGTAAGTGCCCTCTTGGCCAATTTTACAGATTTGATTCTGAAATCTGTAACAGCAAGTTAAGCAGTGCAGGTGCAAAGGTATTCTATTGTGATACATTTCTTCAGTGTAGTGCATGAAGCTGCCCTCTTTAGTGTCAATATCGGTGCAAGATGGTTATATACAGTATGTAGCAGTAACAACTGTGCTTGGTCAGCTTTGTCTCCACATCTCAGCTACTTCTTTTGACCTCCTTCTCTACCCAGGTTGAGACAGAACCTGAGGGAAAAGCATGCACGGCACATAGCAGACCTTCGAGCGTACTATGAAGCGGAGATTAGCACCTTGAAGGAGAAGTTGGACTTAGTTAATTTGCCCCTGGACATGGAGAAAAGCAACCAGATTCTGCTAGAAAGGTTAGCAATAACAGCGGTGTAAAAAAAATCCTTACTCAAAATAAATGACTTATGCTGGAGGGTTGAGGCATAAAGGCTGATTTTATACTTCTGCGTTTGCGTATCTGTGTGCAGACGTTGTTCATAAACGTTTGTGTAGCCAACATACTGGCACATAATGTGGATGTGTACCCTAAGGTCCAAACCAGAATGTAAAAAAAATAAAGAGGAAATTCCTCTTGCTCTCTTAGAATAAATGCTCACTTCACTGGTTTTGTAACATTTTGAAGAGGTTATAAACATGCCTCCAACTACATCATTTGATTTTATGCTAGCTCTGGTTCGGGTCAAGTATAGACCTCTGAAATCATGTCTTCATTGTGTAGGAATTCAGGTGTAAGCTGGTTTGGCATGGGAAGAATGCCGCTTTGGACTAAAACTAAAACTAAATCTGATTTTGACATACAGACATTTTTCCTCAGAACCTTGCCATATCCTCTGCATAAGAAAGTTGTTAAGGAGCCAAAATATGTCTAGTGCTACAAGACAAAGCTAACACTGCTGTGTAATGAAATGGCATCATAAAACTGACAACCTCACCAAAATACCCCACGCAAATTAGTAAGCTTTGTAAACTGTCTTATGTGTAGTTTGATTAGCTGGTGTTGGTATATAATAATGTTGAACTTTAATAGTAGACACGTTTTCATGCAACATCATTTCAGTGTGGAGGAGCATTAGTGCCACATATGAAGCATTATTTGTATTAGGATTGCTAAATGACCTAATTTAGTGGATCCAGTGACACTTGGGGGAGGGGGGATGTACAGAGGACAAAATGTATTGGCTTTGGAGCATTTTAGTTTACCCCAGTACACCAACAGCAGTGACTTTTGATTTTCTGTCATAGAGAAAACCAGCTTAGATCTAGAGTTCTTAATATGGGTGTGATGCATGACTTCAGATGTCTATTTGGGTCTTTTCCCACCCCCAGGGCTGCTGTATAATGGATCAGCATTCGTTTGATGCACAGCTCTGCAGATATGCTTAACATGTAGTAGAGGTTTTGGAGGTCTGGGCTTCGTGGCCTCTGAGAGCAGTGCTTACTCATGAAACTCTTCTCTGCATCTCGTCGCATATACATTTATGTGCGTCTTCACAGATCTATAGGTCAGCCTCAATTGTGGAGAATGAACCTTTAGCAGTAGAATACTGTGTATCTAGACTTATTACATCTTTTGATGGCCCCTGACAGGTGCGAGCACCTGGAAAGAGCCCTTACAGAGGCGAGTGTGCGGATCAGAGAGTTGGAAACAAGAAACCAACACCTGGAGAGACAGCTGGTATGAGTCACACTTTGTCCCAAACAGCCTTGAGTTATGTTCAAAATCAACAGAAACCATGACTTGGTACACAGTGATCAAGTAAACATTACTTATCAGATGTTGTTTTGTTCTGTTTTTCACAATTTTACATGCTTGTTTTCACCTCTTTAGACTGGTGTATTTAATCTTAAGGCTTTGTTTAACACCTAGGTGGAGTGGCCTGAGCGGTATGATGCAGCCAGTTCCATGGTTCAGGCTCTGCAACAGCGCCTGGAGGAGACTAAGCAGAGTGGCAGGGAGAAAGACAACACTGTGACCAAACTGAGAAGCCGCCTGCGGCACCTGGAGGAAGCCGTGCAGAACGCCTGCAAGGAGGTGGACGAGAAAGAAGCCTGCATGAACAAAGAACACAAGATGCTCCAAGATGTGAGCGACTTTCTCATGTCTCTTGACTAAATAGTAAGGGTGCGGGAAAAAATTGATTCTTAGATACATCGCGATGCGGACGTGAATGATTCTGAATCAATTCACAAATGTCAGAAATCGATTTTTCTAAATGTTTAATTTATAGCGTAATGTTGACGGAACGCAAAAGGCAGAACTTGGAAGTGGGTAAGTGCAGCGCCCGGACAGTCTGTGACGACACATAACAAAAACACTACTGGATGAGCGAGAAATCCGACCGGCTCCCTCTGCATTAAAGCCAGGTTAGATCAGGAGTCACAACACAAATGATAAGAAGAGCCATTTGGTCCTTTCAACAAAAATCAAACCACATTGGGAGCAACAACATTTCATGTCTCAGTATGTGATAATGTACTAGTATAGGCTATAAATATAAACGAGAGCGCAGATTTACTTTGCTGTGCTTTAAGCTTTAGCTCAGCTATAGCCGCTTTTCTTCCATCTCCGCCAGAAAACTTTTCTTCAAAAGTACATCGGCTTATTGTAAAGTGTCTCTCAGCGTTCGGCTGTTTTACGAGGCTGAAGTTGCTTCTCATTCTCCAGCTTCTCGTTCGAATTTTCCCGTTCCACCTTAAATTCTTACTCAGACGCCGAATGTAAATGCGGCACCATTTAAGGTGGAACGGCAAAATTCGAAAGAGAAGCGACTTCATCTTTGCAACTGTTTAGTGTTTCACAGTCTCTCGTTGCAGATTTAACGTACCAGGAAACGAACTGCGCTGCTTATAAATGCGAATAACTCATCGTTTCAAAGTTACCTGCAGTCTGCACGCCAATTCTCAGTCGTTGCGAAACAGGGCTCCCCCCGCCCCCGTCTCTACAACGAGACCGAAAACGAAGTTATAAAATCACTAGAAAACGGGTAGGACAGCTGTAATGTGCTGCGTGGACACCCATTACCACTGGATCTTATTTCACCGTAACGGCGCATTTTATCGCAGATGAGTGGCAGCAGCGTCTCATGTGCTCCAAACCAGAGCACTGAATGAGAGCCTTCCAGTTCATTTGCCACATCACTTCCATTTGTTTTATTAATAAAAGATATTGGAAGTAAATTCATTGTGGATAATTACAAATACTTTGCTTTGAAAGTACCAAGTCCTCACACAGTGAGAAAGTAGAAATGCTGTATAGAAAAAAAAAGATGCATTGAGATGCATCGATAATTGTTTTATAATCGCATCGCAGCCCTCAGAATCATAATTGAATCGAATCGTGAGGTGCCTAGAGATTCCCACCCCTACTAAATAGTAAAGCATTTTTCAAACTGTTCGCTTGGATTGTGATATTTCATAATTAATTACCACTGACATTAGGGGTGTAACGATATACAGAAGTCCTGGTTCGGTTCACGTCGCAGTTTGGGCATCACGGTTCAGTGCGAGTTTGGTACGGCGGAAACAAGCAACACACACACCCGACTGCATAAGGCTAGGTTTCTTTTCATTTATTTTTAACAGACAGTGAATACACATTGCATGTTACGGTTTCTTTCACCTAGTGTTGTATAGTCCCCCTGAGGTAATGTTAGTACAACCTGTAGTGTGAGTTATCTGCACACGACAGGGTGCCATTACTTAATGTGTACACTGATGGTTCAGTTGTGATTTTGTGAGCGACGAAAACATAAAAATTTGTGTTGAATCTCTTTAACAGGTACAAAATTACTGCAACCTGTAGATAGGGATAGGTCTCATTTTATTTGTCTTTTATTTAACTTAATAGCTGCCTAACTTACTAAGGGCGTACAGCTGATGGTTTCCGAGTGGAACTCATGCATGTAATATTTGGTTCCGTATTATGTTCCTCAATCTTCATACATGCCTTGTATTCTCCATACGACTGCATGCACCCAACGATAACGTCCGTACCGTCATGGTTTGGGATGAATACACATACTGTTACACCCCTAACTGACATATATTATGAAGACGGTTGGCCTAATGTTGGAAAAGGAACTCCTTCTTGTTTTTCTTGAGGTTGTTTGATTTCATTGCTTTTTTTATTCTTCAGCTGCTTCAGGAATATGACTACTTAAGAAATGATCATGAGGCAGTGAAGGTAAGAAAATGTGAATTGTTTGAATATATATACTAGGGATGCATTGATTTCTATACTGGTACAGATACCGTGCCCATGTTCTCATACTCAGAAAAATTTACCGATACCAACGTAAGATACCTGCTGATACCATGTGACATAAGCTGAGCGTACGCTGCTGCACTAATGAGCAAACCACTCAAGCTGACAGTGAAAGAGACTCTGCTCACACAGTGTCACAAAACTGTTTGACAACAAGTTGCTGGTCACTTTAAACTATTTGCCTCGGCATGTTCCTGCCAAACCTACACAATGTGATTTTAGCCCATTTTTAAACACACAGTCACGGCTGCTTCCCCAGTATGAGTGGAGATACGGAGGCAAAAAGTTGACATTTCCTAGCAAAGTTCGTATATGCCAACTTTACTCTGTTTGACTGAATAAAACAGTAAGGTATAAACGTTAATACAGTGAAGTTTTCCCCTAAAGTAGGCTGTAGAGAGACCCTACTATTCTACTGTGTACAGCACCGCCTGGCTTTTAGTTTCAGTGATCAGTGTTGGCAGCGCTGCTCAGTTTCTCTTTGCCCAGTACTTGGCACGCAGCATGTTATTTTGAATGAAACAGCTTTATTTAAAAGTGTTGATAGACAAAGCTGTCTGTAGAGGCTGCATTTCATGTAACATGAACGGATCGCTTCCGTTCTGTGTGAGTATATAAATTGTAGGCTTTGTCTGTCGGCCTATTGAAATGTATGGTGCAAGTCCCCAAAGAACAAGATTTCTAAAATCACACAGTGTCTGTCTGGACATTCAACTACAGCTTAACCAGCCAAACAAAATACTTGAGACATAAAACTCCACAGGTGAGACCTTCAGATGCATTAGCCTCAGCTGTGATTCCTGCTGGCACTGTGCTACAGAGACTGTTGTTGAAAGAGACAGATCAGGGTTTAAACTTACAGCGGTATAGAAGTGCTTTTCTAACAAGGAACAAAAGCCGCCCTTCTCCACTGCAGTGCCACTCGATCAAAGGTAACCAATGTAGCATAGCTAGCTAATGCACATAATTTAAAATTAAAGATTTTAATGATGTAACTGTTAAGGCAAATTGCACTCATTTACACGACCAGCTACTTAATTTTAAGTAGATAACTCAATATGGTATCGGACTTGATATCGTCGAGTACTAAAAAATGTGTACTTGTACTTTCTGAAAAACAAATGGTATCAGTGTATCTGTAATATATACTAAATGGAGGCTGTTGTTAAATAGTAAATGTGTTTCTGTTTTTTTTTTTTTTGAACACAGAACAATTTGGTTTCAACTGAGAATAAACTCTTTGATGCTAATGAGCAAATATCGGAACTGAAAAGGTAAATGAAATTTAAAAACTTGTGGTGTAAATAATTCATTGCATTAGCAGCCAAATCTGGCATAAAAGGTTAAATGTTTAAAAAAAACAAAAAAAAACATATTTAAATATTTTCTAGGGTAATCTCCAAGCTGGAAGCACAAGTTAAACAGCTGGAACATGAGAACATGGCCAGAACTCGCCAGGCTTTACACAGTCACTCACAGCCTTCTGGAGCAGGGTAAGAGATTTATGTTGCACTGTGAGTTCACTCACTAAGAGGATACATATCCATATATAAGCATAATAACGTAGTACAATTGACTGATTGCAAAATAATGATTGACAGGAATTAGTCAGAATTATCACTTTATGAAATGAAAACCTACTGCTTTAATGCTCACTCCTCTATTGTCACACCAGTACTGCATTTAGCCCAGTGGCTAAAAAATTTCTCTGGTTTGAATAAGGTACAGTCATATGCGAAAGTTTCGCCGCCCCTGTCAAATCACATGCATTGATGATTTTTCTAAGTGAAAATAAGTGAACATGTCCTCTACAGAAAACACACTGTGAGGTAAAATACTGTGATGTAAAAATAAAACATACATCATGGCCTGTACAAACATTATGGCACATTTTATTTTATTTTATTTTTTTTGTTAAACACACATATAGAAATTGTGCACAAACATAGTGGAAAATTGGCATATTTTCAGTTGACAAACATGTATTGTTCTGTGCAAATGTTTTATGCACCTGGGACTATTCGATTTTAAAAGCTGGGACGTAAACCATTTGTTTGTTCTGAAAAACATTAAGTTACAGTAACGTATAAACATGTATTGTTACAGTAAATACAAAAAATGTTAATACGACACACTTTGATTTTGCATACACTGATCAGGCATAACATTATGACCACCTCCTTGTTTCTACGCTCATTGTCCATTTTATCAGCTCCACTTACTATATAGGTGCACTTGTGGTTCTACAATTACAAACTGTAGTCCATCCGTTTCTTTACATAGCCCCCTTTTGCCCTGTTCTTCAGTGGACAGGACCCCCATGGACACTCACAGAGCAGGTACTATGTCCTGTGACCACTGCTAAAGGATGACCAACACAAACTGTGCAGCAGCACATGTCGTCTCTGACATTACATCTACAAGGTGGACGGACAAGGTAGGAGTGTCTAATAGAGTGGACAGTGAGTGGACACAGTGTTTAAAAACTCCAGCAGCACTGCTGTGTCTGATCCACTTGTACCAGCACAACACACACCAACACATCGCCACCACATCAGTGTTACTGCAGTGCTGAGAATGGTCCACCACCCAAATAATACCTGCTCTGTGAGGGTCCATTAGGGTCCTGACCACTGAAGAACAGGGTAAAAAGGGGGCTAACAAAGTATGCAGAGAAACAGATGGACTACAGTCTGTAACTGTAGAACTACAAAGTGCACCTATATAGTAAGTGGAGCTGATAAAATGGACAATAAGCGTAGAAGCAAGGAGGTGGTCATAATGTTATGCCTGATCAGTGTATATGTCAGTGTGTTTGCTGACCGCTTTCCAAATCTGGCAGCCCTGTATTATATGTAGTTACCATCCAGTACCTGGTTTGGCTAATTAATGCTTCATGATGTTAAATCAAGTACACTGGTAATGGAAAACAGCAAATCCCTGTGGTGCCTAAGACAGACATCTGGAACCAAACTTTGTTCTTTAAACTAGCTCACAAGATATCTACTACATTTTAAAAACAAAGAAATTCTTGCCACTTTTTACTGTATTTATGTTCATTCGCACCTATTCTAGTGATATATGGTGTTTTTCCAAGCAAACAATGTGCTGAGGTGCTTGTGCACAGTACTGCATGTCTGCATATATAGCCAGTTTATTATTGAATAATAATGTTTTCAGATGTACTTCTCTGTCTTCTTCTATATTTGCCTTTGTGCTACTGAGCTGTTTCGTCTGTTAGCACTAGTGATAAGGAGGCTACTGGGTGGCCTGACCTGAATGTTTGACAGACGTAGCAACAGTAACTTCGGAGGAAAGGACTTGTCAGAATTTTGTTGTTCAATATAAAAATGTTTTGTCACTGCTTAAATTACTAAAATAGTTAACATTAGTTAGACCGTGTAATTGACATGTCCCCAGTCCCACAGATGGATCATCAGCAACATCTGAATCAAGCTAGGGTGCTTTGTTTGCATAATAAAAACAGACTCCTAAAATTTTGCCTATTCTGGCCTTTAGCAACATCAGTAGAGATGTAACGATCGATCATATCGGTATCGGGCAAGTTCTTTTGTTTTTTTTGTTTTTTTAGCCCAAATATGCATTCAGTTGTCGATCGATATTTTTCTAACTTAAACAATCCTGAGAGCTGATCAGTGACATAAATATATGAGCCATATTTAAGGATTGCTGCAGCCCTATGTGAGGCTCCTTTGTCACCGAACCCTGCAGTTCCTAATTTAAACACCAGATGGAAAAACAGACCTTTTGACTTTTGACTGCAAGTCCAATTTTTATGTCCAAAAAAATGCATGCCAAGTGTATTAAAGCCGACTGAGTCTGAAACTGATGGACTGCAACGTTTCGTAAATGTGTAAGCTGAGCCTTACAAATTATTTTCTGCGCTGTACTGAAATGTTAAAATCAGGCTCCATTGTCGTGGTTGCATCCCAAACAAATGTGCATCAGGATGGCGGCAGAACTCTTGTAGCAGAAGCTTATACAACAAGCAGCGCTGCCTAAAAAATGCGGAGGCTAAAGACAGCATATGGCAGACGAGAGCTGAAAGGCTTTGAATTACTGTGAGTACATTGCAGTGACTGTATTTAACCAGAGTTAATTGGCTCCTTTTTAATGAAAGGAGCAGCAAGCAGAAGCAGAGCCATTAAATGAAGCTCTCTCTATGCTAAAATCGTTTTTTTGTCTGAAAAAATCATGCTTGTTGTAAATAGGACTTAGTAGTCCAGCCCCACACTCAATCCGTATTGGCTATCAGCTGATCGTGCTGAAAGGCAATCAGTATCGGCCCCAAAAACACACATCAGTCGATCTCAATATCAGTATTGCAGATATCTAGATTGTGCTAACAATTACCCAACAGTATACTAGACGGTAGGCTGTCCTACTAATGTTGACTGAAAGCTTGCAAGTTCTTACACAATTTGGGGACAACTGTATTATGTTTTTGTATTATTTTTTCTAATGCTTTTCATATTCCTTTTTAGTTTATTTCACCATCCTGATCTTCTACTTTCACCGGGCAAAAGGCAGCGTGATGCAGAATGCAGCACAAAGAATGGAGTATCTGACAAAGGAGGACTACATGGAAGACCGTACGTTTTCACTCCTGTATTGTCACATCAGTACAGCATTAGAATCAGACCATTAAATAGGTTTGATTTCAAGTAAAATCAAGAGTCAGAATTATTCAAAGTGTTGGTGATGGGAACCAGATGTTTGAAGAGTTGAATGCCTCTGAAAGCTCCCTCGCAGATAGTTATTACATGAATTGGTTATGAAAATGCGACAAACACGACTTGACCCAAAACATTGTTTTATGCTAGTTTTGAGATAAGGCTTTGATCTAAAATGTATTTTTTAATCCGTTTAGGGCAGAGAGGTACATGCAGGGTGTTTTACAGCCAAATAGTCCCAAACAGTCGTGTCTTTGTATTCATATTTTTATTTTCAGATTTACCGGTATTTTACCATTATCAACATAATCTATAAAAACCTGGACATGTGCTGGTCAGCTGGCCGTAAATACAGTAGCTATATTTGTGTTGTAGACATCACAACCTGTGGTTCCTATCATGTCTGAACTTGAGATTGAACTATGCAGAATTTTTTAAAAAACAGTATAGTTCCCCTTTACATATTTTAGATGATGTCTGAGAATGATGCACTCCTCTGACTTGGGCTACCATTCCCTACTTAGGCGCCTGTCTCCCCCAGAGAGAGAGCAACTCCAAGAGCAGCCCACAGCCAAGGAGCTGAAGAAGAGGGATGTTCCACTGACACCGATGATGAAGGCTCTGATTCAGATGGAGGAGACCAAAGCCACTGAGGGACGGGCTCTGTCAAAGACTAGCTATTCCAGTAGGATATGCATTTTTCTCCTTCTTCTAGTTTCATGATTCCAGCCTTGGTTCTGGAGTGTCTTTGCCCTGCACATTTTAGTGTTTTCGCTGCTGTGACATACCTACTTCAACTTAAGAATGGCTTATTAAGTAGCGGATGAGTTGAATCAGGTATGTTAAAGAAAGGAAAACAAAATATGCAGGACAGAGGGACTCCAAGATTGGGAACCACTGGGCTAGTAAGTCTGATTCATATAGCTCAGAAATATATTTGTGCATATGTGTTCACTACAGTTTTGGAGAAGTTCTTTTAATTCATTGTTTATTGATGTCAGTCCATTTCTCTTGAAATAAAAGCTAGCCATATGGTGCTGAGCTTTTTTCAGGTCTGAAATTGTGGTCTGAACTTGAAAACAGCCTGACATCTTTCTATAAAAGCCCTACCCAACCTGTAACACACAGTCAAGTTTGAGTCTCAGCCCTACAAAAGTCTGTCTGAAACTGACCCAGGCCGGCCCATTATCACCCAAAGTGCTGAAAAAACAACCTGATACTTCTATTGATGGTGACAGATAAATTACAGTGTATCAACAATAATAGCCATCAATAGATCATAAATAAATAATATAAACTAATATAATTTTGAACAGCTTGAACAGATTTAGGTTCAAATTCCACGGCCAATTGCATCAGATTCATTCGTCAAGCAGTGCTTTTGAACAACATCCCAAGGGTTTTAAGTCTAGATAAACTTTCCATAATACACTGCACAGTATGCTGATATAGCCAGATGCTAACCTTGACGTGTTTAATCCTAAAGCTTTATTTCTTTACATTAAGTATATTATATACAACACATTAAACATATAACAAAGGTTCAAAGTGTATCAAAGTAATGAAAGTGGAAGGAAAGAAATAAAATAAGAAAAACTAAAGAAGAGGGAAATGTCAATTAAAATCTATTAAAAGTGGGAGGCAGGCTGTGAGCAACTGAATGTGAAATTTAAACCTAACCCAAGCCCAGCAGACGGGTCCCATCGGGTTCTGACAAATTTCAAGCTCTAGATGGTGCTGCTGATGCATTACTACTGTACATATTTATTGCACTGTGTTGCAGGATTAGGAAGGAGAAGACCCACAGTGGCTTTTCTAGACAGTGTAAGAGAGCCTTTGCTGGAGAGGGGTAGTGCTGTGCTTCGGGCTCAGAGAAGCCTTTCTCCAGAGGGTCACCGCTCCTCATCCCTACCCCCCAGAGCACAGAGGGCAGGCCCTCCCTCTACACCAAGTGAGTAGCAAACTCAAGTGCTGCACAGGTCCAGTTAAAGATTCATACACTGTTGAATAACCTATAAACGTAAAACATATAAACGTTGATTGAGAATGTCACTGAAAGCCAACCTTGAACACATTGTTGAAAACTAAGACTGTAAATCTCTAACCTCTTTAGGAAACAGTTCAATGCAACATTAAAACTTCAAATGTAAACATAATTTGTTACAGTTAGATTATTTTAGTTTTGTTTATTTTATTTAATTTTTAAAAATACACTGAAGACAGATGTGTATTACACAGTAAGTACACATTAAAAATTTGACAGTAGTAGAGAAAAGACAAAAACAATACACTGACCTTTTTGGGTGTGAGGGGTATTACATTGAGAATTTTATGAGCACACTTTATTGAATGTTAAAATACATTCATATGCAAAGGTTTGGGCGCCCCTGGTCAAATGATGTTTTGTTTGTTCTCCAAGTGAAAATGAGTTAACACATCCTCTACAGAGAACACACTTTTTTAATTTAACACACAATTTTAATTTAAAATTTTTCATGTACTTAGCGTACATACAATTTGACAAAAACAATACTGATGTAGAATTACTTATGTCCACTTAGAAAATCAACAAAATGTAATTTGACCAGGTGTATCCAAACTTATATAAATAATAATTGATTCTAACATTACAAAATCTATGCAGTTGAACTGCCAGCTTCAGATCAATATATTGCTACAGCTCTGTTTAATTTGGTATGGCTGACTGAATGATGAGAACTTTGTCAAATTTATTCTATGTATTTCTTTGCAATCATGGTAGCTAAGAGAGAAACTCTGATTCAGCCACTCTCAGCCAAGTCCAGTCCCAAACGCTGCCCAACAGAAAACTGTTCTACTGCATTTGATCGTCCATTGCCTTGCCAACAGCACATGCATAACAGGTATAGTTTGATTTTGGTATGCCACTCTTTAACAGTTCCAAACTAGCTAAATATAACTTGTCAGGTTTTTGGACTGTCTTCAGCACTTAAGACTGTTCCTTTGGTTTTAGGTTTGATTTGCACTTTGATCAAAGGGGTTTCAGCTCATCGCTGCCATCTCAGCCCAGCTCAAGAACAAGATTGCAGTTCATGCAAACAGAGAAGCCACAAGGTAGTCATGTCTTTGTATTCATCTATATATCTTTATTATCTTAAGTAATTTTATGCAAATTAGCCTAAAGGTTGCCTTAGAGCATGGGTGTCCAATCTTATCCACAGAGGGCCTGTGTGGCTGTAGGTTTTTATTCCAACAAAGCAGGAGATCACCTGATCAGCAGTTTGGAGAATGAGACCAACTGATTAAACAAGTGGAATCAAGTGTGCTCCAGCTTGTTTTGAGTGAAAACCTGCTTCCACACCGGCCCTTTGTGGATAAGATTGGACACCCCTGCCTTAGAGCAACTAGGCATTAGGTGGATTTTTTACCTTTATCCTACTGTCCTTACTGTCCCACATTAGAATTAATTTTTATGAACTCTCTGTGGAACACCTTTAGGAGATTAACTGTCTTTCTTTTTCATAAAATTTAAAGATGTTTTTACGATTTTTCTGAATAGTTGAAACAGACAAAAAGCACCAGATGTTCCTCAATAAAAAAAAATACTAAAAATGCATTAAATTTTAAACCGACAAGAATGTTTACTTAATGTTTACTGATGTGATGTAATTTATCATGATAACAATAAATCATTATATTCCCCAATTCCGAGGGTAGTATCATCTCAGATTGAAAACATTGAAAATATTTTCCACTAAACATTGATGAAAATTCACATTATAACTGTAACATCAAGCCCATTTACATCTGTTATTTTATATTATATACAAAATTAATACATTCTGATACATTTGTCTGAATTATATATTATAAAAGTGACAATTTCTGTTCTGTTATTAAAGGGGTGTTCTGGCTGAAAAACTACCATTTAATATGTTGTTATGTTGTGTTGCATACCGCAGCATTGCACCCCTCAGTCCCTTTTGTTTGTCAGAATATTCTCTGACTACAATACCCAGCATGCATTGAACAACTATTTTACGCAACCTTTGGGAATACCAATAACACTCCTGACAGCTAGCCACTGATTAAGAGGCTAATAAATATGCCTGTGGTACCTGCTAGCATTAGTAACATATCACTAGCCTCAGTTGGTAGTCGAATGTTTTTTCTTTGTTAAAGGAGAAATTTAACCAGTTATTTTCATCTTCAAAATAAATCATCAGAGGGGGATTTTTCTAGTAGCCCTTGTGTAAGATGGGAGTAGGCATGTTTACAACACTACAACATACTGCTTTACCTTATCTTACTTTTTATCTTAAAGTTGACTGGCTGACTTAGAAGTCAGGCCTGTCTGTACAGCTTGGAGTGGACACTTGGATTTTGACTGGATGTAGTACAGCATCTTGGTTACTTTCATGAATACCAAGTCTAAAACTAGTCTCTCTGGATTGTTATTTAGAATAAAAGAACACAATTCCAGAAGCAGCTGACACGATTCATGTGCATTTGGTGGACAGCTAGTTGGTCCATTTCTAACAGTTAGTCAAAGCTATTGCTTGCAGGTACAAACATGCTAGAGAACTTTAAAACCAAACAATATACCTCACTTGTTTGGTACCTAAAACATATTCACTGACAGACATATAAAAAGACTAGGATGTAGCACATACAGCTAGGGCTGGGCGATAAAATGATAACGATAATTATCACGATGTAACTTTTCCTCGATAGAACGATAAGAAAGGTTTGATAAATTTTCAATATAATACACCATTCTCATACTTCCACCTTCTAGCGAAAGCCCTGGTGGCGTTTTCTACTGCAAAGAAAATGACACCACTCTGCTGTTGCCAGGAGAGGGCGCACTTCTGAGTTTTTCTACATGATTAGAGAGGGAGGGGCGACGAGTGAACTGAGTCTTTAGTAACGTCTGAAACATGGAGTTATAAATTCCCTGTTTGAGTGGAGCGACCGGCGATCTGTTTTCCTGTGACCAAGTGTGAGTGACAAGATCAGTGGTGTAACTACACTGTCCTACAGCAAACTCACCTCTTTACTAACATTCTAACAAGCTTTAGCAGCGTTAAATCGCGTCTGCTCCTCTCAACGAAAGCGCGGTTACAGCACTCAAAAAGTCATATTTTAGTATTAGTGCGTTCCCAAGCAACGAAAGTGAAAGAAAGAAGTGGGTTCATGCAAGTTGCAGCCCTGATTTAAACGAAAGTAAACTGAGGAAGCTGTGAGGCATTGGAAAGCAGGAGAGCGCTGTCTTTCCAGGCTAGCTGTTTTTAGCAGGTGGTTAACTTGAAGCAGCGCTCCGTCACTCACACAGCACAGAGAACTGATGATACTGTACATCAAACAAGACACAAAAGCACCGCTTTCAGTTTAAACGTACCTAAAAGGACGACTCTGTTTGTCTGGTGTTAGAATAGAGAAACCCAGTCGTCGCTAGCTGGTGTTTGAATAATGTGATGTGCTCTGACATGGATGTGGCAGGAGCGCCTGCAGTAAGGCGGTGTGATCCATCACTGACGTACCGAGTCAGCTAATGTTCGCTGTTCGTACTAAACTGATGTTGTTGAGAAACTAAAGAGTTTAGCACTGTTGTTGGCCACTTGTTTAGCATTTGTAACGGGATAGCCGAGCACTCATCACCAGACAGCTAAAAATAATCTGTGAATTATATGAATTTTGTTTATCGTGATAACATTTTTGGCCATATCGCACAGCTCTACATACAGCCATGTTTGTTATTGTCCTACTGTATTATTAACAGGCTTTTTTCCTTTTCACAGTTGATACCCAGCCCAGGACAGGGTCAGCAGATCCAGCAGACAGCAGTGAGACAGAGGAGAATGCCACTTCGTCGGGCTTGGAGGAGCAGGAGGCTGCAGACTCTGCCCTGCTGCTCCACGACCCTGATGATGATGGCAGCCTCTCCTATCAGACTCAGATTCATTCACTAGCGGATGCTGAAAAGCTGTTTGATGAGCTCACGCTGGAGAAACAGCAGGTGAGCCTAGATTTCGCTTTTGTCCGTCTCCTTTAATATGGTGATTTATCACCCATTTTAAACTGCTTCCTGCAAGATTTGGCTCGCTGCATGCTGTACAATGGAAAAATGACTCTCTCTCTCTCTCTCCTCTCTCTCTCTCTCTCTCTCCTCTCTCTCTCTCTCTCGCTCTCTCGCTCTCTCTCTCTCTCTCTGTGGTATCTTTTACCCTGTGTGTTCATACTGGTAACAGTGTGTATAAAGCTTTCCATGGGTTTTATGGATTAGAATGCAGCAGTGGTCCTAGCCAATTACACAACCTAACCCCCGGCAAATAATTCAAAACAAGAACGTGGCTTTATTATCTGTGACTTTGCATGGATTTTGTGAATTTTATCATTAGCTCATAATTTATTTGCCCTTGATTGGATTATTTAAGCTTTAAGCAATCTGATGTACCAGCTGGGCAGTTGCATAGCATTAAATAGAAAAGTTCATAAATGGACATGTTCATTTCTGACTTCTGTGCAGAGATTGATTGTCAGTGGTTCAATGCCATCAGGTCAGCTTGGATTAAGTACTATACGAGTAGGATTTGTTGTACTTTGGGAGGTGGGGTGATGTAATTATGACCAGTGTTTCTCAGTGATTTTTGTGTGTTTGAATCCACTATCTCATTTTTACGAATGTAAGATTCTGGCTCCTTTGATTTTCCTTGAAGCCAACTGTACAGATAAACCCAGGTTATATAAAAGTCAATGTGCAAATCATTTAAACCCTATATTTTATTGAAAATAGTATAAAGAAGTCAAATCAAATGTTGAAACTGAGAAACTTTGTTTTTTGAAAAACATGCCCATTTTGAATTTGATGCCAACAACACGTTCCAAAAAAGTTGTGACGGGGGCATGTTTACTACTGTGTTTCATCACCTCTTCTTTTAACAGCACTCTGTAAGCGTTTGGGAACTGAGGAGACACTGCTGTAGTTTTGAAAGTGAAATGTTTTCCCATTTTTACTTAACATAGGATTTTAGCAGCTCAACAGTTCAGGGTCTCCTTTGTTGTATTTTTCACTTCATAATGTGCCAAATGTTATCAGTAGGTGATAGGTCTGGACTGCAGGCAGGCCAGTTTAGTGCCCTTTTAATACAGAGCCATGCTGTTGTAATATGTGCAGAATGTGGTTTGACTTTGTCTTGCTGAAATAAGCAAGGCCTTCCCTGAAAAAGAGGTTATCTGGATGGCAGCATATGTTGCCAAAACATGTATATATCATTCCGCATTATTGGTGCCTTCACAGATGTGCACGTCACCCATGCCATGTGCACTAATGCTCCCCTGTACCATCATGAATACTGGCTATTAAACTGTGCACTGATAACAAGCTGAGTGGTCTTTAGCCTGGAGGACAGTGTCCATGATTTCCAAAAGGAATTACAAATGGACTACAGGACACTTTTCCACTTCCTGTCAGTCCTTTTTAAATGAGCTCGGGCCCAGAGAAGGTGGCAGCATTCCTGGATCCTGTTTGTATACGGGTTCTTCTTTGCGTTATCATGGCCAGCATATACTGGTTTTTGGCCTTGTCCCTTACATACAGAGATTTCTCCAGATACTCTGAATCTTTTACTGTAATTATGTGCTGTAAGATGAAAAGCAAAAGTTCTTTGCTATTTTATGTTAAGAAATGTTATTCTCGAATTGTTGCACTGTTTGATTGTGTCTTTCACAGAGTGGTGAACCCTTCCTCATATTTACTTCTGAAAGACTCAGCCTTTCTGGGATGCTCTTTTTGTACCTAATCATGTTACTAACCTGTTGCCAATTAACCACCAGGTTTTAGCATTACACAACTTTACCAGCCTTTGTTGCCCCTGCCCCAACTTTTTTGGAACGTGTTCCAAATTCAAAATGGGCATCTATTTTTCAAAAAACAATAAAATTTCTTAGTGTCAACATTTGATATGTTGTCTGTGAAGCATTTTCAATGAAGTATAAGGTTTCAATGATTTGCACATAATTGCATTTTGTTTTTAATTTTTCACAGCGTTCCAACTTTTTTGGAAATGGGGTTTCTCTGTGGCCCAAATCAAGTCAATATCTGTTTGTCCAAGTGTACAACTGTTCAAACATGTAAAATGACAGAAGAAAGTGTAATTTTATGTGGACAAAGACAATGTTAAACATAAATTGCATCCACGTAAAGGGGAATTCTGCCTTTTAATTTGAAATGTAAACAGTCATTCAGAGTGCTTTGATGCAAAATGCTCTGTTCTAGAGAAACTTACCAGTCAGAATTGTTCACAGTGGTGGTGATATGAACCAGATGTCTGAAACCTCCCTCACAGAAAGTTATTATATGAAATATTTATAAATGTTGTCTGAGACACTGTTTTATGATAGTTTTAAGATAAGCTTTTGGCCTAAAATGTATTTTTTAAAATATATTCATGGTGGAAAGGTACATGCAGGGCATGTTAAGGCAAGAGACAAAATAGTTGATTGAGTTGATGGTTTCAATTTTATCATCAGTATTAGGCCTACATAGAAACGCAGAAATAAAATTGCTATATTTGATTATAGAAATTCTGACCTCTGGTTCCTTTCATTTTCACTGTAAAGAAATCTGAGTTGGTAATTTCTCTAGAATGGTGCATTTTATATCAAACCACTCTGATGGCAGCTCAGTGATTAAATTACACGGACATTTTAAAAATTGGTGAAATTCCCCTTTAAGATAGCTAGGTAGATAGTTAGGGTGAACAAAATTACAATAAAATTCAATGTTTGGACATGTTTTGTACTTGAAAGCAGCCGAATGTATTGTGTATGGGACTTTTTTGGCGTGACAGTAGTTACCAAGATCATTTTCAAATTGGTCATAAACATTACAGATATCCTGTGGAAAACTGTACCAAGTAGCGTTTTTATATGTTCTTAAAAGACACTAAATCCATGCATGAACCCACACCAGCAGGAATTTGCGTATGGTACATCACAGATATCAAAACTGGATGCAAAACAGTCTATTGTGTAAAGGTAAGGCTCAACTTTATTTAGTAAGTGAGATTGGGCACAGTAATGCCCAATTTCATTTCTTCTTTTTACCCCTACCCCTTGTTTTCGAGTGTCACCCTAACCCCATGGAACTGAGTTACAAGGGGTAGTGGTTGAAATCTTGCCCTACGAAATGGGACAACCCTCAAATTAAAAAAAAACAAAATAAACAAAAAAAACATTAAGGTATATGGTATAAGACCATTATTTATTATCACCCACCACTAACTCTTTGGTGATATGAAGCTGAAGTCAGCTATTCACCAGCTTCTTGTTCGAATTTTTCAAACCTCACATGACTACACTGAGGAGATAGCTTGGGCAGAAATGTTCAGTATTGCACATAGCGTGCAAATTTTGCCCGCGTGCGACTACTGCCTTTTTTGTAGTTGCACACGATTAAGAGCTCTGTTACATATGGCTCGAGAGAATGTCTGTTACAGTCCTTCTGGTCAGAGTGGATCTTCAGCTCCATGGCATCAGCCCTCTGTACAGTCCACCTCAGCACTTTGCATGTGATCCTTACATAACCTGGCTTTATTGTGCTGAATTCTGCTCCAGTTAATAATCTCTATTTTTAGAACTGAGTCTTCCCCCTCCTTCCTATTCATGCTGAGAAGTGCTAATTCGGAGCCCTGTTGTTTCAGGGCTCAGCTGTCCCTAGTACCAGCGGCTTCATTAATTTGCTGAATGGTGCTACGTGTCGACCTCCAAATACTTACTTAATTTCTCTCCCTTCGACAGATTGAGGCAGCACTGAGTCGGATTCCGGGGGCTGGGGCCAGGGTCACCTTGCAGACAAGGCTAGACGAGGTATAGACAGGCCAGCTTGCTCTCTCCATCCATTCATATTTTATTTGAGCTGCGACCGATTTGTTTAAATGAAAACATTTCCTTTTTCCTCAGGTGACATTAGAAAATCGATTGGAGAAAGTGAACCGTGACTTGGGATCCATCCGCATGACTCTGAAACGATTCAACATCCTTCGCTCCTCTTCCAACATATAGCAGCAATCCTTTTTTCCTGTTCTGAGGATTGGGATGTTTTTCTTTTGAGTCTGATACAGGGCAGTCTTTTCCCCTCCACTGTACATAATCTAGTGTGTACATGTTCAATATTTCTACTTTTGTTATTGTAGGATATTTTTTATATGTTTTACTACATGGTAAAAAATCTCACATTTTTAAAGTATATATTTTAATAATACCCAGATTTGTAAAAAAAGAAATGTACTTTTTTATATCATGAAAATATGAAAATTGTATGCTTGACTCATTCAGGTTTTTTTCCCCTCTTTCTTTTCATTGTGCTGCTGATACAATGAATGACAATGTAGTCCAGAAGGGCAAATCATTTTCACTCTGTCTTAACTTGTTTTTTTATTCCAGTTGTACTTGAAATGTTTATTTATTCATTTTTGCCATGTGTTCATATAAAATGTTTTTTTATATTTTTGCTTTCTGAGTTGAGCCATTTTGCTTGTGAATATTTGATAAGTCAAATAGATTTTTGAGGCCTTGATAACTCACTTGATGAAGGTTCTGCTAAACCCTCACGCTCTTATCTACCTTTCTCACCTTCCTCTTCTTTTAGACATTCCAGCCATCGTTGCTTTTGCGACCTTTTCCACACCTCATGAAAATATTCAACCAGCACCGATTGTTTACGCACTATTTTACAAGGCGGACCCTTTTCAACATTTTGAGATCTTTGTGCAACTTGGAACGGAATGCCTTTGTAATGCATGGAAAAACTGAAAACAATTGCGATTTTAATGATTCCTTTTAACTGTAACAAATTAGGCTATTTCATTGTCCTTGTAGCTCACTGGAACTATTTACTCTTGCACCATGATGATCCTCAATAAAATACTGCATACTGGAAAAACAATGCTGGCAGCTGTGATGTATGGTGGTTCAGGGTGATGGGCGAAAGCCGAATGTGCCAGTTTAGCCAGTTTGACTAATTTTTTAATAGTAATTCCTGAGCAGGTACCAGAGAACAGAGATATTCATAAAATTACATCAAATATTAATGATACGTACAACACTACAAAACAACACATAAAATGAAATGAAAATAAGCATGATGCCAGCTGTTAGAATGATTATCATATTATGATGACACTTTTGATCATTTTTAATTCATGATTTTAAATTAGCTGAAAAAACTTTTATTATACATACAGTGAGAGCTGCTCTGGCTTAAAAAGCTGACTGCCCAAAGGACATCTTACTCATAGGTGTCCCACCATCTCCTCTGATCACTTAACTAGTAGATCTATTTTCTTAATTTATTCACTAATATGATCAGTTCATTCACAGCCAGTTATTTGAAACACAATGAATTCTGGATATTTCATTATTACTTAAATCTCAGCTTTTGCAGTCAGTCAGTACATTCTGTCAACAAGATGTAAACAAAGTAGCTAATTCAAAGTGGTTCAAGCTGAAATGGTCCATTCTGGAGACACTTAGGCGTCAGAATTATTTACAGTGGTGGTGCAGACTGGTTTGATGTGAAATGCTCCATTCTAGATAAACCTACAGAGTCAGAATTGTTCACAGTGGTGGTGATAGGAACCAAACGGCTGTCCGGTGTTTAAAGCCTCTATAAGCTCTCTTTACAGAAGGTTATTATATGTAATGGTTATATATATGCTACATGGTGTCTGTGACATTGTTTTATGATAGTTTTGTGATATAATTTTGGCTTAAATGTGTTTTAATCCATTCATGGCAGAGGTATACATGCAGGGCATTGTAAGGCAAAATAGCCCCCAAAGAAAACTTATTTTTTTCAGATTTAGGACTACTTTTCCATCAGCATTACTTATAATACTCAAGACACGTGTAGATTCACAGGTGGTTCACTGGTTGGATAGTAAATAAGATGGCTATATTTGTGTTGTAGACATCGTGACCCCTGATTCTTATCACCACCACTGTAAAGAAATCTGAGTCTTTAAGTTTCTTAACAGTGAATCACTTCACACCAAACTATTCTGAATGACTCTGTTTACATCTCAAGGACTGAATTATTCATAACTTTGGTGGAGTTCCTCTTTAATCGTCACTAGAGAGATGCTAATGTAAATCGTTTTCCACATGACAAACAGGTTTACAACCACTAGGGAGCACTAACAGCTTAAGAAACTTGGACGAAATGGAGTGAAGAGGGTGGACGAGGCTGACTGAAGAACTTAATCGTCACTAGAGAGGTGATGCTCTCACACTCGTTGAGGTGAATGACAACTAAGAGGATGAAACGCTGGGCACAGAGCGGCGGAAAGCTCATTTCAGAGAGACTCAAGTAGGCTGCACCAAACTTCACCTTACCCGCTGAGTAAACGCTCTGTGGGTTTGAAGTTTACGGAACCTTCAGCACCGAGTGCCGCACACACATTACTGCATTACAGCACATCACATCTGGAGCTGCGAGCAGGTCTGACCTGGACTACATAACACTCACTGTTTACGCCTGGCTAAATAAAACCACGAGGAAAGAATCCTGTGCCCTCCCACATGGAAGAGGATAAGCCGCCTAACGTTAGCTGCTGGGTTGTTGCCGAGCCAGCTACCTTTTTATAGTAGGCGAACGCGCGCTGCTAGCGAGCTGCTAACAGTTGGGACATTGCGTTTCTCTGGCTGCTAAACACCGACGCCGACCTCCCTCAGGATGTGCAGGAGCTAGCTTAGTTGGAAATGTGCCAAACGAATGGACATGCCTCACAAATAGTCCTCTAGAAAAGCCCCTTTTACAGTACAGGTAAGTGACTAAGCTATACGAACTGTTTTCTTACGCTGCGCTGTGGGGGGAAAGGAGAAACGGCAAAACTAGCCTAGCCGGCTAGCCATATGTAACGTTAAGACTGCTAACTTGCCCTACGCTAACGGTCACCTGCTAGCCAGCTCGCTGTTTTTGGACTCAAGAACTTGCCTGTTTTCACAAAACTTCAACGTTTACCAAATATGTTTATTAACCGTACATACCGTAACTCATATTTTGTTCTTAAATTTCTAGGTTAGTACTGGTAAGCTGTGCAAAGTGCAAGGAAAGGATCTAACATTAGATACCTCCACTTCTGCAAGGGGGCGGAGGCGGAATCAGCCCTGCTGGCTAACCGAGTTAGTAACTTGGGTATCTTGATAAATAATATTATTCGTTAAATGAGACATTTATAGTCAAAGGAAAAGTGGAGTTTGGATCCTGGGGAAAGTCTTTGGTAGCTACTCACCTGAGCCCAGATATACCCAGGTACTTAGCTAACTAGTGAACTTAACGTTAACTGGATGCTGATGTCCTTTGACTGCTTAAGCTGAGGTCCACTATTCAATCAGCATGGTTTCATCTCAGTCCGTCTCTGTCATTATCTGCCTGTTTAAGAAGAGGCACAACCAAAAAAAAGAGCAGAAAGTGTTGGGCTAAATAATACCAGGCGCCCTTGCTTAATGATTTAAGCTCCAACCTCAAAGGCAAGTCAGGGATCTGATGTGAAGGTAAATACTTTGCTGTCAGAAGATATGGAAGAGCTTTATGAATCCCCGGGGTGGATGCAGGTAGGCTACGTCCGTCCGGTCTCATCTCAGGTGATGTGTGGCTGTGTGAGGTGCAGGATTTTGGGTTCATGCTATCATTCTGTGTCATGGTGATTCATGTCTCTGCCATGTTGAGAGTCACAGTGTGCTGCCTAGCTGTTAAAGATAGCAGACCTTTTTGGTTGTGCATACTAAGCACCTGAGGCTGTTGGGTTTCCAGGCCGAGAAGGCTCAGATCTGCTCCTTTCAAAGTGCTTCAGAGTCTTAAAGGGGTCCATGTTTGTATTAACATATACGCCAATCAGATAACATTAAAACCACCTCCTTCTATCTGCGCTCACTGTCCATTTTGTCGCTTCCACTTACCATATAGGTGCACTTTGTAGTTCTGCAATTACAGGCTGTAGTCCATCTGTTGCTCTGCATACTTTTTTATCCTTTTTACCCTGTTGTTTAATGGACAAGACCACCACAGAAAAGGTATTTGGGTGGTGGATCATTCTCAGCACTCCAGTGACATTGATGTGGTGGTGGTGTGTTTGTGTGTTGCGTTGTGCGAGTGGATCAGACGCAGCAGTGCTGTACATTGTTGACTTACAAATTCCCGTGTGCATAGTACAGTCTTAACTTGCATTTGTGGATGCAGGGATGATCAGTGTTTATTGACAACGGTTTGGCAAGGTGTTTCTGAGCTCATGTGCTGAGATCCAGCACAGTAGCATTGCCTGTTTTTTATGCAGTGCAGTCTGAGGGGTTGAAGGTCATGGGCTTTCATTGTGGTTTTGGCCTTGCTTTTTATGTATGGAGGTTTCTCCAGATTACCTGAATGTTTTGACGTTACTATGCACTGGAGAGGGTGAAATATGTAAGATCCTTGCAACCCCTTGTTGAGGAACATGCATTTTTGGTGAAGTGGCAAGCCTCAACCCTTCCTTGCTCATAAAGGACCTTTACTGAATTCTCTTTTTATATACAAGAATGATTCAATCACCTGTTCAAGATGTTTTTTGAACATTTTACAATGTTTCTAATCTTAAATTGCCCCCGTCCCAACTTTTTTTGAAACACATTGAGGCAGCAATTTCAGAATGAGCGTATGTTTTCAAAGTTAATTCGGTAAAACAATAAATATCTCGTCTTTGTGCTGCTTAAATAGGGGTTGAAGCAGAGTTATAAATCACTGCTTTATGGTTTTATTTACATTTAACCAACTGTTTTGTAGTTAAACAGGCTGTCTGTGTCACTGTGCCTTTCAGACGGTATGTATATGAGTTCTGTTCTAATGGGTTGCCTTGTGCCTCATTCAGAAAGCAGTCTGGTATGAAATGCTTCTTGTAGCTTCAGTGTGAATGGACAGGGCTAAACTGCTGTTGGCGAAATAGGCGGATGCCCCACTCATCCTACTGATCAATCAAACTAGGCGCTGAATGATAACTACAAATACTGGGCCTCCTCAAGAAGTTTGGAAATGGTAAACAAACAGATCAATGTATGTAATTGCTACTTATTATATTAATGTTATTTGTATTTATTCTTATCGTTTTTCTGAGCACAAATGCTTACTGGCTAAATAAATAGCTTTTAATTCTGATTTTTTTAGGTGCCTAAAACTTGCACAGTACTGTACATGTGTGTTCATCGTATTCTGATGGTATCACACAAACATAATGCCACTATTTTGGTAGGCACTTGAGAGTGTAGAGGCAGTTTATTATGAGAAAAATAAAGCCATAACTGATCCAGAAAAGCCAGTAAAACACTTTTTTTAATTTGCAAAACTCAGTGCAAAACTATTTTTTTAGTGTATGGATTTTTAAGTGTATTAATCAATATATTTGAGTGTTCTATAATTAAGTGATATATTTTATTTGATTTCCTGTTGTAGTGATAACAAATGAAATCTGAAATGTAAACGGCTGAGATTTCCCGCTACGTTATTATTGCCAAGTCCCATTAAAATTGCATTAGAAGTGCACTCATTAGTGTAATAGGTGAAGCATCGAAGTGTGTGGTTTGGGATGCAGCATTAGATCAGTCAGTGAGCTGCATTCAACAGTCTAGCGGCTCTTGTGGTTGATTATAGTTCTGCTGTGTCCCTTGTTAGCTGATCATTAAACATAAAGGATGCATTTTTTGTGGTAAACTAATGCATTTATTAAGGTAAGCTGATGTCAGCTTGGTACTTGCCTGCTTATTGTTTGAAATTCGCTCTACGTTAAAGGCACTTCAGTGTAGCTGTAGCACCAGTTAAGGTGGAATGGAAAAATCGAATAAGAAGCTAACTTTACTTTTATATATGTATAAGTTTATTATTTAAGATCTTTGGCAGTTTTTCGTGGCCACTTTTATTAATTTTTGTAAAATCTCATACACCGGAATCTTCTAAACTTGATATGCATTGCTGTTTGGATCAAGTCCACCAGTCTAGCTAATCTTCTCCCCCATAGCATTTTTTGGACTCTGCATCTAAAATGTCCACATATCTTTGTGTTTTTCTTGATCATTCTGGTCTGTTTTGCTTGATCTTCATCTGCCTGCAGGGTTGTAGCTGCAGCAGCAGTGATGAGACGAGCTCTATCAGAGTTACAGCTTGCCTACTAAAATGGTGACGGGGTGTTTTCAGTGATGTAATTAAATACTATAAATTCTTTTTTGTGACCTCACAAAGACAATGAATTCAAAACGGCCCATTTTTTGCGGCTTAGTTTCTAGAAATGAACTGGGAGTGGATGGTATGTGTTGACTTTAATAATATTTGCATGCTACTTAAAACATTTATTTAAAATAAAAGAAGAAAAATAGTTTTCAGTTTTGCATCTTCAAACCAAGTGCAGATGGCTGTTGTGCCATGAAGTTTTTTTTAGTATTGCTGATTGTGCTCGAGGGCAAATGGTTCATGCGTCAGTGTTTTTTGAGAAGAATGCTCAATTCACCACCCTAAGTGGTGTAAGAGTTCTCATATCCTGATATTGTCTTGAGTTCTTATTATGGCACATTACGTATTTCACAATGTGTGAAACATGTCTGTGTGTTATGTTAGAAAGCGATGTGGTGCTTTAAGTGGTCCATATTATGTAAAACCTATTTTTCAATTTTTTTCAATAAGACTTTGATATAATGTGTAAACAAAAAGGTTAAAACTCCAGTCCATACAGTCCTTATATGGAAAGTAAGATGCAAAAACAGGCTGTTGTGAATTTATTATTTTTATGTCATAAAAAACCAAGACATTGACATATATTTACTTATTCATTTACTTATTATAGTAATTAATCCCCACCCATTCAAGTTGAAGTTATAACGGGTTATAAGTTATAATTGTAGCACGTTGTATGTTAAACTCAGCAAAAAAAAATAAAATATGTAGAAATTGTGCACTAAAATGTGCAAAACTTTTAAGTTTGGACCTATTTAAGTAGGTTCCCTGTTGAGAAGTTCTTACTTGTAATTTTGTCAGGAGTGTTCCAAACTTTTTATGACTGTGTGTGTCTTAAAAGCACAATAACAAAAACAGCCAGCTTAATTCTAAGACATGAAGAGAGGCGGCTAATCGTCATGTAAAAATGAATTATCACTGTTTTTTTGTTACATAAAATCACACAAATGTTATTGTTGGACTTCAGGGAACAAAATTTAAGAAACATGGAGGATGTATTGAAGGATATGAGCTCTTCAAGGTAATATTTGGTGTTTTTTGTCTCAGGATTTCAAGCTCAGCAATGTTTCAAGCCCAGCACTGTTCTGTATTGATTGTCACAAAGCTACACCCACGCTGACTCAGACGGTCCAAAGTGATATCTTGTAATGTGAGCAGTTTCCTGACGTAAAGATTTTCAGTCATATAGTGTATCCCCAGCCTGAGTCTTCTCTTCGCCTTGGTGCAGTTTCTCATCCGATGCTAGATTCAAAACATTCTTCTCTTCTGCTTTACAAGCCTGTTATTTTATGTCCTTGAGTCCCTGAGTGTTTTTTTTCCTTGTTTCCCCTCACACCACGCCCAGCAATGTTAAGACTGGCTTTATAGTCTGTGGTGTTCTTCTCAAGCAGAACGCAAAAAAAAGAAACTTCTCAGTATTCAGTTATAATGCAGAAATGATTAGGTTTGTCCTTAATGAATCCTTTTATGAAGCAGCTGTCGTAGCAAGAATGAGTCACAGTATTGATTGCCTTCCACTCTCCCACCCCAGCCCGAGGAAGCCTTGCTAATAGCTGGCAGGCACAAGGAGGGAGGCCTCTGTCAGAGGTGGACGAGCATACCGATGTGACCCTGAGTCGTGCTGCATTGGCGGGGAACCCAGCATGCCAAGAGGAGACTACACAGTTCTGCTGCATTATTTATAGCCGCATAGTAAACAGTCAAGTCCGTGCTTTCTAAACATGGCAAGAGGTCAGTGCTACCTTCCACAGCATGCGCACATTAGGCTGTGGAAGTTTGTGTGGGACACATGAGTGGCATGGCATTTTGCTTTAAGATACTGTATGGTTTGTTTCATTTTTGTCCATGTGGAATTACCATAACCAAACTAGCAAATGTCTGAGTCAAGAATAATTGTAACTAGAGGTGGGTAATGTGGCAACAATGTAATATTGTGATACTTTAAGAAGTTTTCACGATACATGATGTGT
Organism: Colossoma macropomum; assembly: GCF_904425465.1. Lineage (NCBI taxonomy): Eukaryota > Metazoa > Chordata > Actinopteri > Characiformes > Serrasalmidae > Colossoma > Colossoma macropomum. Next base: position 14,412,233 of record NW_023494804.1, on the reverse strand, counting down.
TACGATATATTTCTTCCTGACAGACAAAGTAGTCTATCAAAGACAATGAATACAGTTATTTGTATTCCACATTTCACATTCTATGCAGCAGTAAGTCCAATTAACCAGGCCTAATTGTGCCTCTTGTCTCTTTGTAATCAAACATGCAGCTGGACGTGTTTTTAAAGTACCGAAGATATGTTTGGCATGTTGTGGCGTATGGTGATGTAGTTTATCACGATGACAATAAATATTGTGATATTGACCAGATAGAGTTAGAGCAGTGCCACAACCAGATAATAGCTATGAGTTTGAAAGAGAGCATGGCCAATGCATGTGGGCAACGTGGATGTAAGGTTGTCATGATACTTGAATTTTGACTTTGATACCAAGTGTAGGATCACAATGCTTGATACTGAAATGATACTATGGCAAGAAATAATAACCAGCTAGCACCCAGTGTGTGTTGGATAGAGCACAGAAGTTTTCAAGTCCCAGCAATATGTGTAGCAAACACAATTTGAAGGAAGTAAGGTTCCAAGCTGCTCTGTGTGTTTGAATTTGTGAATTGCTTTTCTGAAACTGGACCACAGGCTGTGACGTTACTTAACAGGAGTACAGTAATGTTCAGATGCTCTTTGCTGTGAGTGCTTTGACAGAGTAATCAAGCTGTGCATCCTCCAGACACACTATCTCCATCAGGTGAGACCATTAATAAGTGAAGTGAGTTTATGCGAGGGTTGTATGTATCACATTTGCTGCAACTTACCCCTGAACTCCTTAGCTCTGAAGTGCTTCCTGGAGTAAGGCTGACCTCGGTGATGGCCGAGGGGGTGGAATTACGTCTGGGACAGTGGTTGATGTCAGAGTGTGCTTGGTGACCAATCACGCTGAGCCTCTTGATGTTTCTGCTCTGCTTCCTGCGGCTATTTATGGTGAACACCATTCTTTCCACCGAGCACCATTTTCCTCTTGGCCTCCAGATAAGGAACTGCATCAGGGTGCCTTTTTTCGTGCATAAACTATTTTTACATCATGATTGCCTGGGTTCAAGAGAGCAGAGCATTACGGGGAGTGCACTACTGAAAGCAGAAGCATCAGACAATACAAGGGCTTACACTCAAGTCTTTTTGAAAGTAGTGGCACTCATGCAACCGCACAGATCTCATCTCTCGGCCTACGGGGCTTTCAGCAGTCTGTCAGTCTCCTGGTGGTCCATTCAGCTCATTAGTCACCATGGGAGTTCTCAGAACAGCTCCAAAGATTGACATTGGGTAAGATCTAGGACAGCTGATTTCTCCCCTTCTCTCTTCTCAACTTTTCATGTCTCATTCTGATGAGTCTGAAGAGGCATTCTGATTGACTAGGAAACTAATAATTAGAAGAAGCTGACTCCTTCCCCTAGTCTCTGATAAGATGTGGGCAAAAGGGTAGCAATATAACATCACAATATGTATCACGATATCTGAATTTGAAGCAGACAAAATGCTGCAAAATGGCAGTATTAATTTGAAAAGGTTAAAAAAAATGTGAATACAAGGATTTTTTAATTCCACATTTGTAAAAATAAGTTATTTAAGAAGGAGTTGGAGGAGAAGTCAAACAGTTGTTTAAAACAAATGAGTAAAAAAAGGTAATGGCATAATAAGCTGACATCTAATCATCTAGGCTGCTTGTTTTTGTGCAGTTTCTACAGTGACTGTTAGGCGCATATAAGTATATATTAGGGGTGCGGGAAAAAAACGATTCTTAGATACATCGCGATGCGGACGTGAACGATTCTGAATCGATTCACAAATGTCAAAAATCGATTTTCTAAAAATTTATAACGTAATGTTGACGGAACGCAAAAGGTGGAACTTGGAAGTGCGGAAGTGTAGCGCCCGGACAGTCTGTGGCGGCACATAACAAAAACACAGCTGGATGAGTGAGAAATCCGACCGGCTCCCTCTGCGTTAAAAGCCAGGTTAGATCAGGAGTCACAACCCAAATGTTAACATTTTGTCCTTTCAACAAAAATCAAACCACCTTGGCAGCCACAACATTTAACGTTCAGTATGTCTCAGTATGTGATAATGTCCTAGTATAGACTAAACAATATAAACGAAAATGCAGATTTACTCCGCTCTTCTTTAAGCTTTGCCTACAGCCGCTTTCCTCCCATCTCTGCCAGAAAACTTTTCCTCAGAAGTAGATCAGTTAAATGTCTCTCAACGTTCGACTGTTTTACGAGGCTGAAGTTGCTTCTTATTCTCCAGCTTCTTGTTCGAATTTACCCGTTCCGCCTTAAATTCTAACTGAGTTCCGAATGTAAATGCAGCACCATTTAAGATGGAACAGGAGAATTTGAAAGAGAAGCTGACTTCAGCTTCGCCACTTTTTAGTGTGTGACAGTCTCTCATTGCAGATTTAACGTACCAGGAAACCAACTGCGCTGCTTATAAATGCTGCTATAAATGCTGCTATGTGACCTGCAGTCTGCTCGCCGGTTCTCAGTCGTTGCGAAACACAGCTTTCTCACTATGTTGCACACGACCCGTCTCAAAGACATTTTACTGACACAGCGATCCCCCCCGTCTCTACAATGAGACCAAAACCAAAGTTATGAAATCACTAAAGAAAACAGGTGGAATAGCTGTAACGTGCTGTGTGGACATCCACTGCCACTGGATCTTATTTCACCGTAACTGCACATTTTTATTGCAGATGAGTAGCAGCAGCTTCTCGTGCTCCAAACAAGAGCAGTGAATGAGAGCCTTTTAGTTCACTTGCCACATCACTTCCATTTGTTTTATTAAAAAAGATATTGGAAGTAAATTCATTATTGATCATTACAAATACTTTGCTTTAAAAGTACCAAGTCACTTTAAATAACAATAACACTGAGTTACTTAGTCACTTTAAAATGTATATTGTCTCTATATTCTTTGTATATTTTGTGTATATTTAATATATTTCAGTTAGTTTTTCTTGTATTTTTATTTTTACTTATTTACTTTCTGTAGAGTGATTAGCTGAGCTAATCATTTTATAATCGCATCACAGCCCTCTGAATCGTAATCGAATCATGAGGTGCCTAGAGATTCCCACCCTTAGAGTGTGTGTGTGTGTGTGTGTATATATATATATATATATATTATATATATATATATATATATATATATATATATATATTCTTTTTTATGTTCCATTTGAAACATCCTTGGCTCAGTCACTCAGCTAAAGAGGATAACGTTAGTGTAGTTCACACTGTTTGTATGTCAAGCTATTTGTGGCATACTGGTGTAATGGTTTGACAACTCATACTGGAGGAAGAATTTCAACTGGTAAATTGCCCAATGTCACATTAAAGTTTAAAGTAAGAGGGCAGTGAAGAGCCTGCATCTTTTGTTCTAATCTGTTTAGTCCAAAGAAGGAAGCAAAGAAAGACTACTGCATCTGACTAAAGGCTACAGCAGCCAAGACAGTACAGCATGCAGTTACAATGTGACTAAGCTGTTTACGTTAGTTGAAGTGAAAATAAACACTTAGCATAAAAGTTTGAATTATCTTCCTTTCTTAGTGTAAATTTCAAACCACATATCACCTACTATGGATTTGTCCTCATACAATAATGGTAAAATGCTGAGTGGCACTTTTTATATTTGTTTATTTAAATTTTTTGGTTGCTGCTTATTGTCCACTTGACGTTTCCAGCATTTAGAGGCCTGTAGCCATTCAGATGACACCTTTTCAAACTCTCTCAAACGCACTTCTTTTCATTGTTGTCGATTGAGCAACACACATTATGACTGTAAAGCTGTGTTCTAGCCTGTGCATTGTGCTTTGCGTTCTTATGGCGCACGTTTAGCCCGTGAAGAACATAACTTTTGAGTGTCCAAAAAAGGTGCCATATGTCGTTCACAAATGACCAATCAAGATTGAGGATTAATAGCCTCCTAAGAAGCCTGTCCTGTTTCATCTAAGCTTGAGACATTTAAAAAAACATTTTAAATAATGTCTTACAAATTAAAATACCAAATTTCTAAAAATTAAAATGCCCACCCATAGTCATTGTATGCTGGTTGTTGTTAAAGGCTCACTATAATTGGCCTGTCTTTTTATTTGTCTTATAATACTTGAAGTTGTTCAGTCTTCTAGAAATATTGATGATGTCTGTCATATTGTAAGTAACATATCATATTGCCCACCCTAATATGAGGTTATGTCTGAGAACCTGAAGCGAACCCAGACCCTTGATTGTGCAGTTATGAAACTGGTTTGTGAAGCATCGTTATGACAACATGTCATGGTTCAAGCCTCTCCTCACACATTAACACTGAGTCTTTGTATACCCCACTTCTCTTTGAAAGCCTTCTAGTTAAAAGTGATCCTACTTCTGTATCATCCTTCAAAGCCTTCTTTGTAAGATCAACACTTTTGGTTTTTTGGTTTGTATTTGCAGCTGCGCGTGGGTTGAAGTTACTGACCACAAAGCGGAGAGCCATTATTAATGAATGCAATCAGGAAATGGGCAGTTGGTCTTAATAGATGCTTAATCTTGGTAACAAATGGCCTCGGGGCTGAGAGAGAGAGGCCTATGTCATAGCAGGCTCCAGGCACTGTGTCATTAATGCTGCGAGAAGCAACTGTATATTTTCCAGCCTTTGCACTTTGGAGTCCGTCCAGACACTAATGGTATTGGGCTGTGTGTGGCACTCTGAAGCCACCCCCACCATGCCATTGATTTATGGGGGCACCTCACTGTTTCCAGCTCAACTCCAGGAACTGGCTGTAGTGCAGTGCAACAGCGAGGTGGGCATTTAAGTGTCTCTGGCAAAGTTGGCAACAAATTCTTATCTTGGGGGAAATAGTACCTTTTCCCCAAAAGGCCAGTTGTCAAAGATGTGTCTTGAGATTAATCTTTGATACAGGCTTTCTCATAGCCCAGAATCTGGTGACACAATTTTATATCTGTAAGAGACTTTGTAGGTTTGGCTGGATACCATCCCACCAGAACTATTCTAGCTCTCTTTGTGTTCACTTTATTAGGAGCACCTCATTGTATCTGCACTCATTGTCTATTTTATCAGCTCTGTTTACCATGAAGCACTTTGTAGTTCTATAATTACAGACTGTAGTCCTTCTACAGTATGCAGACCATAGTTCTGTGCATACTTAGTCAGCCCTCTTTCTCCCTGTTCTTCAATGGTCAGGACCACCACAGAGCAGGTATTGCGTGGTTGGTGGATCATTCTCATCACTGCAGTAACGCTGATGTGGTGGTGGTGGTGTGTTAGTGCGTGTTGCGCTGATTCAAGTGGATCAGACACAGCAGTGCTGCTGGAGTTTTCAAACACTGTGTCCACCCACTGTGCACTGTATAGACACTAATACCTTGGTAGTCCACCTTGTAGTTGTAAAGTCAGAGACTTTAGCTGTGTTGCTGCACAGTTTGTGTTGATCATTGTCTAGTCCTCCGTCATTGTTCACAGGGCGCTGCCCAGAGAATGCTACTGGCTGGATATTATTGGTTGTTGGACCATTTTCAGTCCAGCAGTGACACTGAGGTCAAAGTTAGAAACACCACCAGTACTGCTGTGTCTGATCTACTTCTACCAGTACAACACACACTAGCATGCCACCACCACGTAAGTGTCACTGCACTGCTGAGAATGATCCACCCAATTAATAGCTGCTCTGTGGTGGTCCTGTGGGGGGTCCCGACCACTGAAGAACAGGGTGAAAGGAAGCAAACAAAGTATACAGAGCAGTCAGAAATTGTAGGACCGCAAAGTGCACATGGTGGAGCTGATAAAATGGATAATGATCATAGATTTATTTAGATTTCCAGTCCAAACAGCCAGGTGATCCTCATGGATACAAAAGAGGAAACACACAGTTTCTAAAACTGTAGTTCAAAAAATTATTAAAAGAAAAACTAACAATTGTGCAAGACTTTGTAGACCACCAAAACTGTCATCATCAGTACACATCAGTAGCTCAGTGTAGTACTGTATTTAAGTACACAGCAATACATAATGCTTTCATCTTTGATAGACAGAAGAAAATTAAGCTCTGCTCTTGCTTCAGATCTGAAAAAATCCAGAGAGACAACTCAGCACTGTCTCAGCACTCAGCAACTCTGGAGTCTAAAGGCATGTGTAGCTGTCAAGGCACTATTACTAATAAAAGAAAATGGATAAAAAAAGTTTTGGAAATCAAGTGAAGCTGCTGATATTCTCAGAACAATGGGCTCATCATCTCAGAGCCCTGACCGTCCCTGAATTGATCGGTAGAAGCAGAAAAAGGAAAGGAAACTTCTAAGGCTGTAACAATGGCAAAGGATGGAAACACTTGACATATATGGAAACATTTTGACACATTTAGATATCGAGGCTTTTGTGCTTTTTTTCTGTTAGATATGTGTTCTTTATTTTTTTTCCTGTAACTATTTTGACTGTTAAATAATTGAAGGTGGTCTCTGACTTTTACTGTATGAAAATGTAACATGTTCTGCCGCCTTACGTTGCTATACCAAGTTTTCAAGCACAGTAAGTTTTACGTTTCTATAATAAAGACACAATTTGGTCTTTTTTGTGGAGCCTGTCCACAGGACTGTGGAGCACCAGCTAATGTTCTGAACTGTCCATATAAAAGCTAGCATGTTGAACATTGCTGTTCTAAGCTGATCACCGTGCTACCTTTACTGTGATTGGAAAAAAAATGGTCAGTCTGTAGGTGAGTCCTCTAATGTGCGCAAAGAATCACACTATTAACCACCATGCAGTCGAACTGTAAGACCACACAGGCACACAGTAGCAAGAGCTTGAAACTGTTTACACTACACCACCCGCTTAGCTGCTCTGTCTTGCTGTGAGGAACTGACTCCCCAGCTGTGACGGTATTGTGGCCTGCTGACTCTTGCTTCCTCTGCGAATATGTTCGTTCATAAGGTCCCATGGTTATCAGAGCTTCCTTTCGCTGCATGCAGAGCCCATTGCACTCTTCTGCTTATCTTTTTTTATCATTACATGTTAGGATTTGCATTTTGTTTTTGGCCAACATTTGCGTAAGCAAAGCGGTCAGAGCATTTCAGAATGTGAAACATCACCCCATAGTGGTACCTTGTAGGAGAAGAGCACTAGTTCAGTAGATCAACGGATAAGCTCTGAAAGCATTCACTTTTTTACAGAAGCAGGAAAAACCTGGCTGCTTTTTTTTCATGCCGGTCACGAACTTCTGAAAATCCTGCAATTCAGGCTTGTGTGCTGATAAAGACAGTGGTGTGCTGACCCTGCTCCAAGGTCCAGCTAAGATGGTAAAGTGACACATGGTTTATTCAGCACAGAGGTTATGCATGGTCATGGTTCCACAAAAAAGTGCACAATGTGGACCTTTTTGTTTGGAGCCTGTGGGACCGTGTTCTTCTGACTGTTTCGTAAACAATGTAAGGATGTGCGATAGGGGTGCAAACATCTAATATTCTTATTTTTTAATGTTCTATCTAGGACTGCAGCTGTTGAATATTTTAATTGTTGAATATTCTATCCAACATGATTATGAATATTAAAATACTGTGTAAGACTAAATAAAGCTGTTTTACTTTAATTATTGCATTTAAAAAAGTGTTAATCTTATTGATTTTATTTTTATTATTATTATTAAATAGTGCATATCAAAGCTATATGCACTGTGAATCAAATGCTAGTTACTTGGAGCTTGCTAGTAGCTAACGCTAGTATATGTAACTACTTGCTTTTGATCGCCACAGCAAAGTAAATTAAAGGTTGATTAACCAAGCTATTTGAAATGGCGCAGTTTCTCAGTCGAGAACAATAATGATGGGCAAAGAGTGGTGATAGTGTGCCGACATTCCTTAAAGGTGCATTTTTGAATTTTTGCATTTATTCAACATTTTAAATTGTTCTGTGATGCCTACATAGAAGGTATGTGACTTTGGTTACAGTGAAAAATGCAACTAGCAACTTTGAATTTAAGTAATCCGGGGTCCTGTTAAAGATGTAGGAGCTGAAGTTGGCTTCCTGTTCGCCAGCTTGTTTTGCGAATTTTCCGTTCCACCCTAAATGGTGCCGCAGATAGATTTTGGTGCCTGTTCAAACTGTAGCATTTAAGGTGGAATGGAACATTAGATCATGGCCTGGAACTGCACAATTTCTGCAAATAGTCCGCAATTTCTATTGCTGTTGCTCCATTGTCGTTTCCTGCGGGGCTAGAATGCGGGCTGGTGTATGTAAATTTTAAGGGGTGTAAATATTAATGAGTAAAGATTTCTGCCCTCTTTTGCAAATGCAGGATTTTTATGTGAAGGAGGAGACAACGTTGTTTGCGGTTCACAGTGTGTCAGTTCTATATACTGAGTGCTCCTTATTCAACTATGCCAATGTACAATTGCACTCAAAATTATGCAGCTCTCTCAAAATGCAAGGCAGTTAGGTAACGTAAGTAAAATTTGTTGAAAACGCATAACCCAAGGCTTTAGTAAAAACCAGTCAAAGAAGGTTTATTACTACATGTTCAAGTGATTTTTAGAACAAAGTTGAGTTCACTGTTAACGGTTCAAATGAAGAATTATTCACCCCACGGATGTCTATGTGCAAATTATTCAAACCCCCAAAGTCAGTATTTCTTGCCGCAGCCTTTACACTTCATAAACTCTAGCAAATGTTTCCGGTAGGTGCTCACAATCTTGTGACACTTCTCTATTGGAATCTTTGCCCATCTATGCCTATCATCACTCCATTGAAACTGTCTCCCAGAATTCCACAGGCCTATCCAAATTCCTTCTTGCATTTTTTTTGGTTAAAAGTATGTGTGTTGAGGTGTCTGGACATGAACTCCTTGCTTATGTAGTGTTCATATTGTGTTCACTGATACTTTTGTTCTTGCCATCATCAGGTCATACTGCAAGTCTTTTTTCTGTTCAAATGTTTGTGAAATTTTGCTCTTTCTTTCACACCCACGTAGGTTTGTTGCTGTATCGTGAGTTTTAAACGTGTGTGATATTTCCAACTTTGTGTCTAGGAACTTTAGTTACCTAGAATATCGTCGTGTAGCCATTGAATTAATTTCTTTTCTTAGCTTTTAAGAGCCTTTTTTTTGTTGCCATGTTTACTACTGAGTACGAACTCATGCATAGGTGGGACTTAGACATGTTTCACAGCTGAAACAATTTAAATATTTTATATAATAATTTAAACATTACAGAGTTCCCAAAAACTTATGTTTGTGGTTTTGTAGCCTTACATACAACCAGTGATTTAAAAGCCAACAATATTAAATAGGAGAGGAATAATTATGACATGACTGTTTTAAGAAAATATCCTTTTACTCAGAAATATGACAGACATTTTACTATCAATTTAAGTCTGTCACCCAATTCATGCTCAGGTCATATAAAGATGTTCTGGCTCTTCATAAAGTTTGAATTTGTAAATCCTTACGGTCTCAGTGCAGGTTGAATAATTTTGAGTGTTTATCCCTCTGTGGCACCTTAAACATGAGGTTGAGATACTCGTGTTAATACCTCAAATATGTTAAGTCATTGCTGGAGACATCAGCCAAATGTGTCAGATACAGAAGTGAGGAGAAAACGCAGAGCTGACGTTAGCCGGCTACTTACTTGAATTTTCCATTCCATCTTAAATGGAGCAGCAGTCACATATTACTGCCGCTCCGTTTAAGGTGGAGCGGAACATTTTAATAAGAAGCTGGTGAAAAGGAAGCCAACGTCAGCCTTGTGGAGAAAACAAGTCTCAGGAGCTACTTTTCTTTACAGGATTCAAGCAGCCGCTAAGTGCATCAGAATGTAAGTGAACTTGTCATGCTCAGTTCATTTACTATTCAGATAAGGCCTTATAGGTTACATTTTAGTTTTAGTTTGCAAGTTTTGGGATGTTTTAGAGCATTTTGTTTCTAATTCTTTATAAAGAAAAAAGTATTGTGATGCAAAAACGACAATATTTATCATATGGTGAAACTTGTATATCATACCCCTGCTATTAAATCACTTTGTTAACTCCTGTCAGTGTGTGAAGGGGTATATGTTTCACAACCTGTATGATGAAAGTTTTTAATGCTTTATACCTCAGCATATCCTAAACTTGTCTGTGGCAGCCTCAATGTCTGGTGCAGTTTTAATTTTCTTTCTGCTCTGGGTGGACAGCTCACTAGCCAGCACACCACTACTTATTCTTGGAAATAAATGCAGTTGAGAGTATGCTAGCTAGAAATCCAGAGCAGTAGTAAAAGCGTTAGGACTGCACCAGGCAATTAGAATGATAATACATGTTGGCTTCTTATTTGCCAGTTTCTTATTCACATTTTCTACTCCACTTTAAATGGTAGTGGCGCCAGAATATAAATGCTGCACCATTTAAGAACTATCTGAGAGCAAAAGTTGAGTGATTGGTGTTGGAGGGACAGTAAGCCGAAATCGTTTGTTGAGCTGCTGTTTTGTGTGGTTTTTCTCTGGTATTTCCTGCTCCTGATTTAGAAGCACATTAGATGGATAGAGAAACCATAACTTGCACAATACATCCATGGGAACTAATTGGCTCTACAATAGAGGTCGACTGGATTACAGAGTACTTAATTTCTCCATGTTGGATGGCTACGATTGTTTTCAGGCAAGTCTTGTTGACTCGTTCACCCCTTCACCACCCTAATGTGAGAAGTGTGTTTATTTGTTTTATTTTTTCCACTTAGAAAATTAACACAATATGTAATTTACATTTTACTTATAGTTTTACATTTTTTTCTTATGTAGTGCTTTAATGTGCTGGTGACAAATACTGCATTCGAAAGACTCTCAGAGTGAAACGCACCCATAAAATAGTTCTTAGAAGCTCTCTAGTAAATAAGGATTAAGTAAGGATTAATACAAAAATCATTATCATAAATGATATGTGTTTATTATGTCTTTAATCATTATTATAAATTTTAAGGTGAACATTCACCAAAAATATCTGTCGTACATCTGGTGTGTTTTATCATTGTGCCATATTGTGATGCTTGTTTCGTGATCTGTATCATATAGTGAAGTTACTGATGATACCCAGTTCTGCTGATTAAACCCACATAATTTGTCATGATAATGGCAACATTGTCATATTGCTCACCCGTAACGTGAGCATGTATGATCTAATGTTGACCATTAGTGCTGTTCTCACCCTGGTTACCTTCATGTTCAGACCGTGTGATGATGCTATTAATATTTTACATTTCTACTATAATGTGGTTCTTGCTGCCATGTAGTGTGCTCTTGCTGTTGCTTGCAATGCTGAAAAAGGCAAAGGCCTGTACTGGTGGAGAGAGACAGAATGTTTTATCTATTACCCAAGAGTTCCGGCCTCAGGTTAGAGTTTTTAATAGCTGATGTAGGTAACAGACTCGAGTCTGATTCAGGCTGAGACCCTGTGAATCATCAATCAGGAAATAACAACTCTGAATGCTTTCACTGTAAGGTTTGTACAAATACAGCAGCGCTGAAGGACAGAAATATCTGCTGATGTTTGCTTGGGTTAAGCCTTGGACTCAGTCAGAAGTGTTATAGCTTTCATATGTTTGGTCTCAAGCAACCTAATCTCCTATACATCCTTATACGCTGGATAGAACCAAACCGGAGCTTCAGTAAGATCTTGTTATGTGTCAGTGGCCCCAAAAGAGGCTTTTTAATAGCTCTGACTGGAGACTCTCAGCGAGGTGAGTACGACGATTATCTGAGCTCAGAATGCCCTCTAGGTGAGTGATTTATTACAGTAATTTAAAGAAACGAACGTGTACAGAGGCGCGCCACTATCAGCTGGGCCCGGTCTATAAATAAACTGCCTTTGCTCATCATCCTCCCCTCACGTCAACCGTTTGTTTGTGCTCCTCCTTTCGCCCATTTATTCATGCTTGCGATATTCCAGACTTATTTGCTTCCAATTTAGCTGCAGCGCTGATAGAGCGAGGAGAGCGCAGCTGCTGTGATATGAATCTCGCTCAGGTTTTGAACAGCTTTGGTGCAGGATTATCTACAGCAGGAAAAGTAGTTTCCCCCACAGATGTGATATAGAAAAGCAATACTAGGGTTCTTTCAGATGTTAATGTTAGCTAGCCATATGGGCGGTAGTAATAGGCTAATCCAGGTGAAATCTTTAAGAATTTTGCCCTCTTAAGAACAGAGTGCTGTTGGTTTCCATGGCAGTGAGAGTGATTGATTACAACTTAAATGGTTGCAAATATGTGAGGAGGCTTTTTTTTTCCATGCTGCGCTCTGTAATATCAATATCCACCAGTGATTAAACACAAAAGGTTTGATGCAGTAGTAAGAGGGGCAGCATGGCAGGAGTAACCAAAGACATTGTCATGATACATGTTACATGTCAGTGTATGTTTGCAAACAGGAGGAAAATGCACAAGCAAAGCAGTAGTGCCATGTGAAAAGTTCAGCTTTTGTAAAAATGAACAGTTTGAAGCTACACTATGTAAGACCTCTTTAGAAGAACATTTTGTAACATCAGTTGTGCTTCAGACCCCTTCCCTGAGCGCATGAACCTGACGTTTATGAGCTCATTGAAGTTAGTTTTAAGGGTGCATGATTAGTTTTGTTATTATTTTCTGAAAATTTGATAAAGGTAGAGTAAAATTAACTCAGTAGTAGCCAGAGCTCTGCTCAGCTCCAGCTTTCCTTAAAGGCAGCCGAACACAGAAGGGATCCACTTCTAAACTCTCATTTACAGACTGAAAAAGAAAAAAAAAACCTAAAGGTTCTCAATAATTCTGTTTTAGTCTTAGTTAGTTTTGCAGTGGACATTAAAATTTTTTTTTTTTGAAAAATGTCATTTTAATTTCTGTTACAGTTAATGAGAACCTTTTTTTCTTTGTTAGTTTTCTTTTTAGTAATAGTTTTAGCTGTAATATACCTGCCCCACACCCCACACCCCGCACCGCACGATAGTATCATAAATCACCAAAGGTTGTGGCTTAGCAATCGTACCATAGCATATTGATTGCGCAAGCTTTCACAAGCCTTCTCAGAGACAGAAGTGCAGGTCATTGTGGCGCTGTGCAGGTCATAGCGATTCTTAGGCCAACTGTGTGATGAAACGTTTTAACTCATTTCCGTACTCAGGTTGAAGCGCATTTGATCTGAAACCTGCAGATCTCAGAGGCTGATATATGCATGTGGCCTACATCAGCAACCTTTTTACTGTAGGCCCCTCCCTTATGCCTGTGGTGGAGTGTGTAAGCGTGTGTGTGTGTGTGTGTGTGTGTGTGTGTGTGTGTGTGTGTGTGTGTTTGTGGTGGTTTTTTCATTTTGTATACATCATCTACAGTTCTCAACCTGTTTCCTGTTTTTCTCAGAGCAGTAACAAATTTACAGAGCAAAGTCTCATCGTTCAGTTCTCTGCTGTTTTACTCATTTCATGTGTTGTGCAGATTCTTTTCATTCTTCTTCATTTCTATCATTAAGACCTAATTTTAGATTCAGATTCAAATGATCGATTCCATGTAGAGCTGATCAGTAGAACTTGTTATTACTATTGTAAGTTAAAAAAACCATCCCATGGCATCATATTCTAATCCTTAAAATCAATATAGGGCTCTCGCTACATCTCCTCTGCGTATGCGACGTCACAATTTGTAGAACTAATCCATAAATTGACCTCACCATCATTTAAGTGAATTGATCTTTGGTAGTAACAAAAAAGTAACTGTGAGATGTTTTCCTTGTTGGTGCCCCATCCATAGAGGCAGTAGCGTTTCACATGAACCTGATATGGAGGATGTTTCTAAACAGTGTATCCCAGTTTTCTAGAGAAGTGATGCAGACATTCAGTAAATACCTTAAATAGCTGTATCACTTCGTCACTATACATTATATTAATGTACTGATTCATTTGGTTAATAGCGCAACCAGAGGCCAAATTATGACAAATTAACTTAATTGAATAGAACCAAACCATGTATAGACTTATTCCAAACCAACAACCACTTAAGACCACTTAAGAAGACTACCATTATGAGGGGTTATGAGGGGTTCATGAATGGTTTGAAATGCATTTTTTATTGTTTATTTATTAGATCATAGACACCTTAAAATTGTTAATAAGCAGTTACAATACATAAATGAAGAGGGCAAAATTGCCAAATAGTGAGCCCACATCCCCCATCCAAACATCAGACCTTGCTGGTTACTTACAGTCGTATGTGAAAATTTTAACACCCTTGGTTGAATTACATGTTGGCTTTCTAAGTGAAAATGATTAACACATCATCTACAAAGATCTCCTAATGAACAATTACTGTTTATTTGAAGAATTTAACATACTGGGGGGAAAATTCATCGTGAAATGTGGCCTGTGCAAATGTTACAGCAGATTTAATGTTGCTTTTTTTTTCATCTTAAACATGGACGTGTTAGTCAGCAACATCAGATAATCATATTCATCAGAATCAACAGGTCACTGTTGCCCTTTATTTATGCGTATTAATGATTTTAAAGGTGTTTATGAAGCAATTAAAACTGTAACTAAACCAATTTAAACCATTCATAAATCCTTTATAAGAAAGAAAAGCACCAGTACACATTTAAACATAAAAATACTATCAAAAGCTATAAATACAATGTTTTTTATTCAGTGTTTCACATGCTGGGCTGCACTAAAACCAGTTAAACAGGACTAATTATGCTTGCATGCATATTCATCACAATAGCAGCAAACACTGTCATATTGCCCACCTCTACGTATGATTGGGTGTGTCCATCAGGCTCTGTTTTTTAGTGTAAGAGAGCAGCAGGAGAGTCTAAAATATGTCATCAGCCAGCTAATCATGGCTAATTCATCAAAGGTAATTCAAATCTGTTTTTTATTTAACGAGTTGTTGAGTTTAATTGATTAATTGTGACAGCCCTAATATGAAATTTAACGGCTTACAGGGCTTCAGACCACCCCCTTGACCCCTTGTGTGCTTGATGATGTTCAAACTCTTTTGGGATTTAGTGACGATTAACTTGCATGTGTTAACACTTAATGTCTCTCAAATATACAATCAAAAAATTATCAGTCTTCCAGGCATTCATACCAATCATAACTATATAGCAGTGCTTATTCCAAAAACTGGCTTTAGTTCACCTCTCAGGTACTGTTTGTTCATTAAATTTCTGCCGCTTGCAAAATGTTAATTTCCATTAGCCTTTTAATGGGAAATCCTGTGTAATATTAGCATCAAGCTAACAGTTGTGTTTTGTGTGGATTTATTTATTTATTTATTTATTTATGTATTTATTTATTTATTTCCCCCCCCAACATGCTCTATGTTAATTATTGACCATTAAGGCTGGTAACAGAGATTCAAGTGACATTTTTCTTAATTAAATTTTGCTGGCTGTAATCTGGTCAAATATGGTTGAGTGATTAGCCGATGATGTCGATCATGCTTTGACTTTTTGTAAAAGTCCAGTGATGTCCAACTGGAACAAGCATTACAGAAGGTTAAACAGTCCCCAAAAAAGGTGTTGGTCCATTTCACTGGTCAACAGAGTACACACAAGTAAAACATTGATTATACCTAATTGTGATATGAATAAACAAGAGAATGTTAACATATGTGCATAATAAGTGAGAAGATAGGAAAGCCTCTCACATCTGTTATCTTAAGGGCATGTTGATCTGCAATTCTAAGGTCATAAACAGCCTAGCATGTCACGTTATCATCTGGCTGGTCTTCAGTTGACGCAACAGAGATAAAATAAAACCTCAAATAAGAGGAGGAGATGGTCAGCTCTTTCTAATTTGTAGTACATCAACACATTCCAAATCCTCAGGTTGACTTCCAGGGTCACACAGTTTGCACAATGAAAATATAAAATCAACTATTAATCAGTGATGTTACAGTTTTTCTAATCATAAGCCCCTTTGCTAAATATTGTGGTTTGTTTTGTCAGTCATTAAACACTTCAGTTCACTGTTGTTCCCCTGCCAGAGGGTATAAAAATTGCTGCGACGCAGTTCACACATCACATTGACCATCAGGACGTACCCTCTGTCCAGAGTGACTTTGAGGGGATTTTAACCATCATTTAGTCAGTAATCCAGTCAAGAAAACTACCGTTCGGGTCCTGCGTTTACGCCAATTTAAATCTTCATTTAAATCCCCACAGCAGCGTGTTCGGTCTAAAACTTTCCTTCATGTCTCAAATAGTCCTCTGATTGACTCAGACTCTGAGTTTAGTACTGATGATCAATAATGTACTGCTAAATACACACAAATGGGCCTTAAAACGCATTTTAACAGATAAATAACAGCAAATATGACAAATATTATTATACAATTAATAATATCTAGTACTGTCTTTCAGTTTATATTGACTTTGAGTATAAAAAATATCTGATGTTAAATATGCAACTCAATTTGTCATCAAAAATAAAGTCTTGCTTTGTATCAGTTTTAGCACTCAGCATGAATCCAGGAGGACAGAAAATCAATAAAAAACATGGCTGCCTTATGCTAATTGTTTGTTTTTACTCATAATAACCAATAGAATGAATCACCATCCAAATTATAGCACTTTCAGCTCACAGACACTTCAGACTAGCAATTTCTGAAAATGTATCTGAGGTGCAACTTGTTTTCAAGATCTCTATAAACAAAAAAATATAAAAATACATTTTGCAGGTGCTAGGTAAAATTTTGATCAAAAATGACCCAAATTGTTAGCATTTACATGTAGCCCAGGGTCTCCTGAAAATATCTACACATGGCATGTGTCACTGTCTCATGTAAATACTTTATAATTGTAATTGACCCAAAATACCAAAAAATTCTAGGGTTCTAGGGGTTAATATTTGTGTGTAACTAACACACTTACATAGTCTTGTAAATGGAAAATGTTGGGTATTTGTACTAGCTGAGTACAGTAATGGTATAAAAATTGTTGCTATTGTAATGAATGCTGGAAAGTGGTTAAATTTATAGCTTTTATATGCTTATCTTGTCTATCAGAGTAGTCATGTTGTCTCCAAGGGTCTGATTCTCTTAGGTCGTCTTAGAATGTTCTGTACTTTCCTGTGCCTCTCACTAGTATATAACCTTGATGCTTAGGGAGAAAACAGCTTGGGCTGAGGGTGATAACACTCTCTATAATCTGTGTGAACTCTTGCTCTGAGGTTGAAGAAGGAAGAAAATGGCGACCTGTTAACATCTCTGAACGATAACATCTTTTAATGAAACCCAACTTTCTCCTCAAGAGTGCACAACTCCATCTAGTCTATTCTCAGTAGCTACAATAATTTGGAAACTTTGACTAAAAGTCAACAGAATTTTGTTATTTGTTCATGATTTTGCATTCACCCAACCCCACACACTCCCCTCCTCAGCACCAAAGTAAATTTCCAATCTGTGGGGACCCCTACACTGTGAAGAGCAGCAATATACCAGTATTAATTTATTATTTTAGGAGTTATGGCAAAAAAACTGAATACAATCTGAATTCACAAAGATTTGCTTTTCAGGAATAACATTTGCATAACTTAAATCTTATGATTGTATTTAGGTACAGAGCTTTCGATACACAGGCTCTAATGTGTACAGCGGGGTCCAAAAGCCTGTTGAAAATTTGGATTTTTTTTTTTCATTTAAACTTGGAAATAAACAACAGTAAGCTTTGAATTTGAAAAATCAAAGAAATGTATTGCACAAACTTATCTGCACTATTTCCAGGTCACTGTACAAATTCAGGCGAATTTGTGAAGTTGACTATGTTAAGGCCTTTGTACGGAAAGGTCAGATTATTTTTAGTCTTCCATTTTTATCTCTTCTATTTATTTTCATGTACAGACGACTCTCAGGTGGATTTGATCTATTGATCAGATTCTTTTGCACAAACTTATTGCGTCCATGACAGCTTGTATGCCGCTGTCATTAAAGCAGATGGAGGACATGGATAAGCACATACCAAGAAATCTTGAAATTCCTGTAAATGTTTCAAAAACACTTTTACTCAAATTGTTATGCTAATAATCATTTGTAATGCAAAAACATTATATTAAATTTAGAAAAGAAACATTTTCAATAGTGGTCTTGTCTGTACATGTACATGCACATAAATGTATTTATGGACCATAGATGCATTTGTCTATTGCTTGTTACCTATCTGAATGTATATGTGTGCTAAGTATGTACTCTTTGTATTCCTGACATTTGTCAATTTTGGGAATCTGTAATATGGTATAATAAAAATTTGAAAGTAATGTAAAGTAAGCACAGCACTTAAATATTTTGGATAGTCGATTTTCACCTAATTGAATGGAGAGTATTTTTTGGGACAGTTTTGAGAAAAAGTTGGTCTGGATCCCTGCCTCATAATAGAGAAATGGCTCATATTTGGGAGAACCTGACCTTTTG